>NC_135503.1:105188051-105493051 GCF_052857255.1 Amblyomma americanum | reverse complement strand
TGCAGGCCCGGCCCAAGCCGCATTCTTCTTGTTTATTTCGACTAGGATGTCATTAACCCAGGTTGGTTCTGAACTCACTCTGCGCTCTTCCTGGCTCTTAGCGTCACGCCTGTGATTTTCCTTTCTATAGCTCGGTACGTTGAACAATAATTAGGTTGAAGTTTTTCTAAGATTTGCCGTTTCTGCTTCATATGCGAGTACAGCTAAAATACACATGTTTACTAATACAAATAAGCATATATCATGACCTATTATAACCTCTCAACTCAAGGAAATAACTCAAATCTTGAAAGGCATTTTTAGGCAATTTTTAGGCAAGATTCGTAGCCATTAAAATATGCTTCACATGTAGGCGAACATTTTCAATTGCAGGAATTAGCATCCTCCCAAATAGTAAATTATTTAACGGCTGGCTACAGCAGTACTTCAGTTCCGACAACTGGGCTTGACTTCGCAGTAACAGAACTTAAAGGATCGTGTCTGCTCACTTTTCACATTGTGCACCCGCTGCTACATGTTTTCCTGTGCCTTCCCTCGTGAATATTCTGCCCCGGCTAATGCACAGCTCAAGCCGATAAAAGATCGTGGCTGTTTCATTTATCGTTTGAGTGTTTTGCTCAGTTTGGATACTTGCACCTATGCAAGCTGCGCCTATTGGGCATTTCTTCATGTTTCCGTCCTCCCAGGCTGCTCGGTTCAAAAGTTTAAGTCAGAAGTTCAGAAATTTGTAAATATAACGTAAATTTCCCATTCCTGATCCAATTTTCACTGCCTTGCAATTTACGTCCCGTTGTAACGTCAACAAAACTGCTCTTGTTGCAGGCGACGGCTCTGGCCCTCCTTCCTATGCACCTACGATCGCTTTCAGCCGAAATGCAAGAGTCGGGCAACCGCCTCGCAGGCGTGCGTCGCATCACTGTCGGTGGCGGGCAGCTCACAGAGCCCACCCGCAGGGCAGTGGAGACCGTATTTATTGACTTGGAGAACGTGGCGAATGTGTACGGTATGACCGAGTGCATGGGCATCCTCTGCTCGCCCTCCATTCATGGGACTCAAGGGACGGACGTTGGCTTCCCCGCCCCGTGGTCTCAGATAAAGGTGCGCATGCATGCAGAAAGCAAAGATCCGTAGCGTATTTTGTTTTCTGTTTAGTAAGGTTGCGTACATTTCAGGCAGGGAGTGAATTTGCGCCACCTGCTACCTCCTCCTCCATCAAAATATAGCTTTTCTCTGTGGCTGGCTCTTTCTCTCCGATTTCAGCATTGATTGCGCAGTTGAAACTAGAGCAGCGCCCTGCCCGGCTTGAACATGATGCAAATCTATGTTTGTCACGTGGCAATTTACAAGACATTTGCAGAAATTCGATCGCGTTTAAGTAATGTTCTTCGAAATTATTTGTAGCCACCATCAACTTTTCTACCTTGACGCGTCAACAAAATGGGTTTACAGCATATATATTCGCAAACATATCTAAAAAAAAACATAGGGTTCTACTTCGTGATTAGGCGGTACGCTAACACCCTACCGCGCGTTCTAATGAGGGCAGTTTCTTTGGCTTTTAAGCTTACATACAGAAGCATTCCGTGCACGTTACAAAGGGACACGAGTTAAGAATGCCTTGATTTCAGTTAACTGCACGAAAGACGCCGGAGAGAAAGGTGGGAAGCTGTTTTCTTTTCTGTGCTTCTCTGTTTCTCGCCTAATGTTTCGGGCTGATCCTGTTACGTTGCTGTCGAGAGCAGGTTGACCAGAAGCAACGATGAAAAGTGTGTAGCCTGTTCAGGTCAGGCGACCCTGCAGTACGGACTGAGCACGGGTAAACAGAGGAGATTAAGACGTCACGAAAAACTGCATGGTGGTGAATTTTGAGGACATTTCTTGTTTGTCCCAATAAACTACTTGCAAAATAAATTTCAATCACTACTATTCGGAATGTTATTCACCAGTCAATTGAACTAAAGCGAGAGATACAGTTTGGCTCTGATTTAACGCCTCTAGTGCATCATATTCAAAATGTAGGTCAGCTACTGTACTTCTCATTGCGGTGTACTCGAATGTCAATTTTATAATACATATGAAGGAGGAAATGTTAATTTGCATTACGTGTCTTAGCAGATAAATGAATAGAGCTCAAACAATAAAATTTACGACCAAAATACAGGAGAACGTGCTCGTCAGGTAATGCAATATTTACAACTAATTTCACCTGTAGTCCATGTTCATTGAACATAAATATTTCCATATATTGCTCAAGTCCATGTTCATTGAACATAAACTTTTCATTTATTGCTCGTTATAAGCACTGGGGAAAATTACCGCTATAAAGAGAATACCCACAAAATTAGAAAATCAATTCAAACTTGAGGTGTTGCTACATAAGCCGCTGAAGAAACTGCAAAGAAGTTAATTCGCCAGCAACACCTTTTTTCAACCAGCATCATGAGCACAATTTATATATACGTTCGTCATTTCGTCCTTGTGTTTTGAGCGTGGCAGAAATCTGTGCCAATACATCTTAGAATAGTCTGTTTCGTATCCGTAAAACTTACTGCTGCAATGTTCGCTAGAACAAAAAAGATCACACACCAAGCAGACCCGTCCAAACTGCAGAAAGGGCTGCCTGCTTTGCCCATTGTCGCTGTAATTGCGTTATGTGTTTCCTAGCATAATCTTTTGTGTTTTTATCCCCAGTAAACTTTTCCTTTCTCTTCTTAGCGATTTTTTTCTCATAATTAATGCTGCTTAAGAAAGTAACGTACCACAGGCACTAGAAGAGCGTCAAAATTATATCCCGCAATAGCAAATTTTTGACAGACTGAAGTGAAATTACTTCACCGTATGCCAACCAATGTATTCGTCTGAGTAGTATTGGGCGTGCTATATTGCGTCGCTACTCAGAACCAAATGTTTTGCAGGTTGTTGATATGGTGACACGGCAAAAACTGGGCCCAAACGAGACAGGGGAGATATGCTTCCGTACACCCATTATGATGAAAGAATACTACAAGAGACCGAAGGAAACTGCGGACCTCATTGACCAAAACGGCTGGTGCAAGTCAGGTGCGGTATGCATCTTTTTAAGGAGAGAATTTGGGGTCTGCGTCGCAGCGCTCAAGAGGATGATCGGAAGAGAATGTTATGTTAGATGCTATGCACTGGGCTTTGCAGATATCACCCAACGGAAAACTAAGTACTGACAGCCTCGACTTGAATAATGTTCTCATATTGTTTCACTTGAGTTAAATCCCGAAGGCTCTCCAAGAATCGAGTCTCCATAATCAATAAGGCAGGCGCTGTATTCTCAACATGTGCCATGCCACTTCCGACGCACCGTACCCAGAGTCATTGCCCAATGTATATTGTGGTGTTGCTAGTTTTTCGTACAAGGTATTTGGACAGGAACATTTGTACACAGTGATATATGCCCGGCACTACAGCTATCCGCACAGCACGATATGAACGTACACAGCTAACTGCGAGAAAGGGTACTTCACCTATGTCGCAAAGGTCACCTATGTTCACTGACACGCATGAAGATCCACTACTGCCGTAGTAACCAACACTCCACCTGCATTTTGCTTGCGTTTTTGCACCATTTAAGGCACTCTATTAGGCTCTGTCACAGTTGTGGAGGAACCGTTCGGTTGCCTGTAACCTAGCTTTAGAGAAGCGACTAATATTTCCAGTCTTGGCGCCACGAGATGACCAGGCTTTTCTAACGGCTTTGTGTTTCCTTCAAATCCTCTTCAAATCCACAGTAATCCAAGTACGAAAGTCTGCTTTGAAATTTCATGTGAATTTGCGGTATACGTTCTCTCAGAGGAACATCTGCCACGGAAAACAGAGCAGACGAAAAGGAAGGACTGTACACAAGCGCTGCGGAAAGAAAAGTGATGACGCTTTGTGCGTACCTCTCTAACTAGGCATTTATTAAAGGTCGCAATTTTGGCTTGTACATCACTGATGTCTCCATAGGCAACCGTGATGTTGTTTTTGATGTCAATTAACGAACATTTTGCTAATTCCAGTTTTAGGCGCGTAAATGTATGTAATGTCGTGACAATATTTTGCTCGCTGTGCAAAAGTGGTGCAAAAATGCTAGAATTTTTTTCTATTGCAATTTTTTTCTATTTTTTCTACCTTCAATTTCTAGTTAGAGGTGCTAAAAATCGTTTGGGAAAACGAGCTCAACTATTTTAACAAAAGACAAACGCTGGTGAGGGCTGCGCTCTTTGTCGACTTTTTACCTTGGTCCCAATATCTTTAAATTCCATATTTAGCTCACGAAAATCAAGTTCGCTCCTGAAAGAGAACAGAAAGTCTACCTCTCAAATTAGTTATGCGCTTCTTCGCTGGCTAATAGGCGGTAATTTGCTCCGAGTTTCTCGGTTACTCTAAACGATATTACTAGGCTGGAAGTCTTCGAGAGCGACTTTTGTTTCTCAAGCGTATGCATTAAATGAACGCAGGAGACGCAGGATACTACGACGAAGATGGCCGCCTTAACATCGTGCATCGGCTGAGGGAAATGTTTAAGTGCATGGATATGCAGGTCATTCCCGCATGGCTTGAAGAACAGATTCTCCAAGCGCACTCAGATCACATATCCGAAGTGGCAGTTGTGGGCGTACCCCATGAGGAGTATGGTGAGGTCGCTGCGGCTGTTGTGGTGCTGAAGGAGCACGGCACCAACAAGTGTGACCATGAACATCTGTCGAAGGAGATCAAGGCCACTATTGCAGGTTGGTGCCCTCCAGGGGCTACTCTGTCTCTTTATTAATGTAATAATATCGTTGAAAGAACGACAAAAACGGAATACTCCAACTTCGAGGGAAAAAATTTCAAACAGACACTTAGGACTGCTTGCGTGCGGGAATGGGCAAGCATTACTGCCCCTGAGTACATTGACACCCACCCATACACACACAACCCACACATATACACACACGCGCATATGACACGACCAGGAGCTTTAAAAGAGCGTTGTTGGGCGAGTGGGTCGGACATTTCAACAAGAGGTACTGCGCACGCACAGACAAGGACGAAAAGATTAACACAACAAGCGCTGACTCATGACTGCTATCAGTCTCGGCGGACATCTCAACAGCGCCATAAGCTAAGAGGAAGAGAGTCTGGCAAGGCATACAATTGAAGGTGCATATGTCGTCGGTTCGAATCCTTGTCACAAGTTCGCCTTCAAATTACCTACAACATGAAAGCTATATGCAACGAGAAGTCGTTTGATACCTCCGGAACGCTGTACGACAAATGGTTGCGTCACACTTTGGTGCGAATGTTGTAGGGAAAATTCACGCCACGTTGAGGTCGGATGAAGGGGAGTATATACAGACCAAGGTGGCCAAAGTTTCGCTAGCGAGCCGTAATTGGTTTTTCCTGGGTTGAAGTACGGATCACGGCTCTATGAAATCTGTACGCCGTCTCCCCTTTCTTCAAGTAAAACTCTACTTTGGGCGAGTTGGTTCATGTTGAATGAAAAACTGGTAATGGCGCCATTACCAGTTTTTCTTTCCCCTTTCTTCCTTAAAGAGGTCCCTTAAGCTCTAGAAAGGTGCTTCACAATAAAGAGGAACAGACAGCAATTGCTGCATGAGTGGGACGCGCTGTTACTGCCAGATCTGTTGCAGGAAATAAAAAGAATGCGCAGCCCCTTTAAACTGGGGCTCTTCAACGAAAAGATTACTTTTATGACTGACTTTGCATATGCCTGTCCGGCCACCCCAGGTACAAAGGAACGACATGCATATCATTGTCCGAAATTAATGATCTCGGCTTGCTCTGTGGGTGAAATGGCCACTTGATGAAGTCACCCTATTTTTCTTGCCATTGCTGGGATTTTCTCTACCAACTGCGAGTACACACACTAACACACGCCACCTGCTCTTTTCGTAATGGGCCTAATAATACTTTCACATTAAAACCTTTTGTTGGTGCTAATTAGTCAGTGATCATTTTGGTTGTCCAGCGCAGAAAACTATCCTACGGGCGGTGGATGTTCTCCTGGGGCCACTAGAACTTTTTGTTCACATTACAAAAATCCGTCGTCAGTTCCGGAAGGCGCATAATGTGTTATATTATTTTTTCATTCAACGTGAAACTACCCGTCTATCTTTTATGTTTTTGGACCACCCACTCTGTAGCAGCCATACTAGCATGCACATGGCTAATGTAGGAGGCCTACAAAAACGTTGAAAGTTATAAAAGGAGCCTAAAACTTGCGCTGCAGATAGCTAAGTGACTAAGTCACTGAAACGTCGGGAAGACGATTTTAAAATAGCTGGTCAAGAACAAACAGTTCAAACTAATGGGCCATTAGGGAAAGCTTCGAATGGACTGCAAAATTGGTGTCACGAAATTGAAATTTAACTGGTAAAACTGCTACTGTAAGTAAATCAGAGTAAATGAACTAGAAGCCAGAAATAAAAACAAGAATTGTAATTTACCAAATAATTTTATACACATATCTGAGAAAAGAAAAGATGAGAGGACCAAGTTACGACCGAAACCAGATCAGGGTCAAGGTAGCAATAGTGCACAACTAATAAATATCGCAAATCTAAAGTTTAAAAGTAGTCGCGAACATGAACGAGGAGAACACAGGAAGAAATCAATCAGTACAGCTAAATTATCTTTGCCTCTACCGGTGACAGAGAGCCTCGTCATTCAGGGATCATTCTCCGTCCACTATTGCCAACGCCGGCGTTTTACAGAAAATCTTGCTGTCACTTCCCCCTCCATTTGAAAGTGGCACGATACGTATTTATCCCAGGCAAGCGCGGCACTCCTTTATGATGGAGTGCGCATTTCTCCGGACGATTTTCACCTCTGCGCCTTGAGTAAATGCTACATGAGGACACATACACAGCAAACTTACGCAAACGCTTACTCAAAAAATCAATTAGTCATGAATAAGCACCCACCCAAGCTCAGGCAGACGGTTATAGAAGAACGCTATACAGCTTTCACAGAAACTTCGCACTTAAAGAAGTGTGTAAGTCAATCCACCTTAAGGAATACCTCTAAGGACAGTAAACTGAAGACTTCAGTTTTCAGCCAGTTTTGCAGTTTTTTTCCTTCTGCGCGTTATGGACTAGTTTTACTCTGCTGCTGCTTTGCTATTCACAAATCGTTAAACGCCCCCTTATTTCAAGCGAAAGCTTATTCCCTCCAAATTTTTAAAGTGCGAATATAAAGATACCGCAGGCAAAAAAAAAAAAAACACCGTGGAAACACAATAGTAATCTTCAAGCAGAATTTTTCGATCAACGGATGCGCTCCTTTCTATGTATCCTTTTTTCTACAATCAGAAAAAGTTTATATTAAACGACCAAACAGTACATAAACATATGTGATAAATACAGGAGGAGGTCCCAAAGCCAATGGCCGCACAGAGGACCTCCTGTTACAAACCTAGAAAAAATGAATATATACAAACAACAGAAGATAGTATTTAAACAGATTACCTAAAGTAATTAATAAAACACGTAAAACTCATTATGATGCAACTGTAAAAGAAACGAGATTAGGGTAAATGTACATAAGTGCATAAATAGAGAACAACAATTAGAGTTATTGCTCCGCATGCTCTGTCTATGAAAAAAATTCTCTGTGGCTTAGCTCTGCTATGCCAGGTTATACATAGCGAGAGGTACGTTTCCTTGGCTGAGCTTGCTATGGCCACTATGTTTAGCGATGAGAGACATTGGGTATAGCATCTTTTATTCATTTTGCTTGACAGAGACGAAGACTGCCCGATGATCTTTGAAGTAGCATGCACCGGTCTCAATTTTGTCAATACAGTATTTAGATTTGGCAGAGCCTCTTTAGTGTGCAAGCTCAATAGTATTTCCCCATTTTGTAGTCTGGACGTGAGGGTCTAAAGCTCAATTAAAGTCAAACTTCTCTTTCATACACTAAGAGAGTCCTGTTTCCTGTTGAAATTACCCAAAGTCACACACAACTTTGAAACCGTGCCGTAGGCTTGTATACACGTGGCAACCACACCAATCGCCTGCTTGACTGATGTTGCCAAAGCCACGTAGACTCCTTGGATAATAATGCCGCTTTCCATAAGCCGAAAACAGCACGCTTCACCATAATTCACCGCGATCGAAGGGAGACGTCTGACAGGGGTAATACATTGTTTCACGTAGACACAAACTCCAGCGTTCTTATTTGGTTGAAGCCAACGGCCAGGCGACAACCTCAGGATCGGAAGAGTTAATCTTCTCGTGTCTATACCGCCGTTTATGTGCGGCTGGACTCTCCTTTTCTGCATGCATGCCAAACGTTGTGATACAGACGCCCACTACATCTCTGCCTTTTACAAGCAATCCTACGCATGTGACGCGGGGTTCGGGGGATAGAGCGGTGTGCGGCGACGAAGCACGCGGCGCAGCTGTGGGGTTTCTCTGGGTAGCATGGTATCGGCGCATGCGCAGAACCGCTCATCCGACTGATTTCACGCTCGGATTTGACGGTGGAGCGGACGCGCGGCCGCGGCGGCGGCGAAGCGTTCGCCGCACTTTGCTTCTTTTTGGTTGCCGTGGTAACGGCGCATGCGCACAACTGGTCTCTCCCATGTACCGCGTCCCGCCGTGGTGGCTCAGTGGTTAGGGCGCTCGACTAATGATCCGGAGTTCCCGGGTTCGAACCCGACCGCGGCGGCTGCGTTTTTATGGAGGAAAAACGCTAAGGCGCCCGTGTGCTGTGCGATGTCAGTGCACGTTAAATATCCCCAGGTGGCCGAAATTATTCCGAAGCCCTCCACTACGGCACCTCTCTCTTCCTTTCTTCTTTCACTCCCTCCTTTACCCTTCCCTTACGGCGCGGTTCAGGTGTCCAACGATATATGAGACAGATACTGCGCCATTTCCTTTCCCCCCCAAAAAACCAATGATTAATTAATTAATATTACCGCGAAATGCTCGACTGGTAGCCCAGTGTAGCTCTCGCTACAAAAAAAAAAGATCGCGTTTGAAGAAAAGTACGAAAACTACGCTTGTAAGTATGAATGTTAGATGATTGCTTTATAATGATTTTATGTTCGAAAAAGTCATAAGCACGCCAAAGTTTTGCACGCCACTGAAAGTAGAAATCGGGAATTTTATGGTCCGTGCCGTTGGAAAGAACTAAACAGTTTTAGCACAGCGAGCCGTCTGTGTTTTTGTCTCTGCACGTCAGTTGTCAGTTACAGCGCCATAAAGTAGGTCCTGCCAAGGACATTTCAAATATTCTGTAATCACAACATTTATAGTTGACATCGACTCCAAACTCAAACCAATCAAACTCCATAAGGTGAGCAGCATGCCTGTTTCCGTGTTAAGAATTGTTTAGAGAAAAGGAGTAGTTTTATGTCGCCCGTAAATTGCCACATCTAGGGAATTCTGTATATGATTTATATCCTCTGTGACCTTCGTGCTGTTGTAGATTTGGTGCTCTGCACGGAACATTGGGCATTCGTTTGCTATCCAGTTGAATGATCATACAACCGAATATGTTACTGCATGCAATATGTTAAATAGCTGGTAATATGTTAATTAGACGCCTTGTGACAAATCAGCAACGTGAATTAGTTTTATCAAACATCTATATCAGCCAAATGATAGTTAATTTTATTTAAGTATGTGTCAGAGAGCATTCATCCTCTATTCTAACGGCTAGTTGCCTAGATGTGTTCTGTTTTGGGGGTGATTTGACAATGATTCCATATTACACTGAAAATTCTTCATAGACGTCCAAAGTGTGATGACCCCCATAATGCGCAGGTCCACACGGGATGGAGAGGCAAAGAGACACCATATGGCTCAGTTTAAACAAACAGGTATATTCAATATTTACACATGATTAAGATTATACATCAGAGGCTGGGGCGTCCGAGCTTACGTGCCGACGACTTCATGGGGGCGATGGAGTGGCTCCGGAGTTGGGCTCGAGCGGTTGCTGGCAGAAGCTGCACGCCGTCGGGCTTCGGCGCTGAAGGCCCTCTTCGCGAACGATGTCGTCCTGAGCGTGTATGCAGTAGAATTTCAATAGTCGTCCGTTTCTTCGAGGATGGTTCACAAACCCTTCCTCTAGTGTCGTTCGGCTTGGAAGATGAACAGGAGGCGAGCTTGTAGATGATGACAGCAGAGCATAATTTTACAACATACATATACAGAGAGTTAAACTGGAAAAAAGCAGAACTGAATTTACAAAAGAACAAACTTTGCACTACTTTACTCATCGACCGGGCAGGTTAGTGCCTAAGTAGCATCACATTACATGCTAAGCATGGAGCCCCAGCTCAGACTGGACTGCATCCGTTTACATGCGCTTTTAAGCACTTGATTAACAAAGGACTAAGGGCGGTCATTTTCAGTGGCCCGCCCAAAGCATCAATTCTCCAATGAAAAATAACATGCAAGATGGGGACAACGCCTTGGGTTGGGCTTAGCCTCGAACCCAGATTCTTGTTAACAATACAAACTAAATAAACAACAAAAACGTCACCACTCTCTCTCAAGTGAGAGTATCCACAGGCTCTCCCTTCGGAGCTAATCCTTGCCTCAGGCATGCATACCGCCACCCACCATCGGTCCGCGTCGTTCGTCAGCAACAGAGGAGGGGGCGAAAGCGCCCTCGATGCTGCCGCGCTACCGACGGCGGGACACAGCTAATAATCATGAAGGGGTTCGTCTGTCGCTCCGGGAAACCAGATTAAGGGTCGCCCCTGTTTTCCCACATTCTTGGCGAGTCTTGCCTGTCCGCCATGACAGGTGTCCGTCACGGCCATCCTGGGAATGCGCTTTTGTTCACTTGCGCCTGTCTTTCCACATTCTTGGCGAGTACTGCCTGTCTGTCTGACAGGTGTCCGTCACGGCCCTTCTGGGAATGCGCTTTTGTTCACGAGGCACCGCGGGAAGCTGTGGGTGCCTTCCCGGCGATAGCCCACGTCGTAAGGGGGTGGGGGGTCCGTGCGTCAAGCGACAATTTTCGTTCCCGGTATGTACTCGGGGCTCTCGCTTATACTGGGGAGCGATTTCCGCGTGTGCCGGCGTCCTGCTTTCTGCAAAGGTATGCAGCTGGAAAAGAGGGGCGACCTTAAGCCCCAACTCGATGCACACACAAGGAATGTACCTCGTATAGCACACAAGGAATGTCACAAAAGCTTTTCGCGCTAATCATTACCATACTTCAGCAAAGTCGATGGCAGAAGGATGGTCGCAGGTGTCTGTCAGTTGCGATTCCGGCTCTGCGCCTGAAAAATGTGAATCGAATCGTACTGGCACCTTCAATTTTTCCTTTGATTTTCTATAATCTTTTCTTCTAGTAATATGGACGGATGGATGAAGGATTCTTTGAGGACCAAAAGATGTCAAGCTAGAGACGTAAAATATGTAACTGCGGAAAGGCAACAACCTTTTGAAGCAGCTCCTATAACAAACTGAAAAAAAGGCGTCTAAAGAAGTACTTACACTTCTTGAGAAACATCGCAACAGAATTTGTGCTAAAATAAATCATTTGCTTGAAAAGAACGTAATCAAAATGAAAACCAACCCATATCTTCTTCTCGCATGTTATTTGCACGTAAATTTGTAACCCATTACAAGCGCGAAGCGACCGCTTGCAAGACTCTTTTGCGCACTCGTGAGCCGACGCCAGTTATGAAAACCGCCGCCATATGCATGCCGATTTCATTTCTCTCCGCAGAAGTGTGGAAGCAAATTTCGTCTGGAAATGAACTATCAGCTTTGAGTTTATATTTATAGCACGGCAGCGTACCAAGGAAAATAATTTCAGTTATGACGAGTACACTCTTTACCCAACTTTTCTTCATGTCCTTTCACTTCAGTACACCTGCGCTGCCCCTTCAGGGCACAAAGTTGTGGGTCTTGGTGAAAATCTGCAATGACGCACTTCGTGCAATTTTTTTCACTAATTGCAGAAAATGTGCCTGTCAACGCAACTCTTCACGGCGGCGTCTTTTTCTTGAATTCTCTGCCGAAGACAGAAACTGGAAAAGTGCGTCGCGCCATACTGGCACAATCATGTGCGACTAGAAAACCTTTTTAAAGCAATTTAACTTTTTTGTCGTAAATAAATACTATGAACGTTCCTTGAACTAATCTGTGACTAATGTTTTCCTGTGGTGTATCTTTGAAAGCAGTATGACTGTGCATCTTTGAAATGAAAGTATTAATGCTTTTCAAAGGGAAGCGTCAAGCTCTATTGAGGTCGATGAAATAAATTGAAAAGTCAGCATTTGTTTTTAGTGAAAACAGCTCATATGTGCGCCACTCGCTAAGCGAGATTTGAATATCTTTCTATTACATCGTACAATCTTCAATTACAGCCAGCTTTAATTAAAGCTCTATGTATTCAAGCCTTAACGTTCGCTGCGCAGACGACATAATAATATGTTAAACGGCAGTTGTTTGCGGGCGCACAAATGCTTTCGCCTCATTTTCTCCGGGCGGGTTGACAGCCATTGCGTGGTGGTTTCCGGGCGTCGAAAAAAGGCATCCACCTCCATCCTTCCTGTGCTGGCGCGTTCCCCCTCTCGAGCCGACCGAAGGAATTTCAAGCGTGCAGAAACCGGATTTGGGGGACGCTGAAAGGACAACTTAAACCGTGAAGTAAAGTTCCAGGTACCTGAGAGAGCTTCAAGCCATGAAGAAAAGACTCCCCCGAGAGCCCCGCGGTCCTCCTGTTGTTGTAAACCGGACCCCGCCTTTGACGCGCGCGCAAGTAAGCGCGCTCAGGCGCGGATACCTGACATGTAGAGACAACTGCGCCCTGCTCGCGCCTGCGCGCGCGTCGCGCTTTGCGCATGCGCAGACAAGATGCAGCGTACGCCCGTGCGCGTAGGCGATCCGCCGGTACGCGTAGGATGTGTCCATCGAGTTGGGGCTTCAGAAGTTGTCTTTTTGTTTTACGGAGCAGTTTTAAATGTTCTTTATCTTTCATGTAACACGTGTAAGTATCCTTTGCGATAAGCGCTGGTTTTGTGGCTTATTTCAAACGCCACGAATAACCAATGAAAGCGCATGAAAGGTGGGAACTGGAGTAATGCATAACATAAACAGTCATGCATGCTTTTCTACTTTCAAGGTTGAAGTTTTATACTTCAGTATTTTTTACTGTGGCTCTCCTTCTTGGACCGTATTTGGTGCGCAGTATTTGACAAATAAAAATAAGTAAAAAAATACCAAAAGAACAGTAAAAACTACAATCAATGCTTTTCAAATCCACTAAAATGGACGCGTGTGATTATATATGCACAATACGCACTTTTAATTCCATTTTTTGTTGCCTACAGTGCCACGTAAGGCTAGATACACACTCTTAGCAGTAAAATACAACACTGAGTGCCTGTCTTCAGGTGCACGTTCGCGGGCGCACTTTATGACAGGTTGGTGTTCAGTCGACCATGGGTATCTCCGTGGAGCATACAGATGGTGACGAGGGAAGACCCCTGTTCAGTGCCTACTGCCATAAAGAAGCGCTCAGAGAGTGACCGCTCAATTGCGAAGGCCTCCACGCAGCTGCTCGACATCACTTAGAGTGCGCACCAGCGGCTTTTGAATGATCGACAGATGGCACCAGCATGAAGAGAAAAAGCACGACACAAGCCGAGAACACCAGCATCGCTCTTGGCCACGCGAAAATGATGCTTGATGGCCTCATCTTGGCTGCAGACTTACTCGTTCCGCCGTAGCACAAGAATATAGCTGGGCGTGGTAGTGAAATTCGAGGCGCACTTCTGGGCTACGTATTCGATGAATTCCAAAAATGCAGCAGGCATCGACAGCATGTTTTACGATGGAGACAGAAAATGTAGGCAGATTAACAGAATTCGAACAACCAAAAAACAATTTTACGCACCTCTTCGCGCAGGTAAGGCCGCAACCACCCCTGAATTCCCATTTGGTCGCTAGAGAATTCTAATGTTCCTGCGTGGCTCGTTAACTTTATGAAGACTTGCATATTCGACAATGCATATTCAGCACACAACCAAATCTTTCAAATTGAGAAGGAAGTAAGAAAGTCATGTTTTTGGCCTCGAAATATCATATCCCAAACGCCTGAAGAGCGTCGTTGATATTAGTTTAGCGCCGGCTCTCAGAACAGTAAGAGTGCGGTTGTTTTCTACCCGGAGTTGTATTACCAAAGGGCATAAAGTTTACAAAAACGCCATGCCCATGATGCCATGAAACCCGCGCATTCAATACTGTGTGCAGAAATCATCCTAGACCCTTTTCCATAACTACCACGTCATTTTTGGATGCACGCTGGCGAAGTGTGCAAGAACATTGAACAGCGTCCATACAGTGCACATTAACAAAGTTATTCAAGTGGTACTCGTCCATAAAGGTGAGTTGAACCTTGAAGTTAGGTCTAGTAATTATGAAGAGTGTGATACTTTGATTGGAATGTCTCAAAAACACTTCTGCTGCTCTTGCGTATTACAAAGAAAAACTTCGGGCTATGCTACTGATTAAAAAAAGAAACTTGGGCTAGTATGTGCTTTTTATTAACGTGCTGAAAATTGGTAACAGGCGTTAAAAACACTAGGAACAGCAAAAAGCTACCCACGGGACACAGGTTAGCGTGTGGTTCGTCAGCATCGTTTCTTTGTCTTTCGTGTATTTTAGTGCTAGTTACCAAGTGACTGATGTGTCGCGGCACAAAAAGTAGGCGTTAACGGCGCACAAAACAATGCTGTTTGCATCATATTCTAGAGATGTTAAAAAGAGATGGGCGTATCCTAGAACGCTGTTTGCCTTCTTTTCGTCGTTTTCCAGGAAAGGTTTGCAACGGGTGTTAAAACGTTTCCTACCCAATCGCGTTGTGCAGTAACGGTGAAAGAATGGAATTTGATGGTCGTGAAAGATTCCGTCTAAGAGAAAGGGCTTTTATTTTAGGCAGTTTATTTCATGGAATTTTACATGGCCAAACAAAGTTCACGGTCTTACCTTCAACTTCTGTCATGCGGGCGCATTTCCGACTAGGGCATCATGCATACACCACAGTTTTGAAGTTCACTAACGACTCTTCCGTTGACGTACTGGTTTCAAAATTCGTATTGCACGCGGGAGCTGTCATGTACTCGCACTATTGCGGGTTCATAGCTTCTTTTTAAAGGATAAACATTTCCTCTCCCCTTCTCCACGAACAGAATAATTTGGAATAAATAGTTTTTTTTGCTCCAAATGGAGGAGATAAACATCGATAGCTCTCGCACAAATGGTTTTGGAAAATGTTTAATATGCATGAGCGGCGTTATGCAGGAACATCGCTAAACGAAATGTGACCATCTCTTTGTCGTAGGAATCTTTAATCACAGTTAAAATTAAACAAAGACTGCACGCCAATGGCAGCGGGCCGCAGCTCGGATAACACGGTTAGACGAATCCACATGAAGAAGAGGCATGCATTGAAAAGGGAGATATGATGCGGCTGGCAGGCTCGTTGTGGTGTTCACAATGCACACGGTGGATGTCTACCCCTGCTTCGGCTTTTGTTCAGCCATCCCACTATCTGCTTCTCTTCGACACTTCATGGCTGTAACGTCCTTGGAAAACGTCCCGTACTACATTTTAGTATTTTAGTATCACAAAACCCCTTGTTGTGGTTTACAGTGTGGGTTCAGTGTGAAAGCCACGTAAACTTAATGTATACCCCACATTATTTCTGAAAATATTCTTCATGGTCCAAACAGGCGAAAACCGAAAGGACATATTAATAACGCATACCACTTCAAAGGGCGAGTGTGCATGTTTCGAGTCGCCACATAAATCCTGACCTAGCGCTAACTAGCGAACATTTCCAATTCTCTCTTTATTCCGAGGCTCGGAAATGCTTCTGCCAGCACCTCTACTTGCAGCACAAAAAATCCAATAAACAGCACGTGAGGAGCGCCTTGCCATTATGGATAACTGGCCGATTAGCTCCAACACACATGAAAAACATCCCAACGGCCCAGACATAAACAGCATAACTGGTAGAAAATGCCGTTTAAAAACAGAAAGGGAAGATTTGCCGTTGGGCAAATATTCTATTCGACACCCGCAGCACTACTGACGACGTTTAGGAGACCAAATCAATAAAATTCATTGTGTTGGTTCACCGTGAATGGTACATCAACTATGAATTTGTTAAAAGCATAGCGCATGAAAAAAACAAAACCACATCAGCATAAACGCCTGCAGTGTGTACAGATTTGCCTGCTGTAGAAAAGATTATGCGCCGGATCACTGTGAAGAACAAACTGAAGACTGATTTCACCGGTGCAACTGTATAATCTACACTTTTCCATGTTGAGCGTTCGCTGGTATCCATGAACAGAGTGAATAGCTTGTTTTTGTTAATAAAAAAAACCACTACCGATTTAAAGGCGTGTTTTTTTTTAAACAAAGGTTTATCTTGGCATAGCAGACCCTGTCGTACCCCGTCACTGACGCATAATATCCACCCATTTTATTGCTTTCTGCGGTACAAAGCAATCGTCTATTTAACGGGAGCGACCACTGAACAAAACGCATCACAAGAATATAGCAGAAAAGAAAGGTCTTGACTCATAATACAAGAATTGAGCACTGAGGTGCTTAAAAAATGGGTATTTATAATTTTCATTGCAGATTGAGACTGACAAAAATCAATTTTAAGTACCATCTGCAGCAAAAGCCCTACTATTATTATGCATTCGACCAGTTCAGTAGAGCTCGGTAAAATATCGCTGATTTCATTTGAACGTAAAGCGTTCTTTTTCCCTCAGGGGTGTTCGTCGGGCTTTACTAAAGTTTACCCTCTCTTCATTCCGCTTTTCGATGACATTCCGCTTCGTCGACAATGCGCTTTTTGCTTTGGTCATTCGATGGCGCCGCAGTGTTTTGCAGTTTTTGGATGGAGTGGCAACCATGGTTCACTAAAACTAAACTAGACCCCATTCTTTGGAGTAAAAATGTCGAAGTACTCTGCGCTGGGTAAGATTTATATTAGGAGATAATACATCCCTTTTGCTGACGCAATGGCCATCGTGCTCATTGATCATAGTTACCAGCATCAGGATGCGCACAAACAGGCCCATTAATCAAGGTATTTGTGGTAATGAAAGTAACCCAGTTCCTGTTGCACTTCTCGGTGTCACCTCAACAGTGCCTTAAGAGAAGAGAGGAATGGAGGAATGAGAGAAGAAAGAGAGAAAAGGGTGCCGCATTCGAGGCATCCAGAAAAATTTTGAGCACCTTGGGATTGTTAACGTGCACTGACAAGTTTACGAACTCGACGAATTACTCGAAGAATGGCGGTCTTTTCTCTCTTTAGCCTATTAGCAGTAAGTATTCTTGGTCTGTGCGCCTAATCAAAGTCATACATTAAAGAAAAAGAGCCTTTTCTATGCTTATGAAGAATAGCATGCTGGAGAACGTAATATTATTCCCTCTAATTAAACCCAAATATTTTTTTGTTTCCTGAAATATCTGACAGTACAGTGCTCTAGCTAGCAGTTCTGAGTGGTCATGTTTTGCGATGTTTGCGCCTATGAAGAAAGCACTACGTTCTCATCTGCGAAAGAACATGTTTAAAGCTCAATGACCCTTTCAGGTACACGAAATGAGTTTGGAATATGCCACCCGCGCTGTTCATGCCATGAAAGGTTTTTCTAGACAAAGGTTTTATAATCATCACTAAGCTCAACAAATAAAATAACCATGGTGTCTAAGATGGTGGCTTTTCGCTACCTGTGGTACTTAATTGTGTTTGAATAGATCAAATCATCGACCGAGCAAATTATAGATCTTACAATTAAAATACCTTGGAAGAGGCTCAGTTGGACATTCAGAACCCTAACGGTCAGTATGTAAGCATTAGACAATGTGTCTAATTATGCCTGCAAAAACCATGATTCCGTTCGAAATTAAACATACTTTCCCGTCTAGATGCGTAGACTGACTATAAACCCTCAGAGGGCCAAGATAGACAAAGCAATACAATTTCGGTCCGCTTACTACGACTGGCGGTTTGCAAGCTACAAAAAGCGCAAGTTCTCCTTTTTTTACATATATAGAAAGCCTAAAGAATGCGAACAGAGGAAAGAAGTTCCCCCAGACTTGTGCTTATACGGAGAGGTGGGTTACTATAGCTTGAATAGATGGCAATGAAGAAGCCCTAGCAGCTTGCACCTTTGTACTATAAACGCAACAGTTGAACAGACTCCCGATGACTTGCATTGAGAGGATAGTCGACTTCGGCCTGCAGACCATCTCTAGGCTGTGTATAGAAAAAAAATAGAACAAAAAACTTACAGTTGAATTGCGCTGTAGGCAGTCTATACATTATAGACATACAAGTATAAATCTTCCCTTAACTTGCACCTGGAAGTATTTAGCAGGCTAGGAACACCAAGAAATATAAGAACACTGAAACGACTGCCGTCTGCACGCAGCTTATAGAATATATCTAGACAAAACCCGGAAAGACTCCCAACCAACATTCCCCTATCGAGAGTGTATAGACTGTGAGTTGTCAAATGTGCAATAGATCCCGCTGGACTTGTTTTTATGTACCGTACATAGACCACGAATTGCGAAATTGCTGAAATACTCCAAGTCGAGATTTTTATATCAAAAGTGGGTAATGTAAAAAGACACTAAAGCTTAATAACCACTGAATGACTTTCGTCCATGGCCTAGCTACAGGTTAAGAACAAACACAAAGAAATATCTATAGAAGGACAATAAAATCTATAAGATGTCTATATAGAACATTTAGACTATTTTTATAACGACGGTACGGAGCGCATTCGCGTCATGTCGCAGGTGATACAAAGCACAAGAAGCGTTCTCATTATTTTAAATGCAGGTATTGGTAACAATTCGTTTGTATCCTCTTCTTATGTAATCCTTGATAACCTGTGTTTCATAACTCAAACGGGCCACTAATGCACAAGTACCGAGTGCATACAAACATTTCAGTCCAGTTCTCAGTGGCCTGCCATTGTCATGCAGTTTTGTGAAGCATCCCTGCGTAATAGACTTTTATTTCATCTGGGTTACATAAAATATATTGTGCTTCATAGCATCACTAATTTTTGTAGTTTAAATTGGTTCGTTCTTTCCCGATATAATTATCTCCGGATGAAATTGAAACCAAGTTTGCGAAGTGCCCAACGGCTAAGGAGTACACATGTTTTAATTTCCTGCCCTGTGGCGTTATTCTTGGCCAATAAACGGCATTTTCTAGAAATTGGCTTCATCTGTTATTTTCAACTCCTTGTCTAATAGTATATCCTCTCATATCAAAGATCTCCTGATTCGATCACACCCAATTATTCTGGACAAAATCATTTTCGAGCGGAAAACCGTTCATAAACGCAATTTGTTCACATAACGTAACGTTTCAGCATAACGATCAATATATCCGCAGACAACCCGAATGCAGTCTTGCATTTTTTTTTTGCTACTAACGTCCTTGGTATCGTCCCAAGCGTTCCCGATTGGCTTTTATGGTACTCTCAAATGCTTGATGCGACCGATAGAAACATTAAAAGCGATATTTTATCAGAAGAATGGATTATTACCTTCAATATTTCTATAACAGAATCCTAGAATTTTTCAATATTCAACTTTTTTTCGAGAAACTTGTGCATGGTGGTCACATTTTGCTCTGCCGTCGCTGTCAGTTCCTGGTTTTCGACGCTTGCGCTATAAAGTCGCAAATAGCGGTGGGCACCCCAGCGTGGGCGGTGCAAAAATTGTCACGTGGCACGCGCGTCACAAAGTTACGCTATTTGATGGATGTCGTTGTTCGCTCTTCGCAGGAGGGCGATTTTCCAATAGAGTGCAAAATGGCGCATGTTTTAGTCCTATATTTTGAGTTTCAGTTACTTTGAGTCGTGAATATTTCATCTTCGATCATCCGCTTACGTCCAGCCCGGAAAGCTGCGAAACATTCAGAATTTTCAGGTATCATGATTTTCATTTGATGTGTGAGTTTTGTGCTGGCAGATTTTTCAGTGATCATAGACAGCGTCAATAGAAAGTGGATAAACAATGCTTAATGATATGCCTATAATAAATACACTCTCTTATAAAGAGTGCGCATGATATACCTTAGCAGGCTTACACTTTATTAAACTGTTGTGTACAGATTGTCTTTTAACAAAAACCTATTGAAATTATTTTTCTATGAGCGTCTGGAAAGTTTATATAATTTCTATATAGAATAAATACTACAATGAGGAAAGTCTGTGCACAGTCTACAGAATGCCTTAATAGACGTTTGCTAGCGCCGGTTTAAGGGAAGACGTAAATCTAGCACATGGCATGATGCGACATTACCACTCACTAACAATGTGGCCGTAGAACAATATGAATAATTTCGCCTAGCAAATATTGTATGTGGCCTCTACATTGCCGACATACATATGTACCGTCTGCAATTTTTTGTCGTCGACTTTTTCGAATTCTTCTTGCCTCATTTCAATTGGCCAGAATATCAGGTTATGAACAATAAAGAACGGAACAGAAATAAAAAAAAATTGTTAGGTGTACATATTTCGCCAAAGAGTTTGTCACCAAAGCGAGGGCCTCGGTTATTGTTTAGTTTTTGTACTAAATTAAGAAAGTTGATAACAAAAATTTCAATTTTGGTACGTTGACCTATAACCCATTCTGTTATTAGGCTGCTTGTAAAAATTTTGTCCTGGCTAAAATCACTACCTCTACCCGACGTGCGAGTCTGAAGTTTTTCCCGTCTGCTTGGTATCATGGCTGTCACAGAAAAGTAGCTTGCCATGCTAGTGAGGTTGAGTTCTTTCGGTGTAGTCGCCAGGCGCCTGGACGTCGACCTTGAGCGATAATTGAAACGTCAGAGGTAGCGCGCTCGAGCTCCCAAACTCTGAAGGCCCTGCAGCTGTGCGGAATAATATCCCATAAGTGCGCTTATCATTCCTTTCCAGTTAAAAGACCTGTTCCACAGTTCGCTGTGATCGTCATCATGGTGCATGCTGCTTACGGTAATAGCTATTAGAGATGCAGCTGATAACTTCGCCAAATCAATTTTTGCGCTGAAATTTGAGTTTATACCGTCGAGGGAGCATTATCGCCACGAACAAAAACTGCTGAACATACTTTTTATTATGTGAAATTAACTATAATTCATCTGAACCGCATCTACGTGTAAGCGTCTAATGCAACCGGTGCTGCTTCATTTACCTGTGGGGTTTGATCCAGCTGTGACACATCTGAAACATCGGCTGGCATCCTGCAGTGCGGCTAGACTCAATGAACGCATAATTCTTAATTTCTGCCTGGAGAAAAGATTTTAATTTTCAAATAGCTTTTTAACCTAAAATTGAGCTTTGTGGACGCAGCGATGTCGTAGAGGTAAATCATCTGCCTGGTGTGCAAGAGGAAAGGGATTCTAATCCTGGTGCCACGTAATTCTCCACAGGGTTTTAAAAAAACTCCGTGTGCGGATGGAATTGCATAACCAGGCCTGGAGTGCGGCCTTATCTCGGTGACCAGAACCGACAAACACACTCCCTCACCAGAGCAGGATTTGGCCACCCTGGTGCAATGCTTGGCCGCAACCTTGTATGAACAAACCAATTAACCCTCGGCCCTCAGTACCCAGCGGCTGCGGAGCAACTGCCTAAGGCGGCGGCCAAACCTCTGAGGCAGCTGGGGGTGCTTAGAATCTCTGGCTCCGGAGAGGCCGCCATTGGAATCTGAGCCTGGCAACATTTAACTCTGGAACATTTTGCAGTGAGTCTAGCCTAACAGTGCCGTTCGAGGAACTAGCGGGAATTAATTGGGCTGTCATGCGGCTTATTTGAGTTAGGAGGACAGATTAGGCGTAGCCTGTAAAGGGCTAAGGGGCTGGCATGTACTGTGCTGTCTTGGATCAGCGGACAGACTAGAGCTTGTGGTGAGATTCCTCATCAATCAGGATATACAGCTGGCAACATAGAGGGGTTCTGTAGTATTAACGACAGGATGACAGCTATCGTAATTCGGCATAATAAGAGGTTAACATGAAGGTGGTGCAAGCCTACACGCCTACAGCCAGCAATGACGACTAGATCATCGAAAGGTTCCACTATGACGTAGAATCGGCAATGAACAAGTACAATAACATTACACTGTACTGATTGGTGACCGTAGTGCAAAGGTAGGCAAGAAGCAGGCCGGAGCCCAGGCTGTAGGCGACTATGGCATAGGTTTCAGGAATAGCAGGAAGAATTTATTAGTAGAATTCGCAGGGACGAATAATTTACGGATCATGGATACCTTATTCCGGACGTGGAAGAGCCTCAATTGTGCTACTAAAAATTAAACACACTTCATACTATGGGCTCACATGCGGAGGTCCTCGGAAAGGTGTGTTGTAGCGACCACAGAATGTTTAGGTCTCGAATTAGCTTATACCTGTACAGGCAACGCAAGAAGTTAGTGATGCGAAAACACATTAACAAGCTAGCGGTAAGAGGTGAAGTACAGGAATTCAGCATATCTCTGGAGAATATTTTTTCGGCTATAACTGAGGAAGGCGATCTTAATATTAAAACAATAAACGATAATGTCACAGCTATCACTACGGAGGGCGCAGTAGCAGTACGCACCAGGCTGCTTCTGCAGGACTCCAGCAAGCTATCTCGTGTGACAAAAGATCTAAGAAACTCCAAAGCATGGGCTTTGCGAGGGCATGTAATGCGAAAGCACGAGAACTGCTGGCCCTTAAGGGTGACTGAGAGAGACTGAAAGAGAATGAAGGAAAATAAGGCAGGTTAACCACGCTATGCTTAGTAGGCTACCCTAGACGTGCGGAAGGGAGCAAAGAAAAAAAAAGGAAAGAAATAGTGACAACGAAAAGATTTTTTCACGTGTCCGATGTCCGCTATGACTTGGCGACAGGGGAGGAACACTTAAAACTTAAAGTTTATAGTCAAGAGCTCAACCCCGAGCTCTTTAAGAACTTCAGGAGTGCATTTGCCGTTTTCCTTTGTGATGAATGCTTTGTTCAAGGCCCCAGGCTTTGTCCAAGGCAGCCTTACTGGCTGTCTTGGACAAAGCCTGGGGCAAAAATGAGGGCAGTCACAGAGGAGGTGCCAGATAGTTTCATCGCAACCGCACTACTCTCAAGCTGGAGAGTCCGCCAATAGACGTTTTTGAACGCCACCCCCAGCCACAGGCGGCACAACAGCGGGGGAGGCGAAATGGTATTTGCAATTGAATTAAGCGTTCGAAGTTGTGCGAGCAGGGTGTCCGGACAGCAGGGGCAGACCACGACTGTACAGTAACGTTTCGGGCGAGCAGTTGCTCCGTCCGCTCTCGTTAGTGGTATGCGGACAATGTTGGTTGTATCGTGAACCGGTCGAGCAGCATTGTCAGCTAAGACGTTGCCAACAATGCCACTATGGTCTGGTACCCACAGGAAGATTATTTTGTGACCCTCTTTCATTGCCTGGTGGTACAGACGTTGTGTACATCCGCCACAAGTTGGTAAGTTGCTCATGGCCGCTATGGCTGAAGGCAGATTGAGCACATTGTAGGGCAGCTGTAGAATCACAGGGAACAGACCATTTTTTTAGGTGATTGCTTAGTGATGTATTTTACCGCCGAAAGAAGTGCGACCAATTCTGCTTTAGAAGAGGTAGTCCTATGCGAAAATATTTGATTAATTTTGGTCTGTCTCGAAGGAACGACCACGGCGCAAGCAGAACTAATAGAGGATACCAACCCATCCTTATAGACGTGCGTACGGCCCCAATATTCAAAGTGTAGCATGGATAGCGTCAATTTCTTAAAGGCTAGCGTTTATCAGTTTGATTTCTTCGCTATGCCCAGAATATCAAGGCGCACACATCGTAGCAGCAGACACTAAAGTGGAAAGGGAGGTCATGATGCCGGGGTGAACTGTTTTGGGATGTACGACTATTGCATTGCTATAACCTTTGCGAATGCAGAATGTGGTCTCTGCAGATGCAGAGGCGCACGGTGATGCTGTGGAATTATTGATATATGATGCATGTGCATTCACAAGGAGTCTAGGGCAATATATGTCGAAATCGGGTGGTCTTTGGTGAGAGCAATGCTGTCCAGTGTTGATGCGCTCCAAGGGAGGCCCAGGCATGTGCGAAGAGCGTGGCCCTTGACTGTCTGGAGGGCACTCAAATTAGTCTCGCACGTTTGTAAAAGTGCGGGTGTACTGTACCGCAAGAATTCCAGAAATAGCCCTCTGTATAATTCCAGCATTGACTGGACTGACGAGCCTCATTGATTGCCCGCCTTGAAATCGGAGTAATCGAGTGATAGATGTTAGTCTTTTTTTAGTAGGGTGCAATGCGGGTTCAATGATAGATTGCGATCTATCAGAATTCCTAAGAAACAATGAGATTTGCAGTTAGGAATGATGTGGTCTCGATGCATACCGGTTATGGAGCCATAGATTTGCGTGTAAATGCCACTAGCGCGCAGTTTTCCGGCAAAACACTTATACATTTCTTCTGGAGATAGGAAGAAGTTATCGTTGTTGCTCGTTGAAGCCTTGCACGCATCTGGAGACGCTTCACAGAGAAGGCCCAAATGCAGATGTCATCGGCGTACACAGATATCTGGACGGTGTTAAGGAGGTTCTCTGGGAGGGCGATGAGTGCTACATTAAACAAAGTAGGGCTAAGGACACCGCCCTGGGGCAGGCACACCGCGGTAGGTATAATGCGCAGATGTCGGGCCGTCTTCACACTGGACAAAAAATGAGCTTTTGGTAAGATAGCTCTCTATCCAAGCAAACATCCGACCGTCGATTCTCAGAGTTTCTAGTCTCGGTGGTGTATTGGCCGTATGTCGAGCATGGCTTCTCTGTTTGGCACGCTCTAGTCTGCACGTTAGGACAACCAAGTTGTTGGAAATATCAGTAGGGTTGTCGGTAACGGTGGGGTATCAAGTCACTCCATGACCTTTTCCACGCTTCTGACCAAGGCTACTGGCCTGAACAATGTGATATCGAGTGGAGATTTCCCTGGTTTTAGCAGGGGCATCAGCTGACTGGATTTCTATTCATGAGGAACACCACCGTCAAGTCAAGAGTGGTCATAATGTTTGAGGAGCTGTATTTGCGCGTCGTGGCCAAGGTAGGAAAGCGCAGCATATGAGATTCCATCTGTCCCTGATGAAGACGAACGCCTACATCCCGCAAGAGCAGCGTCAAATTACTCACGAGAAAAATGGCATCCATAGCTGATTCCCGTGAGGCAGGAAGAACACGCCGGGAAGTCGAGGTAGTTGTTCCACCTGAAATTTCCTTGCAGAAGTCAGCTGCTACCTCAATCTGCTGACGATTTTGATAGACAGCCAATGCATAGAATGGCCGTATTTGCTGTGAAAGCATACGAAGGCCCCGCACAGTCTGCCAGATGAGGGACATGGCCCTGCTGGGATCCAAGTGCTCACAGAAGTGACTTCCAGCTCTGGACCTCCAGCCTATTCATTCTTTGCCTGATTTTTTTTTCTGCATACGTCTAGCTTCTCTTCAAAAATTTAAGCGCTTGGTTCGTCTCTATTGCCTTTCTGCTCGCCGCCGAAGAGCGCATAGGTGTTCTATCTAGATATAAAAGTCACCGCGTATTCATGGCGACGTGATGCGACTTATTGCGATTTTCATAGCATTAGCTATGGCGTCCTCCAGCCTGGCAGTGAGCGCTTCTTCGCACGCCTCCTCCATATGCTTTCGAAATACCGTCCAGTCGATGCACAAGAGCTTAGGTGGAGCGGACGCAGCAAGTCCATTTACTTTCCGGTAAGTAGGATTGTGGTCACTCTCATGTTTATCCACATCATAAATTCAGCGAACGCTCCAGTGCAAAGCCATTGGCACTAATATCAGGGGCAGGTAAATGCTGTAGGAACACCCGCGCTGGTAAGTAGGACACCTGTCATTCATTATACAGATATCATTGTCGGAAGCAAATAATGCCAGATTCCTTCCTTTGGTGCTAATTCTGGTACTTCCCCACCGTGAATGGTGGGCGCTGAAATGGCCACTAATGATCCAAGGTGCACGGGTTGCCTTCATGCTGGCCTTCAGCCTTTCGCCGTCCAATTTAGACGACGGTGTCACATATGCTGCAATCAGTTCGAATTCTAGCGTTCTTCTCTTGACTACGAAACACGCGTATTGATTGTCATTGTGAGGTGGAATTGGACTCAACATAATACTGCGGCAAATGACCTTATCACAACGCTTCACAGCTCTGGTTTCACAAATGTAATTGAAACATCAACTCGCGTCACGTCATCTAGTACGTCTATACTTGATTTACTGATAACAAACATAGAAACGGTCATTTCCGACGCTGGTACTATTACATCAGATGTTAGTGACCAGTGTCCAGTCTTTATGATCTACAAATAAGAAACAAGAGCTAAAACTGATGCTTCTTGCCCGATTACATTGCAGTACATAACAGACCTCGCATTGCAGTCATTTAAACATGATGTCGCCGTTTATGATTGGTCGTTCATATTTCGCATTAAAGATGCAAGTGATGCCTATACTGCATTCATTCAAATCTTCATGCAGATATACATAAGACACTTCCCATTTAGGAGCTTTAAGAAACCAAGAAAGATAAGGAAACCGTGGGTCACAAGGGCTCATCTAGGCATGATCACAAAGAAGAATACTCTTTATCATGTCTTTCTGCGCACGCGCTCGCATGCCGATCTAGATGGTTTTAAAGCAGCCAGAAACAGGCTGAATGCTGAATTAAGGCGGGCCAAGAAAGTGTATTTCCAAGAATTATTCCCTGATATCTCTGAGTCTTCGGGGTTGATTTCTTCGCCTTCTACGCTGTGGACCATCATTTCTTAGGTCAATACGTAGGCGAGGAGAGTCTAGACGCTCCGGTGGCCGTAGGCCTAACCGGCGGCCGCAGCGGCGGGGGCCCTTGTGCTAGGCACAACGCGAGGCCTAGCGTTCCGCGCCTGGCTTGGAGCGGTAGAGTCCTTTTCGGGCAAAAATGGTCGGAATTGCACGGAAAATGATGGCAACGGGTGCCGAACACCTTCACTTACCGATTATAGGTGGTATCATTCCATTTCACGTTGAAAATCCGCCGTCCCGAGTGAAAATTCGCGGAGCCGAGGTGAAGAGCGTCCGCTCTCTCCGCCGGCCACCTAGCGGTCTCCCTCGACAAGTCAGCACGCTTCTCGGCGTATGCCGTTGCTGAGGTAAAGCTTCGGCCAGCTGCATTTGTTTTTGCATTTAACCAGCAGCTCACTTCTGCGGGATGCCGGAGCGTAGCTTCGCGCATCAAGGCGAAAGATTGTAAAGCCTTTATGGGGAGGTTATCAGACGACCATCCCTCAAATAGGGATGTACACGGCTGTAAAAATGAGTATTTCGCCGCCAGCGACCTTTTATTGTGCAGTCCCCAGTAGTACGTTGTGCGCTAGGCTCTCTCTCTCTCTGTTGTTTACTCAGCAGGCAACGCCTTTGAGAAGTCTTTCATTCAATATTTCATATACCAAATGACAGCCAAGAAGAACATAGCTCTCATTTGTACACAGTATCGAGTCTCTAGCTAGAAGACTAGCTGGTATCTGTGGACATATTCGCCATTCGGTGTAAATAAAGGACCGGAAGAGCAGCTAACACAGTTCCTGGTGTAGGAAAGAATATGACATCGAGGTAAAATAAGATGCCTTCAGTAAGTAGAAAATATGTGTGTTTGTTCATGCCAGGATAGAGAGCATTCCAAATTATTGTTCCGAGACATAAATGATTACTTTTATCATAAACATTTCTGCTAGTATTGCGGAGGTAGTTGCTTCTTGGTGATGCTTATCTTTATTGTGAAGATCATAAACAATATGAGGCTTTTATAAAAAGCTTCTGCTACTAGAACTCTAAAACGTTAGTGTAGTTTAAAGGCAATAATAGATTAAGGCAAATTTCTCTTAGAATTTTGAGAGAGGGGAAGCATGAGCTCGCTATGTGGATGGTGAGATGTACCTTGCCATTCGTATTAGTTGTTGACTATTGGTCTCAGATATGTCCGATAAGAACGGCAGTAACAATTAACAAAGCTAAATATGGGGCTGTGAAACAAGTATGTATTTGATCAAGACAAACTTCTTAGATAGTCCATTGCGCATGCTGCAATTCCTTACAGCGGGCACAAAATACAAGGACGAAAAGCAAGACACCATCAAGCGTTGAGTTCAACTAATTTTTATTGCAATGCACTGCGTTGTCCCTACATTCACACACTTTAGCGTGTAGGCTCACAAAAAAAAAAACACGAACATTGGTGATATGTCACGCTTCCTTCTGGACGGCGGCGTCGAGCATTATATCGCAGAATCGCGTTACTCTCAAAACAACAAATCTCTACGCTCCAAAACGCCACCGCAGACCATTACGCGTGAAATGCGACAAATAAATGCATAAAATCGCCGCCTACGTGGCTCTCTGGTTGTGGTGCGCGGCAGCTGACCCGAAAGCCGCAACTTCGATCCCGGCCGCGGCGGTCGCAGTTTGGTAGAGACAAAAAGCAAGAGGCCCGTGTGCTGTGCGATGTCAGTGCACGTTAAATAACCTCATGTGGTCGATATATCCGAGGCCCTCCACAGTGGCGTCTCTGATAGCCTTAGTCGCTTTTGGGATATTAAACCCTATAAAACCTAAAAAAAGAGGAAATTAATAATAATTGTTTTTTGGGGGGGAAAGGAAATGGCGCAGTATCTGTTTCATATATCGTTGGACACCTGAAATTTGATATATCATCTGTGTTTGTGATTTCTTGCTTTCGTCAGCCTACGCAGAGAAGTGTGATAATGTAAGCACAGCACACTGCAATAACAATATATCGTTCTTAGAGTAACCGCAAAAGAGCAACCGGAAACTTCTGAGGCATCACCCCTTCTTTTGTACGCTGTGCAGGACAAAGTTTATACATAGTCACACTGTGACAGCACATACTCCATGATTACGCGAAATTATTCACCTTACGTAGTAGACAATTGATAATTATAGACTGTTGCTAAATTTGGAATGTCGGCACTACGAAGGTCTTCTAAAACATGACGCACACGTTGCGATTGTTCCTGGGTATTTTAGGCGTTGTGCATATGCACTCCAGTTTCGCTACTGGCATGTCTGGGGATTCTATGGCATTCAGGTGCCGATCACAAGGACGCTGAGTGAAGCTCGGTCTTCTGTCCACATGAGTGTCCGCTTTCTGAGCCTAACGACGCCAGATAAAACCGCAGCTGTGGCATCAGCGACTCATTGGAAACGATATGGTAAACAGGCGCGTGTTCTCTGTGGTAACAGCAAAGGTAACGATTCCTAGGGCGTGAAAATTATTACCAACCCTCCGCAAGTGCCCATTTTTAAACAGTTTTCACTGTCTGCTAAATACAATCATCGGCTCCTGAGTTAGGGAAAGCGGGTTATATTCGGGTAGCGGTGTTCGCACTTTGATGTATGCGAAATGGTGGTGGCGCTCAGCTGCTTTCGATGTCAGTGTATTTTACTGAGTCCCTGATGTTCAAAACAGGTTTCTGGTAATGCACCTCTTACTGTCTTCCTTGACTCTCTTGATGAATTATTCCACTCAAGGTGCGGTTGAGATGTCTACCAAGCAGTGACAGCACTCTAAGAGAGCAGGATTGGGAGTTAGAGAAATATTAGAGAAGTGCCGTTGTAGAGGGCTGTGGAATAATTTCGACCACCTGGGAGACTATCGTGCACTGACATCGCAAAGCACAAAGGCGTCTTTTGTGTTTGGCGGCGTTTCGAAGGAGAGCAAACGAGAAAAGTCCCTGGGTACTGTGCGATATTAGTGTACGTTAAAAGTCCCGAGGTGATCGAAATTGATTTTGAAGCCCTCTACTATCCTGCCCATTAGAAACCAGGAGAGCGTCTGTCGACGTGCACAGCACTTCACCTGCATGCAAAATTCGCTGAAGACCGGCCGCATCAGCCGCGTTTTATTTGGAATGTGATCAACCTGACGAGCTCTAGTTCTTGTAGCTTTGGCGTTCTTTCGCTGTAGGTTAAGTATGCCTTGACCTTCCCGCCTTTTTTCTCTTTATTTTTACACTCTCTGCATACACATTCCTTCACAACGTGGTTGAGGTGCCCATTCAAAAGAGAGTTACACCGTCCTTTTGTTTCTTCAAATAGCAATTCAACAAATGTGTCTCCATTTCGTTTCTTTCCTAGGAAAAGCTGTTGCCTCAATCCCTCAAGTTTTGTATTGCATGAAGGATGCAATATACAACAGAAGCATAGTGATTCAATGTGCATGGGTCTTGCAAAGTGTTCGTTCAACATGACTGAAAAGAACGCGGTTTGAGCGACTCATTGAAAAGCGGAATCTTGAAAATGAAAATCCTGAAAATTTCTTTGTGGCCACCAAAATAAACTTAGTAGTAGTGAAATTAAGAGACGGTAAAAAATTCTAAAAACGAGATAGAGAATGAGTGCAAGATATTCCCGACGATTTTAAGAATTGAAAGCATAGAATAAATACTTGTCCAATATGCAATTAACTCAGTTTGATGCTGCATCCTATTCTTTATTTGTTGGCGTTGAAATTTGATAAAATCGCAAATATTTTTCGGAATTCCATGCGACCCCTTACGCGTGTTGTGCGGGAGACAAATTACAACAGCTGACAAGAAAAAAGATATGAAGCCTTTTATAAGACTTCTCAGCTCTTGATCCCAGGACTTTCTTATTTTAGGCAGAAAATATCAGGCCTTGTTGTTCAGTGCAAGTGGATTCTAACTTTTTCTTCTGCAGCTTCCACCCATAGGAAATTATACCTGTATTTAGCGTTATTATTTTAGGGTCTGTTGGCTTCCTTGAAACGAATGCTATGAATAGTAACTGCATTCAAGACATCTTTGTCGAAAATAACAGCCTGCTGTTTATTTAGGGGCGATGCAGAAAGAGAGAGAGAGGACACTTTATTTTAACTCCTCAACATATAGCCTCACGGATGTCCTGGGCGACGCTAAAGAAAGCCAACAGACCAGTCGGACCCAGGGTAGCCAAGCCCGCCACGTTGTGGGAGAAGGGTAAGGAGAAAGACAGGACTGAATGGCGATGAGGAGCGAGGGGGGAGGGGAGGGTTTATGCAGTTTGCAGCAACGCAGTTCAAAATGCCTTTAGGCTGGCGAAACCTCGCTACCATCCCCTTCGACGTATACTTATGAGAAATTTGCAGCTTATAATTGACGTCATGTGCTAATAACCGCAACTGTCTGAGTCTGCGTGAGAATTGAGTGAAAAGGTGAATAACTCTTACGGTTTGCTTTTACAGATTCCACTTTCCAGTTCACGTTCTTGCTGCAGACAGACCTGACACCTTTAACATTACCACGAGCATAAGTAAGTGAATTGTGCCATAATTTGTATTCCACAGATCTGTTACGTTTTGTTCACTCGTTACCATCTGAAGTAACACCGGGTTCTTAGCCCTCACTCTTTCATTTCAAAGCGGTATCCACGAAAACACATAATGAACTAAGCACCGCGTCTCCGAATATTTATGTACCGTCACTTTAGTGCAGTAGTTAAGTGAAACATTTAAAACACGGGCATAAATTATGGATCATAAAACGATTCAGCGCATAAAAGCGTCAGAGAACCGCTAGCAGCCTTTTAAAACATTGAGTTTGAAATAACGCAGATCTTTTGAAATTATTGATTACAACAAGCAATATCGACGCCATTCCTTCAGACGTGCCCTCTCCAAATCGTCGGTTTATCACAACCGCCTGGGTGACAAGCCTCCTAAACAAAATGCAAATTGTTTCCCCACGTTAAGCGGGAACTACGGAGTACGCCGGGTATCTATCCCCACCTCCCAAAGTTTTCTTTTCACTTTTTTTTGCCAGCGTATTAACTGCGATTCTTCATTGAGCTTGTTGTTGTGCTCCTGTTGTCCCAGACAACGTCTGCCATTTGATCTCGGTATGCGGTAAACATGAATGAGAGCACTGGAAGGCGGAAGCACAGAAACACAAGAGCGGCTTTATCCCGAGATGTGCCGCTGCGTGCAGGATGGAACAGGAAGAAAGGTAGACGGTTAGTGATTAGCTATCTTTCGAAAACCCGCACCACGCAGAAACCGGCATCGAAGGGGCAAAGAAAACGTTAGAAATCACTGCGGGTACTCGCATTGTAGGAATGCGAAAGCATCGACGCCTCCTCGACACTTGCCGCCTCTCTTTGCATATCGTTTAGTTCACTGACGTTTGCTTCTAATTAATTAATTCTTCTATGTCAATCAAACTTTTGTTCAAATAATGATCACCCATTAAACACATTTCAATTCATTTTTAACATTACGTTATTTTCTATTCCTATTTTTGCTCTATTTTGCCGTCCACCGCTATTTTCCCGCCCACTCACTATATCGACGTCCGCGCTATTTCGACGTTTTTTGACATTATTGGCTCTAATTATGTAATCCTCCTATTGACATCAAATTTTTTGCGCATCATCCCCACATCGTTCTCTATAGACCACATCCATCAGTCTGATATTATCTCTTCTGAGAACGTCACAATCGCCGCGGACATGTTTTGGTGACACGCTCCCTGCCTTTCCTCCTCCTCCTTTGGTGACACGACCCCGTCGGCAGAGCCTAGAAATGCTTTCGCATTAAAAATATAATATAGGCTTTTTCTTCCGAAAGGAGGGAGACAGCGAAAAAAGAGCGTTAAGAAATGGGAAACATCGAGACGTCGTTCATCACTCGACCATGATAAAAAAGCTGGCCTCAAGAAATGGAGTGTCACTGTGCGGTCGCAGCGAACGATGACTTGCGCTGCAGCGGTCTGTAGAGGGGACTGGGAATTAGAACAGCAGAACACCGAAGGGCTAGGATTTGAATTTCAACCACTTTTCAGCGCACGCGTGGCGGTAATAATTTGCACAGGTTATCACAACTAACTAACCAAGCACTGAGTTTTTTTTCAATTAGAACAAGGTTTAAGGGCACTAACGCAGCACGATTTCACTACGCTTCCGAATACATGTACTGCCCGATCCCATCCCCACGTCAGCAATACAACGTCGACACCTCAGCAATATCCTGAGCTGACAAATCAATGCACCTTAATCACTGGAAGGAAGTGAAACGCGCAAAGTACTGAGCAGCCTCTGATGTACAGGGCTATTCTTATAGGAGCGAGGACAAAATTTTAAAGGCGGAAAAAAAATCCAATTTATGCTTTATTAGACAAGAAAGTTCGTGCCATTACAAATTTGGATAGGGTAAATACAGAGAAGGTTTATATAAATTTGCTCTTTTGTTTTATTTGATCTTGTTACTGCTTTTGTTTTATTTCTCTCAATAAAAAATGTAGGTGTCTTAGTCAGCTTCCAATTCCCTTTTTATAGCATCTGTGGCTTTAAAAAAAAGCGTAATAAAATTTTTCATCATGCCGAAAGTATCATAACGCTCATGAGAGAGGCCTTGCGGCTGACCAAACGCAAATACCCATACCCCTGCAATCAACAAAGTGGAAGTAGAATACATATATTAATGTATGCAAACCCGAGGTACCGCAGTTCAGTCTCGAGCAAGGGCAGTTGTCGCAAGCAAGGTGAAGAGAGAACGGCACAGAAACCTGCCCTAATGTGCAGGCAACGCCTCGCAATCTCGTGCGTACTAGAAGCATGAAGAGGGCTTATATACAAGACATTTCTAACGTAGTCATATATTTTAAATATTGGACAATTGTATTGTGCTGCTATGGAAATATTGATGGTAATAGACTATTGTTTCATTGTGTAGCAAAGTCACTCAATGTTTTTCTATCGATCGCATTGGCCGTTTAAGACTGCGAAAAAAATCCTTTTGACAATCCCAAAGACGTTAACAGTAAAAAAATGCAGACCATCTAACGGGAAATCTGCAGATATATTTATTGCTATGGTGAAGTCTTACAATATATGCAAAAAATACTTTAACTCTTTCCCGTTCAAAAATAATTGTCAAGAATTGTCTAGTATAATAAGTCTTATGATTGTAGAAGACATGAATTTTTAAAAGCAAGACTCCATTAACTCGTTGCCTGAAAAATATTTACTACATAATTCTTCACTGAATCACAGGAGCTCCACCCTTTATTAAGACAAGCAAATGGCTGCTTATTGAAAGTGGTACTCGATGATGGGACCATGTTCACGTGATCATTTCGGAAATCAGAAAGTTTTTGTGTATAAATAGGACAATATCTGTAGGACAATATAAGAGGTTGGAGAAAGTGCTTAACTGTTATAACAGTTGTGATATCTGTCAGGGAAGGTGACAAAATCTTTCCACGTTCTTCACTTCTGCTTTTCCCAAAAGTTAAGTGAAAGAAGATGGGCCTAAAAGTTAAGGCAACGTCAAAGTTAACTCCTATTGGCTGATAACGTAGTTATCGCATGTTTCTCATGGCGAGGATTCCAACGCAATAAATAAAACCCGAACACTCGTACGGGGAGAGCTTGAATAAAATTGTTAAGGAGACAATTACCATAAATATTAAACAAAATCGGGTGCGATGAGCAGCTTCCAATAGCCCGAGACGTTGGATGTGATCGCCAGGTAGCTCACTCCAGGACAAGGCATCGGTGCTGAAAGATGCAGTTAAAGTGAAATAGTATGAGAATGAGACTAGCGAAATGCACATGGCCGGTACTCTTACTACAAAAAAAGCTGTCTGCAATATCACAGGAGTCGAACGGATGTAATACTTGTGTTTTGTGTTTGTCTAGAATATGCAGGATAGGCAGCAGGAACACTGCGAACTAGGGTTAGAACGTGCTAATATTAACAGTCAGAGGTACAAAATACGTGCGGCGTTTGCAACCACATTCTCAAGGAGGAAAATCCGGTAGCATTTTGGATTGCTGCTATGGCGCACGCAATGAGTTTCTAAAGTCCTTGCGATTTTCCCTCCAAATGTATGATTGGAACTGGTTCCGATGTCCTTATGTATTATCATATAGATTTACACTAATCCGGCCAGCTAAATAATCTTAGTCTAGCAAATACACACCAATATTCCAATTTGGAGCTTCCTTTGACATTCCGGGATAGGTCAAGTACTAAATAGTGGGGTCCTCAAAATTTCAAATTCGTCGGCGCGCTATGATTGTGTAACTGGTGATTATGTGATGTTGATGACGTCCCAAACTGCACTCATAGATAGCTGGGAGTCCTCATACCACTACTGGCGCAGTGATGCAGCGGTTAAGCTCTGCGCCACTGCCCCAGTAGCTAGTTACTTCAAACACTGCCATCAGTGAAGCTGCTTGTGACACCAATGATCAGAGCGTCGAGCGGAGTGGAAGCAGTAGTTTTGCCTGCTAGTTATGAGGGGTGCAAGCTTTAGTGGGTTGGGAAGTATACCACCATTTATAAAGACAATGTCGAACAGGTGATTAAAATAAAGCACGATTGCTAAGCTATTGAGATGCATGTTGGAGGTGTCTTGAGATCCGATGTTGCGTGGAAAGTTTATTTTCGGGTGAAGCAATAGGTGGCTTGTCTGCATACCTGCCGATAAAGTGTTGCTTCCTTTCTCAGTGCTGTACAGTAAAGTAGAGGGCGCATGCGGTAGTCCTGAAGGCGCCCTCGCAATTATTCTGCGCGGGAGAAATTCCGAACTGACACGAGGTTCAGGGAAGAGCTGTTACCCGCGCCTCAAGGTCTCCGCAACTGCTGGAGCTTTAGGATCTTTTTAATTGCAAAAATCAACCATGTTTCCTTGTTATGTACCTCAGGCGATAGATACTAGCGTATAAATTAACACTTTACAATGAATTTGTGTTTGTTTGATTTCGAGCCACTTGCCGTAAATTCGTATGTTTCAGCCGTGCAGCGTAAATTATAGTGGTTAAGCACGCATTGAGCAAATTTTGTATTTTATATATTATATACTGATGTGAAAAGAAAACGAAAACAATAGAATATGATAAAAAGCCATGTCGCTTTAAAAATTGCTGTTTTTCGTCTGAACCCCTTTTGTAAAGGTTCATTCCGGTCCGAACAGGTTATGAACTGGAACATAAAGCCGCTGTGTGGTCCGTCCCGAACCGAACCCGTAAGGCAAGAACCCGAACTCTAAACAAACCCGAAAAAAATCTGGTTCGGCACCATGATGTCGAACCGTTCACATGCTCTCGTTAGGAGCATCTAGTGCGTCACAATGGGCAGCTGGCAGTAACATTTAATTTATTTCAAGTAATTTCAGTGTGTCACGTGCCAAGGGGGCAGGTAGCTCAAACCCCAGTGGCATGTAGCCACGTGTCATGGTGACCATGCTGTACGACGTCGCAAGGTCACATCAGCGCTCTAGACAAATCATTAGTTTAAATGCCATCTGTGGTGGTGGGCGGTTTGCTCGCAGTCCGGTAGACAGGATCCTACATGCCGCGGTGGCCAGGTTGCGTTGACGTCAAAAGGCGACGCCCCTCTCTCGACCAACCGAGAAATTTTGTGACAGAGACGACGGAAAATTTGTGTGACACAAAGACCTTAATTCTATCGGATTATTGATGTCGCAGCTGAAATCAGCGAGAGATTCGGCATCACGAATGCAAGCGGTGTGGAGAACTGATAAATGATAGTTCTTCAGTGGAAAGGAAAGAATTTCGAGGAATGTCCAACGTAGCAGGGGTCGTCAGTGTCAGTTGGGGATACGAGATTGCGATGTTTGTAAGGACAGGTTGCCACATCAGTGACAGCCTGATCAGGCTGTGCTGACCACATCAGGCTACAGCGACGGCCTTACGACCCTGATGGCTGTCTATAAGTGACATCACCTCTAAATGGAACCGGTAGCAAAGGTTCTTGCCCTGCAGTGAATGTTTTCTGCAGTAAAATAAACGCATCGAACGAACATGCTACGATTTTAATTTCAACCACTTTTCACCGTGCGCTTGGCGGTAATATTTTGCAAAGCTTATCATAACGGTCTAATCGACGCACTGGGCTTCCTTATCTCGAAATTCCGAACATAGTTTAGGGGCACAGCCTGCCGCCGTGGCTCACTGGTTAGGGGTTAGGGCGCTCGACTACTGATCCGGAGTTCCCGGGTTCGAACACGACCGTGGCGCCAGCGTTTTTATGCAGGAAAAACGCTAAGGCGCCCGTGTGCTGTGCGATGTGAGTGCACGTTAAAGATCCCCAGGTGGTCTAAATAATTCCGCAGCCCTCGACTACGGCACCTCTTTCTTCCTTTCTTCTTTCACTCCCTCCTTTATCCCTTCTCTTACGACGCGGTTCAGGTGTATATGAGACAGATACTGCGCCTTTTCGTTGCCGCAAAAACCAATTATTATTATTATATTATTAGGGGCACAAAACACTTCCATTTTACTTCAGTTCGCATTACATGTCCTGCCCGTGCCCAATTCTCCATCAGCAATATAACGCCTACAAACAATCTATATGCTGCGCTAACAATCCTGCGCATCTTAATCGCTGAAGAAGTATTGCGTGAACAGGATTGAGCAGCCTCTGATGTACGGAGCTATTCTCATAGCAGCGAAGAAAAATGCATTTTACGCTTGATTACACAAGAAAGGTCGCGCCATTGAAAATTTTGGACAGACTAATTCCAGAGGCTTGTATGAACTTTTTCTTTTGTTTTATTTGCTGTGGCTACCGTTTTTGTTGTATCCGTCTGAGAAGGTAAATGTAGGTGTCCTACTCCCCTCCCACTCCCCTACCTTTGGAGCATTTGGGGTTTAAAGGAAGCCTGAAAAATTTGTTCAACTTGCCGAAGGCATCATAACGCTCATGAGAGAGACCGTGGTGCTGACCAAACGTAAATATTCCTGGGACAGCGAAAGTGGAAGTGGAATGAATATAGGAACCAATCCAAACGCGAGGGACAGCAGTTAATGATCAAATTCTTACAACTGACTGCAAGAAAGGTGAAGAGAAAGCGCCGCAGAAACTTGCCCTAATGCGCACGCAATGCCTCACGGTGTCGGTCATACTAGTTGCATTAAGAGGGCTCATATAATTTAATATTTCATATAAATGAGGATATATGAACTTTCAAATTAAATTTTTATAATTCCTAGTCGAAAAATTGTTTTCACATAAATATTGGTTGAATCACACAAGCTACAGCCTTTATTAAACCAAACAAACGGTTTCTTATCGGAAGTGGTAACGGTGTTAGCAACATCAGTTTAGAGATCAGTTTTTATGTAAATAGCCCTAGAAATTAAATTTAGGACCATCGAAGGGATGGCTGAGTGCATATCACTGGTAAATAAGAATTGTCACACTTGTCAAGGAAGGTGAGAAAATCTCATTTTTTTTCATTGCTATTTTACGAGGGATTTTTGTGGGACGAGATAGGCTTAAAGGTTAATTGGACATCAGATTTAACCCAGATTTGTTATTAACATTGTTATCACATTTTATTCATCGCAGGGATTGTATTGCAATGATTAAAATGAAAATGCTAATCCTAGACGAGCACGACTAAAATTGTTGTGGGGACAACTAAAATTAAGTTTACGCAGTCTCGGGTGCGAAGAGTTGTTTACGTTATCCCGAGAATTTGGACGTGATAACGGTATAGACTGGGCGTTGGAGCAAGCAATTGTAGGGAAATAGATAAGAAAATTATACGAATGAAATGGACTCAGATAGTACCTTTAGTTCAAGAAAAGCAGCCGCTATTACGCTAGGAACGGAAAGGATGTAATAATTGCGTTTTGTCCGTACCCAGAATATGGAGCAGATTATGAAGAAGGAACGCTGTGAGCTAGGGTTACAAGGTGCTATGATTACCAAGCAGAGGCAAAACACATGCGGCCGTCTCCGGAGCCCTTCGATCTCTCCGGCGTTCCTCAAACCGTGAGTCGCTTAGGAAAGTTAAACCCCCTTAAACCCTAACCTTGGGGTAATCTTAACCACTGCCACGGAAGAAACTGAACTAGCAATTCTGTGACCCGCAAGTCAACAATGACTGTATTGTGTTCTTGCGATTCTCGTCAAAAAGTACTGTTATAACTGGGCTTCAATTGCTTTATGGATTATAATATGGGATTACACTAATTCGACCTGCTTATTCAGATTAATCCAACAGCTAAACACCACTATTGCAATTCAAACCACTTCCTGTGTTGAGCCTTCCCTCACGTTCAGGGGTCCTTTTAGAATTTTTGGGTATAGCTTAACTACAAATTTTGGTGTCGCCAGATTTTCAAATTTGACGGCGCCGCTTGTGTATTGAGCCGGAATACCAGGGTTTAAAGCCGACCTCGGCAGCCGCGTTTCGATGGAGGCTGAATGCAAAAGGGGCCCGTGTGCTCTCTGATGTCAGGGCACGTTAAAGATCCCCAGGTGGTCAAAATTATTCCTGAGACTTCCACTACGGCACCTCTTTCTTCCTTTCTTCTTTTACTTTCTCCGTTATCCCTTCCCTTACGGCGTGGTTCGGGGGTCCGCCGAGATATGTGAGACAGTTACTGCGTCATTTCTATCCCTCAAAAAAAGAAACCAAATAAAAAAGCTATGATTGGACAACTAGTGATCATGTAATATTGATGACGTCAAGACCCTTTCAGTGGCATTCATAGATAGTTGGGAATCATCATGCCATTACTGGTGTAGTGGTTCAGCAGATAAGCTACGCGCCACTGCGCCAGAACGTACCTATTTCAAACGCAGTCATCGGTTTGGCTTTGAGACCCAGGAAGCTCTTCCCTAGCTCACGTGAAGCACTTCCAGAGCGTCATGGTGGGCAGGTGAACAGGTTGCAATGGAATTGAATTTATTTAAGTTAAATGCATTGCTAGACGTTCAAAAGACACATAGCTCACAACCCTGGCGAGGTTGCCTCGTGCTATAGTGGCCATGCTGTGAGGACGCCCCAGGGGCACCTCACCTCTCTCGACCAATCATATGTTTAACCTCGATCGGCCTGAGTGATCGGTTTGCTCGAAGTCCAGTGGACCGTTTGCTACCAGGCAAGGCGGACAGGTTGGACCTCTCTTGACTAATCTGGAAATTTCGTGGTAGAGAAACAAGAAACTTTTATGAGACAAAGTCCTAAATGCTATTGTGTTAAATATGTCCCAGCTGAAGTCACTGAGGAAATAAATCGACATCAGCTATGCAAGTATTACGGAGAAAAGATAAGTGCTAGTCTTTAAGTGGAACGTAAAGGATTGCAAAAGAGGCCTAACGTAGCAGAGGTCGTCAGTGTCGGTTTCGGAGACGAGATTGCGATGTTGCCAAAGATACGTTGACCACATCAGTGGCAGCTCGATCAAACTGTGATGGCCACGTCAGGTCACAGCGGCTGCCTAATGGGCGTGAAATTAACGCAGTGAAATTAACTCGCTACATTAGAACAGATGCTGCAGCGCTGTTTTTAACAAATATCTTCCAGCCCCTTTCATGTGAAACAACACTGGACCAATTAGATAGCCGTGCAACTGCAACGATTGACATAAAGCACAGTGTACTTATAACAAACCTCACTGTGCGATGTTAGTTCACGTTAAAGAACTCCAGGTGGTCGAAATTTTCGGAGCCCTTCACTACGGCGTCTCTCATAGCCTGAGTCGCTTTGGGACGTTAAACCCTCATAAACCAAACCACACCAAACAAACCTCACCGTCACTCCGACTGTACTCGCTGTGCCTAAATGTTAGTTTCCTAGACTGCACCAAGAAGATTACTGTTTCTATTCCAGAAAAAAGTTCATTATGCACGTAATACTCCACCTCGACGCTTTCCCAGCTGTACAGTGCAGTCAATTGCTCCTCATTGAGGGCCTTGCTGAAAACGATTCGCTTGAGGGACGCGACATTACGGATCGCTTTAATTCTTTCACGGCTAACGATGTTAGATCGACGTCTTCGTCTAGAATAGTCATAAAGGTTAGAACAACACAGACGACATCATCCGATATGGCAGGTGACGCACGCCACGTGGCCGCCTGCGCCTCTAGGGCATGCCGCATGACTGGCACAAAAACCTCAGATCGCTAGCATTGGTTGAGCACCAGCCGTGCCCATCAGTTTCGTTGGCAAGTCCGATAAGAACTAACTGTTCATATCGGATAGAGCATGCTTCTAGACACAGCATAAATGTCTGGCCAAGCAAGGAAACTAGCGCGCATTGATTCACCTTATAGCCCTGTGGCGCGCTTCTCCAGCGGTTAGTTGCTGTTTCAAGAGCACCCCTTTAGTAGTGAGTAAGCACTAATTCTATGGGTACCAACCCCAAGCAAAATCGTTCATTGTCTGTTCGCCTAGCGTGAGTGCTCCGTGGCGCGGCACTGCCGGCTCATCCTCGTCTCCTACGTAGCAAAATTGCTCGCTTTCGCACTGATTTCGAGTTGTATACTTTCTCTATAGTTCATTTTTTTTGCGTCTCTTATCGTGTCGGTTAGTTTGATAGGGGGGTGAATGGTTCTCGAGGTGGTCTCCGGTATCCGCGTTGGCTGGAAGCATCCCTACTGAAACATAGGGAGCTAGTATAAAGATATTCCTTGCAGGTGTAAGACTGGACACGGGCTTTAGAATCTTCAGAGGCTGGCGCTCAACGAAGAAGACGACGAGAAGCGCCGAACACTGCGAAGCTCGAGCGCCGAACACTGCGAAGCTCGAGCGCCGAACACTCGGAAGCTCGAGCGCCGAACGCTCGGTCGCTCGTGCGTGCTCTGGACTGAACGCGGTCTCTGTTCTGTGCCTGGACGGTTCCGCTGGTTGTTCGTGACGCTGTGCTTATTACTGTGCTGTGCTCTTATTACTGTGCTGTGCTCTTATTACTGTGTTGTGCTGTGGTGTGTTGTGTGTGCTGTATTAGTAGTGTGCTGTGTTCTTATGACACAGGCTTTAACCGAATGGCGCCACCACTGTTTTTCGTTCTATCGGACGCGCACTGTAATTGCCCGGTACATATTTTCAATGAAGCCTCATCCTTGTTCATAATAAGCGAGTATTCGTTAGAGCTGCGGTCGGTATCAGTGCCCTTTCTTTACCTCACGCTACACATTAAGCGAACATGAAGAAATTTGTAGAGAACCCATAAGCTCCACTTTAAGGTTATGGTGCGATTGGTTTTATGGGTTAACGCCCATATATGAGGAATTGGTTCTTCTAGATTTTGCACTCATAGATCCCTGAGGGCCCTCGCACCATTCGTGGCGCCGTGGTTTTCAGCGGTCAAGCGATGGCTCTGGGATGGCACACGCTGCCATTAGTGAGGCTTGAGCAATCCAGGTTGCTCCTCCTGGGCAACTTATCGCATCCAATCATTAATTTAACTGCCACGTGCCGCGGTGGTCTGTTTACAAACAATAATACAGTGGGCGCGCTGTAATGACGCCACAAGGTCACGTGAACTAGGTTGATTAGCCGGATTTGGTTAGCTCACAATGGTGACGACGCCAACGGCTATGACGTCGGATTTTCAGCGCAACGGGAGTCCTAACGCTATCGCGTAAAAAACTGGAAGGCGCATTTAAGCTTCCTTCGCCTTATGAGCATGACGCGATAGCGTAAGCGGTTTATATGTGGAATTTACATTCATATTGTTAAGATCGCAGTATCCTTACTCGAGGCTGGTTCACGCCAGGCGTACCAAGTCAGTTGCCGACAGCGTCTAGCCCAGCCAACTTCCACCGGGTGAGTTATGTTGTCCCGAGAGTGGCATGGCTTCAGACGAGCGACATGTGAGAGCTCAGTTTTCTCAGAACCGCGAACGGTTGTGGTGAGGCGAGATCTGATACGCGACGTCACTAATTCTGGCGACACCCACGTAAGGGCCGTCGTAGCGGGCCAACAACTTTCGATGCAAACTGCGGCGCCTGACTGGACTCTAAAGCCAGGCCATATCGCCCGGAGCGTAGACAACATGCCGGCGGTGACTATCGTAGTGGTCCTTGAAGCGATGTTGTGAAGCAATTGATCGCACGTGGGCAATCCAACGAGCTTCTACATCTAAAGACAAGATCTCGGCGATACAACGCATTTTCGGCCAGCAAAATCGCTCTTGGGCTCGATGGAGCGTGCTAGCCGATCACAGATTTCAGGAGGCTAGGTCGTACGTGCATGGCACGCAAAATGGAGGAGCTCAGATTCATTCTAACAAAGAGGAAGTATCGTAGGCCCGCAGGGGAGCAGTTATTTTTCCATAACAGGCCGTCGGGTACACAGAAAGAGCCTGTAACCCCCTGGTTACGCGCGGTGCCCACGTTGGCGCTGGCAAAGAGGGGATGTAGAGAGAGATATTTACGCTGCTTAGTTTTAAACACTCCAACATGAGGAAACTCTGGAACGATGGCATAAATGTATCGGTCAAAACTTCCGCTGTCACATTTTGGGGAAGTGGCATTCCCGAAAGACAGTCTGCTTCGGCGTGTCGCCGTGCACTCATGTTTAAGACATTAAAGCAAGCGAAGGGCCCAGCGCGCGCGGCGGCTGCATGAATCTTGAAGACTGGCGAGCTAGCAGAGGGAGTGATGAGGCTCTAGTGATGATCAGTCACAATGGTGAATGGGCGGCCATACCGGTGTGATCGGAACCTCTCCACGGCCAAGACCACAGCAGCGAGGCATTCTTGTCCGGTAGCAGTGTAGCTGCACTCCCACTTTCTCAGGGACCGAATCGCGTACCTAATAACGTGCTTCCGATCATCGTGGCGCTGAACCAGAAGAGCGCCGATGCCAGCACCACTAGCATTAGTACGAACTTCTGTTGGTGCTGAGCGTTCGAAAAGCAGTAGGACGGGATGTGATGTCAAGCGAAACTTCAGCTAGCCGAAGGAGGCTTCGCACTCAGGAGTCCATTCAAAGGAAGCTTCTTTGTGGTTAAAGCACGTCAGCGGATGATCAATGTCGGCAGCGCGGTGAATAAAGCGCCGGAAATAGGACCATGCCAACAAGAAACTGCGGGCCCCTTTGACTCTCCTTGGTGCTTGAAATGACTCCACAGCCACCGTTTTCTGAGGATCTGGCCGGGTACCCACAGGCTTCTTCAAATGGGTACAAGCCATTCCCCGTCCTGGTGCTCGGCTTCTCAGGGTGCATGGCCTGGGAAAGGAGCCCGCGCCTTCAAATCCCAGCACTGTGTCATGATTGATGATGATGACTTGAGGCTCAATGGCACATGCCCACGGCTGGGGTTTGGCCAGTGGTGCATTGCGGACGGGTGAGCCTGGAACAGGCACTCTTTCTACAACCTGTTCGCTCTGCCGTTGCAATATATCCCTTGTAGTCCTCATACCAGTCCTGGCGCAGTGGTGCACCAGGAGCGATACACCAACCGGTTGAGCGGTACACCACCGCACCAGCAGGTGGCCCTTTCAACGAAAGCCACGAGTGAGTCTTGTGAGAACCGGGTTGATCTTCCCGAGAAACCAGTCCCGATCACTCCTACATTTAACTGCCACCCGCCATGGTGGGCACTTCGCTCACAGTTCTCTCGGTGGATGGTAATTTAAAAATGTCAGGTGAACTACTTGACCTGCCTTTCACCTCAGTGGCTATCTAATTGGCCCAGCTAGATTGCTTTTCTATGGATTTTTTGCTTGTGCTGTCGACAATGACGACGACAACGACTCATGGTCTTCGCTCAAAAGGATTCCTAACGCTATCCAGATAAAAGCACTCTTTTTCTACTTGGATCTGGTATTGCGCAGTCTCATCTGAAGCTATAAATATTTCCGTCAGCCACCTCGTGACCTTGCCTACAATCTCATTTAATACAAAACAACTTAGAAGCCTCGATGTAGAGAAAACTGGGTAACCACCATCGTTTTGGGCATTCGAATTGGCTGGCGGGTAATGTAGTCGCGAGAACGGAGAAGTTTCATTGGCTGAAGGGACGTCATGTCTCCAGCGCGCAGAGATGACTTTGGCTAGAGGAACGTCACTTCACCGGGCTGGTACTGACGTCATAGGGCCAGAATCATCTACAGATTTGAAGTCACCAACTGCCAACTGTGGGGGGTCGCTAATGGTGCACGCATAGTGACTGGTTATGTTTTCAAAGTACCGCGTTCTTTGTCCCCGTACCGCTGTTCTTGGATGAAATATTCCTGCGGCGGCACAGAGTTTCGATAACAGCAAATGTAATGCTTTGCAGTGACCTCCCATAGAACGGCGGGTTACCACAGCCTCTGGAGTTTCCTTTAGGACCCGCATACGTGCAAAAGATATGGCTTCAAGGGGTTAAAAAAACTATTATTCACTTTTTATTCTGAGTGTCCGTTCAAGTTGTCTCCAAAGTTAGCTGTGCTAACTACGGAGGCGTTTAATTGGTCACTTATAGCGAAGGCAGACCCAGGGAACTGGGATGCGATTGCAGGGCTGGCAACGTCAGGCTGGGCCAGCGATGAAGCTTCCGAATTCGGCGGCCGGAAAAGGAGGTTCACGGTGCTCTGAAAACTTTCCCAGTGACTTTAGGGGTGCGAGAAGAGCTCGGTAACAGCGTTTGTCGGGAAGAGTAGCGTGGATCTCAGAAGGCCCAGAGGAACGCGAGGACGTCATCAGATCGGGCTCGTCTGTGTGACGCCTGCCAGCCATGGCATGGGACACGAAGCATGGAGCAAGAGCCTTGTACGGGAAAAACGATCACGAGTTGATTGCGGGTCGAGCTTGGTTGGCTCGGTCGGGATGACACAACCCACGCTATGTGCCCAACAAGTTTGCATCTGGCTGCGCGGAATGTGTGCACCACTCGGTGTCATTCGATAGCTTCGCTTGTCTGTTCCAGGCGCTACTGAACGTTTATCTGCGTGTCAGGGCAGTTCTCCCTAGATATTGCGCACACTGGCAAAAAATAACAGCGATGCGGCCTGTAATGCATAGTCCATAACAAGGAATGCCGCGCTACCTGGCTCTTTGCTCTCACTACCTCAAGTAATCATTACTCAAATGTTGCAGAAGTTTCTGAGCCTGTAATTTACTAGGATCACGCTACAGAGAACACAATTTCACAAAATTGCAGTTTTGATTTAGAGGCCAGCCTACACTGTTAATCTTAATTGGACCCTGACCACTCTCCCTGATTTAGCCGGAGGTGTTTCCGGAAGCTAGATGTTTCAATGTTTGATTTAGTGTTTTTACCTTTACAAAAAGCGGTTCTTCGTCACGTACAAACATGTCCTTCTACTAACACATTTATGTTTCTTGGTGACCGAAAATATCAGTTTTATAAAGCATCTGATTTCTGTGTTTTTCTCTTGCGCCCTGCTCTATGTTCAAGGTCATCTTTCTTCAAAACTTCAGCGGATATTAGAGCTCGAGAGATTACAGATGGATTTGCTGTTTGACCTGAGTGATTACGTTTCAAAGCGAAACTATCCACATTTAATGGAGGTCAGTACTTCTTCATATATATAAAAGCCATGGAAGATGCCTTTCAGGTTATCGCCTATAATGGAGTAAAGATCGGAATATAATATGAAACATAGGTGCGTCGAATTGCATATAATACTTTTTCCAGTAGTAGCCTGCTCGAAATGGGCATAAGACTGTTCAAAAAGGTTGAAATAAAACTTCGGACCGCGATGAAAGTTACACACAAAAAAATTTACTATAATAGCCTGGAAGAGCCCGCAGTGGATTAGGCAAAAACGCGAACTATTGACACTGGAATGAAATTAAGCGTAGAAATTGGACGTGATTAGGACATACAATCCTAAAAGCATATGAGAAATGAGAGTAAGGACAGCCGAATAATTTCTAGACATGGAAAGCACAGAAGGGAGTTGCAGATAGTCAAATGGGCAGGTTAAAGTGCAGTATCTCAAGGTTGCGTCGTCTCCTCTCGCACAGGACAAGGCTAGTTTGCACCTCACTGGACGCGGCCTTTGTTTAGACATAGAAGTAGCCGGGCTGATAAGTGAGCAGTGCAAGCTGCCTTCCTCTTTCCTGAGCAAAAAAGTAAAAGCATATGTTCCTCGTCACCGCGACCAAAATTCTTGCGAAGTAGTCCAAGCTTTTCAAATTAATTCTCTCACATAGGATAGAGGCGGCTGGAACACATGTTCGTTAAATCCGCAAGTTTAACCTTGTCGAAAAATAAGAAAATCACACACAAACCATATGGCGTGGATCGACAACCAGTAGCATTAGTTCCATGGCGCTACCAAAATGGACCTTCACTATCTCTGACCGGATCCAACGCAGATGGAGGAACGAATTTAAAAGGGCAGCAATCATGTACACTGCTTTCACACGTTGCCTATCTGTAAACTTAGTTCACTGTGCTTAGTATTTTGAGAGAAATCACGTTAACTGCTGCTACGTCATAAAATACAAAAATTTCGACTATTTATGATGCATTACAAGTGCGAACGACATAAGTTTATCAATATGGAGCACGTGAAAGCCAACGCCATGAGCTTTCAGATGTGTATCTTTGAAGTTCGATATTTCTAGCCACATTTCAGATAAATAATTTCGCTGTGTAATATTTCCCCTAACATTAGAAATAGGGAGTTTATTCTGTAATTATTTGTAAAATTATCTTGCTCAACAACGTAAATAATGTCCGCCTTGGTGCACAATGTGTATATGCCGGCCGCACCAAAATATCTCTCACGGTGTTTAAAACAGGAACTGAAAACTTTAGAAACAGTCACCGGGAAAACAAAACAAAACACAAAAGGATATCCCAGTCAAATAAATGTCTGCAATATAACTCCGCGTTTTTTTTTTACTGTATTGACTTACTTTATATTACTCACGAATGAATATTTTATGTTATAACTGCTTTCTATAATAGTGAATGAAAACAAACCAGGGCAAAAACAAGTTTCTAGCTCCATTAATAAGCATAAAAACAATGCTTAGATTGTACTTGCGTGTTTAAAATTATACGTGATGACCTTTGCACAATGGAAACGATGAGCCCTCCACGAAAGCCTTTTATTGGTGTAAGTTTGCTACTGATGCTTGGGCGAGTTGGTAACCTGTTTCAAAAAGGAACAGGGCGAGTGTCAGGGACGAAAGGAAAGACGAAAGGTTTGCTACCCGGCGAAAGAAAATTTAGAGTACTAGCATTTGATGAAATCTTCATTCATCAAGGTAGAGTAAGCTTGTAATAAGGAAGTAATTACTCATTGGAGTTAACCGAAGTGCAGCCAAAACGGACCTTTGGGAAAGCTAAGCAGCTTGCATAAAAACTTCTTTTTTAACGAAAAATTCGTCCAGACCAGATGTTCTCTGGAAGCTCTGTATACCCTAGCTTCAATTGTAGCCGCATGATGCGCTTGGGTGGATGCGAATGAGTAATTACTTCCTTATTTCAGGTATACCATTTCTGCCATCAAACTCATGATTACATGAATATCGTCCTCTTACTATTATTCAAAATCCTGATTGTTTTATTTGAGCACTGACTACATATCTGTTTATATCCTCAAACATAAGAAAATATGACACTTAGTAAAAGCGGCAGGTTCATGGTGTATGCAATGCATCCCTTCTCAATGAGCACAATTTTTCTAGGTGGTTTTTGTGACCTAATGTGCGTGTTCGAAGCTCGCATCACTACCTTGCGCTTTCTCGAGCAGGTAGCGGCCCTTTTCAAGGATACTATTGCCTTAATGGACATTTACAATGACAGCATCCTCGACTGCCTTACGGCAAGAAGGATACAGTACGACCCAGAGGAATGGAGCATCCCTTTCCTTTGGAACGTAGCCGGCAGCGGCGGCGAAAGGTGAATCAATGCCTGCGTCTCTTACGCTTCTGGCGTGGAAATGCTTTTAACACGAAAGCATTAAGAAGCTTGTGTCGCAGAAAATCCGGCGTCGTTGACTATGCGCCAAATATCCGCGAAAAATCTCCTCAGAGGCAACCAAGGAGGCAGGTGAGCGATCATGGTCACGTAACGCTCTGGCGTCGTCACAATCTGCCGACCGCACTGTGAGCAAACAGCGCATCATGGCAGGTGGGAGTTCAATCAGTGACTGGTAGCGAGAGGTTGAGCTTTTTTAAAAAGCTCAACCTGGGACCACAAGCCCGACCGACGGCAGCACCTGGCATTGCAGGGAGGTGGCACCGCGCTTAACCGCTGCATCACTGAGTCACATGCGGTACGCTCTAGGGTACTATGAGTGTTAAGTATATAAATAACAATTGTGCATATATGGGCATTAACCCATCACTACTAGAGCGCCAGGCCCTTAAAGCTGATCTTTAGTGCTGCCTACAATTTCTGTTTTCCCCTGCAATTTCAGAATAAGATTTAAACAATCAATATTTGCAGTCAGTGGTGCTTACCTGTCTTTTGGAGGAACCATGCCATGCAACGACACGCAAAAAAGTTTAGAATCAGTGGTAGACCACTACCGAGCAATATGTAGAGCTTTATGCAATATGCTCCCAACTAATACTCCCGTCAAACGTGCAAGAGTGCAAGTCCATTCAATAAATATACCTTTCATATGGACCTCGCGTAACCTTTATACATTAATCCTAGTTTCAAAAATTATTCATGTCCTAGTTATGCGAATTTACTCTGCACAGTAGCAACGATATTGAGCGTGTAACGTCACATCAATGTTTCATATTAAGTGCACGGAAATGCCACCAATCACTATGCATAAGCAATGAGTGTGTCCCAGGGACACTAGATTCCTTATATGCAGACCGAAGGCTTATGAAAGTTTGCTGCGACCGAATAGGTGACATACTGTGGAAGCATATATCCCGTCAACAAAGAGGAGCACCTCATAGGAGGAGGATTATTAAATATAACTGACAAGTTCTGCGCTTAATAATGGTAATAAGCAAGCGCTTTCACCGTACGATGCGAAGCCTCAGTCAATAAGGCTGTGAGTGGCCAAGCGCGAAGTTAATTTTCTTATTTTTACTGAGCAACATGCTCGAGACTGCAATCAACTTCAGTTGGCAGCTACAAGCAACTTGATCAAATCAAAATATCCAGATGCGTTGACTAATGCAAGCAGCAAAGCAAATAAGTTAAAGCCTTAAAACCTTTTTTAGACCCTATTGGGCTAAAATATGCAAAGACCTTATGCTGTGCGGAATGAGATTGATAAATTGTGCAAGAGAAAACAAGCACTGGCTCTTGCTAGTCAGAATGTCTACTCGTCCTCTTGGTGCGGCGACAGGTTTAAAAACAGTTTAAAAACAAATGTCATTGTAAGACGAAAACGTATCATTTGGACAGATATGCCCAAATTTTGTGCATTACTAGACATAAGCTAAAGCCAGTTGTGTTTACATTCTTTGAAGGAAAAAGATCCACTATACCTTCATGTACAGTCGTTGGGAGGGGAACACCAGTGGATGAAAACTTGAATGAGAATATTTGCAGCTTTGTTTGGCAAATAAAACAGACGGAATCATAGGAACGGTCCTAGAACCTGCATCGAACCTAACAATCGAGGGCAGAAGTGGCCAGGACGCCTGCCGACGCCTGCCCACCTACATCGCCGCATCAACACCCCAGCTAAGTGATGCGAGAATGGCGGGTTCCTATCGAGGGCAAAGTGGTGCTACTCTGGAAGTGATGGTGCTGCGTCCCTAGTGCTTCGTGCGATAAGAAGCCCACACGATGAATGGGCAAGCTGGCGCGCTTCCCGGCAAATGGCGCCAAAGGGGCAAAGCGCCGGCACGCTACATTTATTTCTACATTTTACCAGTACATCGCTTCTGCGGGTTGCCGGAGCGTTGCTTTACCACTCCGGAGATATAGTCGCACTGCTGCCCCTCTAGCAGTGATTAACATGGCGATAAAAAAAGAAGACATATCACCGCCAGCTACCTTTTTTTGCGCGGTTCCTTGTCCTGGGCACTTTTATCCGCAATAATACGTTATAAAGTAGGCTGTCTCTGGTGTTACTTGCGCCGCATTTAACGCTTCTGTGTAGTAATTTACTCAGTATCGCATATACTGAGTGAGAGCCGAGACGAACACTGCTCATTTGTACAGAGTATATGCGACCCTAGCTCGCAGGCTAGTTGGGATCGGTACACGTATCACACGGACAGGTAATACAATACCAACAACTGAAAGCAAGATTAAGTAACAAACCTTCCGTAGTAGCAAGATCATTTCGTTTTGTTATTAGTAACCATCAGTAGGGTCGAAAAATATGTGCGTTGATTCAGACGTCTTGACTGACCAATGTAAACTTTTCCACGTGAGAATTGCATTGCATAAATAATCCCTACCTTATACGCAACGTATCTGTCCTGAAGCTTCCTTTCGCGTTCTCTTTCTCTTGTTTTGCCTCCTTTAGGAAACTACCTTGAATATGAATATCCAGCAAAAGTCCTTGTAGGCACTTCCTTCGTGAGCAACTAAAATATACCTTGTCTCAGTAAAATCAACAGACGGCTTATAAGAAAGAATAAATAATGTGTAGATTTAGTTTTAACGCGAAATGTGCAAGATTATCTTAGGTCATTTTAAGAAGTCAAGAAGTGGAATAAATGGTTCTCAGTAGTACCATCAACTCTATTCTATGCTGCGTCCCATTTTTGATTTGTTGCCGTTGAAACATAGAAAGAATCGCAAGTACTTTTTTGGATGAAACGCAACGCCTTAAGCACACTGTTCTAGAGCGAAAGTACAACAGTTAATAAAAATATATAATACCCTCCATTTGAATTGTAAACTGTCTTAAATATCTGCTTTAATTTAGGCAGTAAACATCGTCGTGCAGTGATATTAATTGCAGGTGGATTCCAAATTTATTTACCTACGCTTACACAAACACATGTGTTTTAAGTCTAATTACATAGTTATGTCAGGCTCTGTCGGCATTTCTGAAGTAAATACTATGTAAAGTAACAGTATTGAGAACAATCGTTGTCAAAAATAACAGCCACTGGTTTGTTTATGCCAATGCAGTAATGCAAATTTTGCACCCACGGTGTTGGAAATGCTTAGAAGCCGACAAGAACTCGTCGCCGCTCCCTTTCATCGTATATTCATTAGACATGCATAATATATAACCTACGTGATGTGCTAAAAGTCGCTGTTCCCTTGAAGAACTGCGGGAGAAGTGGATGGAAAGGTATATATTTTTGCTTCCTTTATTTTTGCAGATCTCGCTTTTAAGTCCACCTTTTCGCTCCAGACACGCCTGACACGTTCAATATTACAGCGTGCATAAGTAGGCCAAATTTACCATAATTTGTATACGGCAGATTTCTTACCCCTATTTGACTCATTGTGTCTGCACCAGTACTGAGTTCGAATAAGTTGCAATAGGCATTGCCGGGCTAGTTCGTTCATGTACTGAAGAAGGGTGTCACCACGCGAAAAGGTTAGGACAACATGAAGGAACACACACGGCGCATAGAACCATTTCTCAGTGTTGTGCGTGTTCCTTCAAGTTGTCCTAACCATATCGCGCAGTTACACCCTTTTACAGAGTTCTTATCATTCTCTTTTGTATTTCAAAACGGTGCCGCCGACCACCCATAGAGAACTAAGCACTCGGGCTGCGAATATTTCTGCAGTTGTTGTTGTGATATAGTCGATGAGAGGAACATTTAAATCAGAGGGAGAAAGTTAGAGGCGGCTTAGAGGCTCATAATACTTACCCGCCGCTGTGGCTCATAGGTCAGGGCGCTCGGCTACTAAGCTGGAGTCCCGGGTAAAAACCCGGCCGTGGCGGCCCCGTGAGCTGTGCGATGTCAGGGCACCGTAAAGAGATGAAATTATTTCAGAGCCTTCCTCTACAGCACCTCTTTCTTCCCTCTTTGCCTCATTTACCCCTTTCCTTACAGCACGGTCCAGGTGCCCATCGAGATGTAGGAAAAATACTGCGCCATTTTTTTCCCTCAAAAGGTAATTTTCATTTTCATGTTTCCGCACTAAAACTATAAGACCACTCAATTCCAATGATGCGAAGGAAATGCGATAGCTTCGGTCTTGCACTCGACAATCTATTCCAAATCTGATTCTACATAATGCAATTATGAGTAGATGCCTTTTCATACCACAATATACTCCAGTTCTGACATTATTTCAATTTCGGCTATGGAACTACGAAAAATGTGGAACACAGTTAACCGCGCCTGGTCCTAATACTACTACCGGCGGAGTGGCACAGTTATTAAGCCATGCGTAACTGCACTGGCAGGGAGCCGTTTCAAACACTGCCACCGATGGGGCTTGTAAGACTCAGTTTGCTCTTCCTGAGGAGTGCGAAAAACAGCTTCCATAAGGGCTATTTTGGCGCCCATAATTCTTCGGGAAGATGTGTAATTTACAGTTAGGCCTGGTGTCATCGTAGTTATTTTCCGCTCGCCCATTTTCGTTTTTGCTTAGCCATTATTCCTCCCACGCTTATCGCCTCTCCCCCGCAAATGAAGAGAAGGACAGGAGATGGGCAGGGAGAGCGCGGGACAGTTTATTGGCGGCAGGTGGAGAGACGCCGAAAATACTTCCAGTTCCATGACGCTACTAAACTAAGGAACTGACCTCCTGATTCTCTGGCACGAAGAAACAATTAAAGGATGACGGGCTCTCCCTAGAGGATGGTGGAAGAATAAAAAGTGATGGATTCTCTAAGATGGAGTCATGGTGCTACTGGAGTGTTTGCTGACAATTTAATAACATATCAGGAATGCCCGAACTGAAAATCGGCGCTAGACAACAATTCCAGTATTTCGTATTTTCGTTGTTAGTATAGATAAAAACTTTAAAGCAGACTAGTGTTTTACAGCGCGGAAACATGGTGGAGCGGTACTGAACTGCACCTCCGACCACAGCTAAAATAATGCTATATCGGTTTTCAGTTGACCCATCAGAATCGGAAGAGACTACATGACCCCAAGGTCATATGCATCGCAACTGACAAAATTATTCTTGATTTCGTTTTCTTATTGCGGAACCTGGACAGTTTTTTCTGGGCCACACCTAATACTTTGGCCACATGACCTGAACGGTAATATAAATGCCCCACGTTGGAGACCGTAAGTAAAGGGATAACATACATACGAAGTACTCATTATTGACTGAAGCCACATCCTCGCCACATCCTCTGCGACCTTAATTTTGAAGTCGTTAACATCAAGCGGTGAGATATGTGGACGTCACTCCCTTTAAAAACGTCTTTTCATTTGCATGCAGAGACAGTAAGGCTTTGTTGCAGAATTTTGTGTTTCTTATAAGTGGTACGCCATTATTTACAGTTGAAAATTGTTCCTGTCGAGCGCTAAGCGGTTGGCTGTTTCGATGGAGTTCCTGCCGGAGCAATACCTCAAGTAAATAAATTACGCCAGATGAGCTATCCTCACACGACCACTATTCGCAGTTCTACCGGTCAAGCAGCGCCACGTCTGCCCAAAAAGCGCTTGTTTGTTTTTTTTCCAACAAATGCCTTTTTCATGGAACTTTTAAAACCAGCTGTCAATTTTTGTCTAGGTGCTCCTCTGGCCGAATTGGGTCCGAACACTATAAAGTAAAATCACCGTACACTGTACTGCGGGGCGACTTCAGTGCCAACGTAGGCAGAAAGCAGGCTGGCGACCAGGCGGTAGGCGACTATGGGATATGTTCAAGGAGTAGCAGGGGAGAGATTTTAGTAGACTTCGCAGAGAGAAAAGATTTACGGATCATGAATACATTCTTCCGCAAAACAGATATCAGAAAGTGGACGTGGAAGAGCCCCAATGGCGGCACTAAAAATTAGACATCATGCTATGCTTCATACTATGACGGGTGCAGCGATGGCGTAGAGGTAGAGCGTTCGCCTCGTGTGCAAGAGAACCGGTGCTTGAATCCCTGTGCCGCGCAATCCTACACCAGGTTTGAAAAAAAAAACTCCTCGTTTCGATGGAGTTGCTTAACCAGGCCTGGGGTGGGCCTGATCTCGGTGACCAGAACCGACAGGATTTGGCAAACCTGGTGTAGTATTTGGCCACAATCTTCTGTGAACAAACCCACTGACTCACGGCCCTCATTCCTCAGCGGCTGCCGAGCAACTGACTAAGGCGGCGGTCAGACCTGTGACGCAGCGGAGGGTGCTAAGAATCTCTGCCGCCAAACAGGCCGCCGTTGGAATCGGAACCTGGCAATGTTTAACGCTATAACCTTATCTAGCGAGGCTAGTCTAGCAGTGGTGTTCGAGGAATTAGCGGGAATTAAATAAAATATCATAGAGATCAGTGAAGTTAGGAGGACAGGTAAGGCGTATAGAGTGCTAAAGGAGGGGTACATAATATGTTTTCGCGGATTAGCGGATACACGAGGACTAGGTGTGGGATTCAATAGAATTAACGAGAGGGTGGCAGCTATCGCAATTAGGCTCAGTAGGAGGTACAAGCTGAAGGTGGTGCAGGCCTGCGCCCTGCATCCAGCCGTGATGACCAGGCCGTTGAAAGCTTCTATGAAGATGTGAAATCGGCAATGTACAGAGTACAATCACAGTACACTACTAATGGGAGACTCCAATGCGAAGGTGGGCAAGAAGCAGGTATCGACGAAGTAGTAGGCGCCTATAGGATAGATTTTAGGAATAGCAGGTGAATGTTATTAGTAGAGTTTTCAGATAGGACTAAATTACTGATCATGAATACCTTCTTCTCAAACGAGAGAACAGAAAATGGACCTGGAAGAACCCGAATGGTGACACTAAAAATGAAATCGACTTTATACTATGCGCCCAACCTAACATCATTTAGCATGTGGACGCCCTCCGAAAGATGCGCTGTAGCGACCAAATAATGGTAAGGTTTCGAATCAGCTTAAAACCTGAAGAGGGAACGGAAAAAGCTAGTGGAAAGGGAGGACATTAACGAGTTAGTGGTAAGAGGGCAAATAGACGAATTCAGGATATCGCTACAGAACAGATATTCAGCTTAAACAGAGGATGAAGATCTGAATGTTCATACAATGAACAATAAACTGACAGCAATCATTACGGAGTACGCAGCAGTAGAAGTAGGCGGTGGGGTGGTTCGACCGGATACCGGAAAGCTATCTCAAGAGAAGAAAGATATGATTAAGAAACGCCAAAGTATGAGGGAATCTAACCCTACAGCCACAATAAAATTGGCCGAGCTATCGAATTGAATAAATAAGCGAAAAGGTAGCCGACATCAGGAAGTTCAATATGGAGAGAATAGAGCATGCTCTAAAGAGCGGAGGCAGCCTAAAAGCGGTGAAGAGGAAACTAGCCAGAGGTAAAAACCAGATATACGCGTTAAGACACAAGGAGGGCAATGTCATTAGCAATATGGGTAACATAGTTAGAGTAGCCGGTAAGTTCTACACAAATTTGTACAGTAGCCAATGAGATCAGAACGTTAATGAGAGAGAGGGTAAGGCAGAAAAATTCAGAAAAACCAGAAGGGAAGGCAATCCCCTTCTGTGAAAGTAAAACAGTGGGCGTACTAACACATTCACTCTTGAGATTTAAAATCTTGGCTACTTGCATTATTTCGCGAGTCAGCTGATCATGGAATTTCTTTAGAATTGTGGTTTTTTTCAAACAAGGGGGCGCATTTTTCATCAGGGCCTAATTGTCCGTGCTGGCATTTCCTACACTGGAGAGGAAGGCTCGTAAGTGAAGTTCCAGATAAGTCCGTTCTATTTTCCATTGGCCGTTCGTTGATACATCGGCCTGTTTGGCCGATGTATTTGCCTTCCTATATGCCAGAGGAACATAATACACTACTCCCTCGGCACATGACACCAGCGACTCTTTGTTCGTGCCGTTTTTGATCCCGCTGATTGACACGTGCTTTAATTTCCCGAGTTTTTTTCCCGGTAGGCTGTGGCTCTGAAGGTATATATGTAAGGGTTTTGCATTTCTCCGAAATAAAGTTGCAGTTCAGCGGCCGTTTGTCTTTATCTGTGTCTCTTCGTCCGCGTCTTCTTGCGCTGGTAAAACACCATGGTATTCGCCTTCACGATAAAGACATCTGCAAGGACGTTGACAAAGCAGCGCCTCCTGACTGTTAGTTGAAGTTTGTGCCGCCAATGTACTGCCTGCATAATACCCCTCAAAAATAAACAGAAGTATACTCAAAACATTGCCATCGGCCGTTCCTTGTTTAGGCTTGGCCTCACAAATGTTTGCTGTATTCTACTGACCTATTGAAGATAGCTGTCAGTCTAGTTTGTTCTGGTTATGCGTAGGGTTTCGCGTAGTGGGGCCCCTCTAGCATTCGCGCAAGTACTGAGCTTTGCAGATGCGATTAAAAATCCTCTCTTAAAACATCCAAACTATTGACAAACGGAAATATACAGTCAGTATGACGACGAGATTCATCAGACGAACAGCCAACCACAGACTGGGCGCCAAGGAAAACGATCTTTGTCGTCCGGTTCAGGTGTTGGTTCTAAACAGAGTCCTATAATCTGTTGCCTACCTCCGCCCCGATGCAGCGGAGAAGAATAAAATGGATAGTATCATCAGACAAGCGTACAAGGCCGCGCTCGGCCTACCGCGTCACACGTCAACAGAGAATACACTGAACACACAAAAGCAAACATGTGCCAAAATTCGGAGACAAAAACCTTCTGCCGCGAACGGTTCAAATTAAGGAATCAACTTCTCATCTACACGGCCCCGGCTGCATTCCTATGAGTGCCCTTGTCATTTGGCAGCACGGCAACATGACACTCTTCATTGCTAAGTCAATGGCAAAATAACCTTTATTCAAGTTATAAGAAATTACAATTATAGTCGATCAACTCCGAATCGTTAGCACAAAATAAAGTAGCCTTTCCATCCCCGATTTTACACAACTAAAGAAGACGAATAAAAAAAACGGTTACTTAGAATGGCTACGCGGGGTGAAAGCTGACTCACCACCCACGTGTTGAAAGGATTAGACTTTTAGACGCGTCCGCCGGGGTCGCGCTCTGACTGATTGCCCTGCTGCCAAGGCTTGACAAAAAGCTACTGAAAAAAGCGATTCCTGATCGCCACTGTCATGTCCACAAACCCTAGACGCGCTCAGAAGGCCTTGGTACCGCATGCAAAGGCGAGAGCACACTGGGTAACATGCTGTGACCAGCGCGAGAAGCGACTCTTTGTTCTCGCCCGAAGCCCCAAAATCGGTCCTGCGCGCTTCCTGGAATACAGTGCCGCAAGTGAAGGACCCATCTTCTCAATTGCGTGCGCCAGACAAGCCTCTATGTCTGGTCTCCGTTGCACGATCCCTACGTTCGCATGCGCCGAGTGTCGCGAAGCCCACCGCCTTCTGATCTCTCGGGCCGGTTTGCCTGTTCTCGCTCCGGCTTTTTGTAGGGATAGATACACTACGCCAGCCACTTCGCGAAGTCAGCGTGGCTGCGCGCTGAGCCGTGGCACCACTGCTCCGCCAACTGTGCGCATGCGCGGAGTGACGCACAGCCCGTAACTGGTGTGCGCGCCGCGAGCCTCGGGCTGCGCCGACGGCGGAGCAGACACCGCCTGCCTCGTCGGTTGTGCCCATGCGCGGAGTGATGTCAGAACACGCACCCGGTGGGAGCCGCGCGCCTATATTCGCTAGCATTTCGAAACCGAGTGGGGGAGGAGTGGAGAGGGAAGAGAGTGAATCCACGTCCGAAGACCAAGATGAAGAAGGAACGACCAGCGAAACACAGCGGCGAAAAACTTACTTTGCAATTCGACTGAGCGAGTTCCACTCGGCCAGCTATAGCTATCGCGTCGCTCCAGGTTTAACCAGACCTACATCATAGCCATCTTTTCCACTAAAAACACTTCTAACAGTTCGTGCTCGTGCCTGTGAAATCCGCTGCATGCTAACGGTGTAAAACAAAGCTGAGCAGTTTTGGCGCACTTTCACATGTATGGCCAGGTTGCACCCTGTACTAGAATACAGCGTCCTGCCGTGTTCCTTCACGGTTCGTCGAAGCACTGCCCAGTCTGCCCTATCTAATTTTTTTCACAAGAGCTTGGTGTAGAATATACTTCCCTCACTGCAGACTGTGTAACCTTCGTTAGGTGCTTTATTTCCCAGGGCGGTTCTTGTTTAGAGCTGGAGATGCGGACGCAAAGACCGGAAAGCTTGGGGGGGGGGGGGGGGGGGGGGCAAAAACATTATAGTTCTGAGAAACTGTTTTCAGCCAATGCGACGTTCCATGTTAGTAGGGGATCACATGAAGTTTTTTGTCCTGTCTATTGAGTGGACGGTATTGGCAGGAGGCCTCTTCATTTTCCCCCTAAAGTTTCAGCGACCGCCAACAACGAGGAAGGAAAACCAGAAGCGTCTGTTCGGACCACCTGCTCGGCAAGACTGCTGCAGAGCGGGGGGGGGGGGGGGGGTGTAACTTTTTCTGAGCGCATCGAGAAAAACAGGTTGGCAATGCCACGTCTAACCAGCTTCGAATGAGCGGAAGCATAAGGCAAAAGCGCCTTTTGTGACCGAGAAGCAGATTTCCACCAAACGTGTGCGTCAGCAAAAATCCTGCGTTCTAAATCTTGAGACCTAATGGTGTTGTCAAAGGGTAAGATTGCTGTGCCAAACCATGTACTTGGAACAGGCATTAAAACATTTAAAACCTGGCCCGCCAAAGGGGTTATCTGGTCAGTTGATGATAAGTTTAAAATGATTAAAATCTATCCCCATATCTAAAAGCTTTTACACTACGCGTGTCGTGAATAGCTTCCAGCATCGACGAATCAAACTTGGCTAACGTGTTACACAACACAGGCGCTACTCTCAAACCTATGGAAATGTCTTGCTTTTGTGCAACATAGTTGCCAAAGTGCAGTACAATAGTGGTCCTTAGGTACACACTTTCCAGTGATAGGAAGGATTCGAGTGCTATTCCGAATCTGTTCTTGAAGGCAGCAATCTCTTTGGCCGCAATGAAATCGCGCAGTGCTTGTAGAAGCACATCCCGCGGTATTGAATAACACAAGTCCTCGATGTCGACCGAGAAATCAGCATTTGAGCTAGGAAAACCCTCGCTGAGGCTCTTCACCAGAAATGTCGAGCTCCGAACTTGAATAGGATCAGGCGGAACAAGTCCGTTGAAGTCACACTGCAAAAAAAAAAAAAAAAGTGGCACCATAATCTGCCAAGAGCCGTGTTCAGTAACAATGGCTCTAAACAGACTGCCCAACTTCTCCGTCTTTGCCGTGAAAAAGACACGCAAGACATTTTGTTCACATTTGCGTACCTCATTTTTCTGTCTAGCCAAATTGAGCTGGTTGAGCAGACGAAGAGCTAGAGCCATCGCCTTACGTAGTTTTTAAATGTGAAGGTTTAAAATTCTACTCGATCTCTTCGTTCGCCTCTTTCTCTCACAAGGAAGATAAAAGCATGACAAACTCACCTCTGTTATGGGCCTGTAGAAAACTGAGGTTGTTCTGTTTGAAGTGGGTAATCAAGGGCCGCACGTCTTCACTCCTCCTCTTGTTGCTTGCCCAAGTCTTCTCCAGGCATCCAACACCTTCCAACACGATGCGAGTCCTCCCTTGTGGTGCGCTCTCCTGGCGACGTTTAGCACAGCTGCTAAAAGCTCGTGTTTCTCTGCATGCGGTTCCAGGCTGGACTTCAGGCCCATCTTTATAATGTCATCAAAAGCTGGCGAAAGGAAGGAACCATGCAAGTAAGTAACCGGTGCGCAAGCTGCATATTTCCTGGATTCCCTGGGCAGACCTCGCCAAAGCTCGTTCCAGTACACCTCGATGAGTAAGGCAGAAAGGCGATGGTGCTCTCTTATCTTCCTTGAAGTCGCCCAGGGATGCTCGTACTGCTGGCAGAGATGGTGCAACCAGTTCTGTAGGTGCCTAGTTTGCCGATGAAGCTCAGACTTCAAAACCTTACGAGTAAACTTCCAGTGTCCTGTAGTAGGAAGAAGGGGCCGAAGAGCTGGTGAATGTCTAAAGGCTGAATGCCATTCTCGGGGCACTAGAACACGAAGAGTGTTCTAAAGTAGGCAGGGCGATGACGCTGTGCTACATCACGAGGCGTCCCTGGAAGAATACACATGTAGAAAGGAGCCCAGGGTACAATAAAAGTAGTTCAGAAATGTGAATTGCTGGGCGAGTTGGTACATGTTCAAGAGAAAAAAAAACAGTGAAAAAGGACGCGGGACCAGAAAAGACACACACAGACTGACGCCCGGCTTACAACTGATTTATTATTGGCTCAACGACGTATTTAAGGCCTCTTTTTTGCGAAAGCGCACATACACGCCACATTTGTCATTCTAGAAGTCATTACAGCGGGGATAAAAATTGCCATTTTTGTCAGGGATAATGATTTGTCAGTGGTTTTGCCTGATGCTTCCGCTCACTCGAAGCTGCTTAAAAGTGGCATTGCCAACCTTTGTTTCTCAAATGCACTGAGAAAACGTTTCCAGCATGCTAAGCACCAGAGCCTCGCCGAGGAGATGGTCCGACTAGAGACTTCTGGTTTTCTTTCCCCGTTGCTGTTGGCGGTCGCTGAAACTTTAGGGAAAAAATGAAGGTGCCTCCTGCCAATACCGCCCACTCAATACATAGGACAAGAAACTTCGCGTGATACCCTACTACCATAAAATTTCGCATGGGCCTAAAACAGTTTGTCAGAAAATTGGTGTGAATTTGGTGTTTTAGCCCCCCCCCCCCCCCCAGGCTTTCCGGTCTTTGCGTCCGCATCTCCGGCTCTCAGCGAGAACCTCATTGCAAAATAAAGCACTAACAAAGTTTACACACTGTGCAACGAGAGAAGTATATTCTATGCCTACATCTTGTGGAAAAATTTACATGCGGCAGACTGGGCAGTGCTTCTACGAAGCCTTAGGGAACACGGGAGAATGCTGCATTCTGGTAAAGGGAGCAACCTGGTCAAATGCGCACCTTTGCTTCACACCACTACCATTATCGGCAGCGGAAAGTCCAGGCACGAGCGCGAACTGTAAGAAGCGTTTTTAATGAAAAACAACGAAAGCTTTCGCATAAGTGACCCGTCGGTTATTATCACTGACTAAGAGTGGCATTTTTAACCGGGTTGTAATGACGTCGGCACTGGGGTAAATGTGGGATATATGTGCGCTCGCGCACGTAAGGAGCTTTAAATACGTGGTTGAACATATAATAAATCAGTTGTATATCCAGCGACAGTCTGCGTGTGTCTTCGCCTGATCCTACGTCCTTTTTCGCTGGTTTTTTTTTTCCCTCTTGATCATAACAAGACCGCAAGCCGTGGCTTCACGTGCCACAGCCAGCGCCGTCTTTATTTTCTTCCTCGTGTGGGAGCGCGTTGAACGTAGTTTAGGCGCAACCAATGGACGGAGCTAGATATTTAATGGAAAACACGCGGGCAATAATCGCCCGGAAAACAGCAGGTGCTGAAAAAGTTATGGTATTCCAAGGGGTTTCGATGCCTGTCAATCTGTGCATCGAGGTTAATAATCTCAGCTGCACCTCTCGAGAGCCTGCAAAAACCTTCAGTACACTTTCCAGAAACATCTTCTACCTGCGGCCTCAATTCCTGTCCCGGACAGAAAGAACCAAACTGGCAGGAAAGCGCAGTGAGATGTCTCACAAAAAAGGCGGGCGCCACCGTGAGGAAAACGCTGAAGTAACGAGCGTTAGCTGTTTGCTTTACTAGATGAAGAAAGCGAAGAATAACGCACCACTTCTGTCGAGAAACGGAATGTAGTACCCTTTGAAACGGCGAGGATTGCCACCATGCACGGCTACGCGTGCACGCACGCCGCCTAGCGGAACGATCGCCATCTAGCGCCATCTATCAGAGAAATTGCGATGCTCGTCTACCCATTGTCGAGTTGCACCCCGTCGATATACCTCCCAAACGGAATTTGTTTCGTTTGGGGGGTCAAGGTGGGCCTATAATATGGCTTGCGGTGCGATATGGTAACGCTTCAATTAGTAATTGCATGTATACAATGCTTTCCTATTATTTAATTGTGGTTTTATTTCTATACCACCACCCATAGGGTTTTGTTTAGCAACCAAATACGGTATATAACTGTCCCCATTTAATGGGGCCCGTAGTTGTCGGAGTGTATATAGCGGAACGAATCTATACAAGTATAGCCGCCCCATTACGGTAGAGTTTTCCTACCCGATTTAAGGGAGGAGGAGGGGATCAGAACTAACTTTTTTGTTTCTTGGCAAAAAGGGCTGAAATTGGGCACACATGCTGCACTATGCAGTCAAGAGACAAATATAAAATTTGATAAAGATATCTTCATTAGTTTTTGTTTTATAAGAATCTACAGGTTTGTTGCTTGTGGAAAGCCTGGCACAGTAACGAACCAAAATATTGTGCCGGGAATACATTGCATATTTGCCCAAATGTCTAATCTACACTAAGACAGTGTTGAAAATTTTTTTAGCGTGCTAATAATTTTTTTCTGGACGTGACATGCACGTGGCTGTGCTTCACTGCATAAAGCCATGAACTTATTGTGAAGTAATAAAATAATGAAAAAGTAAATAAACATTTCAAGACTGTTTTCATGTACAGCACAGTTTATAGATCACATCAAAACAAACTGGATCAAAAACGGTTCAGCCATTGTTGTGCTATGCATTCCACGAGCGAGGAGATCAACAAAAAAAACACAACTGAGAAAGCGGGCTTCAAAGTTTTGCAAGCGCTGCAGATTTATTAAAAAGCACCAGGGCTGTACAATTTTTTATCATTGCTGTCGGGCATCTTCTTGCACCTTTGCGTCTTTGCTTGGTGGGCTTTGGATGCTTTCTTCAGGCGTTCTTTGTCCTTTTCTTGAACCCTCTGGACGGCAAGGGCACCAGGATTTACACCCAAGGTGGCACACATTTCTGAGTAAGCTCTTTGGCTTCCTGAATTGTAATTTATGACTGCCTCATTCACTGCAGTCTCTACTGCAAAAAGTGAGGCGTGCTCGTCCTTTGAGAGTGCCGACCAAATAACAGAGTGCAGGCTCTCAGCTGCATTCTGGGTCCTTCCACCCTTGCAGCGCTCCAGCAAGTGGATGTCTGAAAGGCGTTGATACAGGGGCAGCATGGCTTGAGCAACTCTGCTCAAAAGCTTATATTTATGAGGAGGCCGTGCTTCATTTTTTGCTTCTGCTGCTCTCTGCTCACACCAGCTGAGAGGGCCAGGGGGCACAGCTCATGGTGAGGGTCACTGTCGCTAGATGTCACGTGCAAATAAGTGGCCATGACAGCTTTCTGCATTGCAGCAACATCATTGACATTCTTGCTGATAGCCAGGCCATAGTAGTTTGTGAGCTTTTTAATCAGCTGTTGGGTCAGCCCACCTTTGCCGCCCAGTGGCTCCCCTTTCTTGGCCTTGCTCACAATGGAGCGAAGACCCGCACCCATTCTTTTTTTTTACATGGTTTATGCAGTCTTCTTTTGTGACTGCTATAAACCCATATCGCTGCTCATGTTGCAACGCCTGGAAAACACGGCTGTCTCCATCAGCGATAACAGCTGTATATCGCAGGTCATTCTTGGCTAACGAACGGCCAAAAAGTTGCAAAGCGGCCTCCACTTCCATTCGGCCAGAGCCAACTTCAGTGTTTTTTTGACAGTGATGCTGCTGCCTCCACTGAAGGTAGGTGGGCTCACTCTCTGCTGGCCCCAGGCTGCATCCAAAGCAGAAGTTTGAAATAACAATGCTGTCCAGCACAAGCCCTGTGTGGAACTCAATAATACATCCTACCCCAATGTGGGAGCTATGACCGCGCGTGAGCCAGGTGCCATCACAAATAACGGTCACATTTTTAGTGAACCCAACCTCCATCTCGCTGTACACCTTCTTCACAGCAGCTACAGCATCCCTAAAGATGTTGTCGGCAGCCTCCTCTGCAGCAGGCTTCAAAAGGCCCTTCAAGTGGCCCTGGAATGTCTTGTGGTGTAAACCACGATGGGACACATTCATAGTGGCCCAGTAATCGTTCGGAGCTGTCTGCCCTTTCCCTATCACTTTGATAGCTTGCATTGAGCGAATGTTCACGTCAAACACCCTTGCACGTTCCTTCCCTTGGGAAGACCACTGGGACTCAATTGGGCCCCAAGTAGTGCACGAAAGCACCATTTCCACTGCCAGACCGAGCCTGGTATCGCAGTGCACACCGACGGAACGCTGTTGGCATCTTGGGCACAGAGTCTTGCCAATCAACGAGTTCACCACGGAAATCTGCACAATAATAAATTCACTGTCACAAGAGGCCGAAATTTGTTGGCCTTGTTGGTCCATCAAACCGAACTTCCATTCAGTTGCGGGCACTGCAAGAAGGGAATCGCGAACGCTGCGTGCCTGCTCTTCTGCCGTCGCTGCTGACACGAAACGCGGCTCGAGGTGCGCCTGAATGGTGCGACGTTCCGGCGATGAATCGTCCCGTAAATCTTCAGCTATCACATTGTAGCTCGTCGACGGCTGGGGCTGACTCGCAGGCTGCGTGCCCGTGTCGCACGATGCGGCAGAATCTGAACACTCCGTCTCTGCCGGCGATGGTGATCTTCGACCCGCGTCGCCTTCAACGATGCGATCTCGGCTACCGATAAGCGCGGCAGTACGCCGAGGTGCGAGAGTCTCCGTTGGCGCGTCTTCCGTCAACGTGGTTATCAGCATCGATCGCACAGGGCGACTGTCGGCTTCGCTGCTGAACTCGCAGGGTGCAACATAGCGCGGCACGTTATCCGCTTGTTCAGTGGGATGCTCCCCTTCTCCCGCTGGCCGCCGTCGTTTTCTCGCCGTAGGAGGCTTGCGCTTCCGTTTCCCGAAGGCGTGCTTCGTCGACACTTTCTTCTCAAACGAGCGACGATCCATTAATAACGTGAGCGCTGTGAGAAGAAATGAACGCCGGCGTGGTCTGCGAAGCAAACAGCGGTGCGCGGTGGTTGCCAGCTTCCCCACTGTCACGCAACAGCCAATGGGGAGGCGCCTTCCAAAGCGGCAGCCAATCGGAGGCCCGCTTTCATCAGGAGGGCCCGTGCGGCCGCCGCTGGCAGACCCGCGCTTCTTTTCTGTTTGTGCGACTCTTACAAGATGGCGACGACCAAAAAGTTCATAAACAAAACGGCGGAACTTCGAGCTTTCGAACGATACCAAGATGGCGGCGCTCGGTGGCGGGAAAGACGAGATATGGCTCCGCAAACTCCGGTGATTTTGCGCGTTTTATGGCTGTTTTCTCGCCGTGCGCACTCACAAATTAATTTTTTTCGGGCATTTATAGTGCGTTTTCAGCCAAACCATTTTGGTACAACGTCGATTAGGTGTTGCAGATACCGAAACGGATGGTTTCCAAAAATCGATTTTTTTACGCGATTTTCGCGATCTGTTCCCCGCGTCCCCCCCCAAGGTTAATAATCTCAGCTGCACCTCTCGAGAGCCTGCAAAAACCTTCAGTACACTTTCCGGAAATATCTTCTACCTGCGGCCTCAATTCCTGTCCCGGACAGAAAGAACCAAACTGGCAGGAAAGCGCAGTGAGATGTCTCACAAAAAAGGAGGGCGCCACCGTGAGGAAAACGTTGAAGTAACGAGCGTTAGCTGTTTGCTTTACTAGATGAAGAAAGCGAAGAAGAACGCACCACTCCTGCCGAGAAACGGAATGTAGTACCCTTTGAAACGGCGTGGATTGCCACCATGCTCGGCTACGCGTGCACGCACGCCGCCTAGCGGAACGATCGCCATCTAGCGCCATCTATCAGAGAAATTGCGATGCTCGTCTACCCATTGTCGAGTTGCACCCCATCGATATACCTCCCAAACGGAATATGTTTCGTTTGTGGGGTCAAGGTGGGCCTATAATATGGCTTGCTGTGCGATATGGTAACGCTTCAATTAGTAATTGCATGTATACAATGCTTACCTATTATTTAATTGTGGTTTTATTTCTATACCACCACCCATAGGGTTTTGTTTGCGAACCAAATACGGTGTACAACTGTCCCCATTTAATGGGGCCCGTAGTTGTCGGAGTGTATATAGCGGAATGAATCTATACAAGTATAGCCGCCCCATAACGGTAGAGTTTTCCTACCCGATTTAAGATGTTTTTTGGTGAGGGGATGAGAAAAGAATGAGAGGGAACAACTAATTTTAATAGCCGCCATCTTAGATTCAAGAAACCGAAACTATGCCGTCATTTCGTCCCCTGATGTCATACTCACGTAGTTCCACCTCTACCCACCATATTGGACCGTGACGTCATCATTGTTACGTCATCTGCAATGCTATTGTAGATTGCGCTATTAGTCTCAATGCGAGATGCGCTGTTTTCTAGTTGCAGCCACAGATGGCGCTTTGATCTCGGGGTGGCAGAATAAGGAAATTTGGGAGGCTATCGAACAACGACGGTTGGCATCACGGGAATACAGAGAAGCAAAGAGGGCGCAGTTATCTGAAGAGAATTAGGCCGAAAATGGGTATCTTATCGACAAAAGAAACAGCAAGTGCAGGTCTAAAATGAAGCAGTCCTCTGATCGCTGGCTGGCTGAAGTTCGCGATGCAACTAAAGGGGGGCCAAGAAAATTCTGGAGCCATATAAGCTAGCTGGGCAAAGCGAATCACAGAAAGCAGGAACAGATTCACGATGCCAAGGGAAAATGTTTAGATGGAGATGACGCTGTGAACTACATTTAATCAGTTACAGCTGAGTCATTTAGGAAAGACGATAGAGTAATCACCCCAAATGAGAGAGCAACATAGGACAGCACAATAGAAAACAGCGTGGAACTGATGAATCTGCACTCAAAAAAAGGCGGAAGCAAATATTCGAAGATCTTCGAAGATATTTGAAGACACATAATGGCGGAAACGAACTAGAAAGCTGGCCAGTAGGTTTGCCAGAGACAGGGAAGGAGAAAGAAAGAGCATTAAACGACAGGTTAAAAACGTCGAAGGTAAAAATTAGATAGATTCAATAGAAAAGAAGCATAGTTTAGAACTATATCTATGCTAGAAAAGGCAGATCAGGAAGGAAACGTTTTATGAAAACTCAAGAGGCAGTGCGCTACTCTTTGAAGCTAGGTCAGGGTGTCTTAGAACGCGCAGCTACAGCAAGAAATTTAACGAAGGAGATGACACATGTGCTGTGTGTGGTAAATCTGTAGAAACAATAGAACACGTCATTCTAAAATTGGATGGTATCCATCCCGATGTCGATGCAGGTACAGTCACTCTTTCTGAGGCATCTGGGTTTAGAGATAACAATAGTCATGTAAATAAATCTGCGGTGGAAATTAGCAAAAAGTGATTGAAGGATTGGTGGCTCAAAAGCAGAGGGGTGACATAAGTTTTAAAGTGTAGGAAGACGTATTTTAAAGAAAATGGCGAATTCAACTAACAACTTATAGCCGAGTTAAACAAAAATAAAGGAGAAAAACTGAGCATGGTGGCAACTACCACTGCCCCGTTTCAAAAAGAACGCTCCTACCTTCAATCCATCCGCTAGGAAACCTCATGAAATCTCGAAACGTGATGAGAATTTGGTGCCACAAATGGCGCTGTGATCAAGGGTTTTAGCAGACCCCACGAAATCTCGAGACGTGAGCAGTAAGAGCTAACGCTCTTAAAATAAAAAATCTCGTTTGCAGTGTGGATGTGGCCGTTCTGCCATCCAACTGATGCATTACAGGATAATATTGCATGTTAATGTAAATTTTTAGGCTATTAACTTTATAAAATGCATCTCAGGAAATTCAAAGTTAAGGGTTTCATTTATTACTGCCCTGCTCTCCCTCAGCATACGTTCTCATATGACAGGAATCATTAGATGCCACGTGTCTTCGTACGAGAACTAAAACCTGTATACTCTAATATCCCATGTACGACTTTCGTATGATTCGAATTTGAAGTTTTTTTTTTTACAGCAGTAGACCTCAGAACAAAGTACTCCTTTCGTCTTTTTTTTTGTTCCTCATTGAAAAGTATTAACGTTTTTGTGCTGTGCCACTTGAGAGCTCTTCCTGAGGGAGTAATTTCACGAACCTATTGCAGCTGCATGTGTAGTTCATAAACGCTTCTCTCATACGGGTACTGGTATTTATTGCTCTCGGATATAGTACAGCCTGGCTTCTTCCAATTTATGAACTCGCATTCAGTGTGTGCCGTCAAGTAGAGTGATATGTTCGCCCTTGAAGTCTGAGAACGTTGAGGGCTTGACTTTTGAAGGCCAATTTATTTTTTCCTTTTGCTTAAATTTCGGATTAAAAATACCAAGGCCATTAGACGTACGGCGATTGTTGGACTTCACTTTTATTGCGAAAGCTCTACTTCACGATCAGGCGAGCCGGTTTGTGCGAGGCTTGACCATGAGGGTGAATATGGGCAAATCATACATAAATCAATAAGAGAAACATTGCTGCGACTGGAATTTGAACCCGCGGCGACGCGAGCAGCTCAGCTTTGCTGGCTTCGGCCCTAGGGCGCTAGCTTAAAGAGCAGCACACACTCCTCTGCTGTTCTCCATAGTACTGTTCGCACTATCAGCTATGTGGCGTTAGTGGCAGATACGGGGCTGTTTACGTTGGCATGGACAACGTTGTGGCAGAAACACGACACTAGAGCAATACACGTTGGCGTTAAAATTGCCACACAAACGCGGAACTGGAGCATAGGCCGTCAAAGTACATTGGGTAAATTGCCACAGACGATGAAAAAGCTTAAAACACGCATATATGGCTCCCTGGGTTAGTAGACACCTCAATCGCGCTTTCAGAAAAGTGGCGGTGGTGTCCACCTGCAAAAAACTGCGCTTTCGAACAATATTTTGTGCTTAGCTGTACTAAACCGCGAGCCAATTTTATTCTCCTGACAATAGTTTTCCGCTTATCTCTGGCTCTGCTTATGCTTATTACTGGCTAGCAGAGCACCGCCAATTCTATCTGTTCGAAATGGAAAGAGTGTGTTCAATGATAAAGATAAAATAGCCCGTCTGGCCATGTGCAGTACGCATAACTTGCCGAGTTATAAACTATGCTGGAATGTGGTTTTTTGTGGCTGTTTACATTCAAAATTAAGGATGGCGCGTTCCCTTGTCTTTTTTGGTATGGCTGTTGCCACGCATTTTTTTTTTCTCGTGATTGCTGAAAGTGTCGATAGCAGACTGTAGAGGGCGCAGCATCAAAGTCTTGACTCTGGAGAGGTGAATAATTTCAGCCAGGAAGACAGGGAAAAGGACTTGTGAAACTTTTTATTCAGCTGACTCGCGCCCGTGAGGAACTGAATGACTCGACAGCGGCGAAAGCAACAAGCGCGTTCGGCGGTCGTCGAACAGAATGCCCACCGCTGTCGGCCGTGCTCAGTTTATGGCTGACAACGAAGGCGCGCAAGTAGCGACAGCAGTCTGGAAAAAGAAACGTAGAATCCGCCCCACCTGCGTGCTCGAGATAGATCTGGTCGCGTCTTGCAATACAAGCAAAGCGATTAAGCCGCGTGCCGGCAGTTTTGAAGACATGGCAAACAACCACTAGAAAGCTTTGCGTCAATCTCGACCAGCACAGTCGCCTATTCTCCAGGGCCCCTTCTTATACGTACGGGGTTGTCCACTCTTAGGGTGAACACGCGACCGCTTGCCCCTGCTCTTCGTAGAGCCAGTGCGTCCGTCGAAGCCGCACGTCAAAGTTAAAAGGCAGACGATGCGAAGCACAACCTCCAGGTCTCTCTTTGAATGCGTCAATCTGCATCCATGCGCTCTGCATCACGCGGTCGAGCACTGACGTGTTCACCCTAAGAGTCGACGACCCTGTACATGTACAGGGCGTCCCAGCTTACTTTTGCCAGGGTTCAAAAATATTCCGCGGCAATCTAAGAAGGCACGAATAAATGCATTTTGCTGGCTATTGTATAGGGCAAGTTGTGCGATTTTTGTATTCTGCATATATTTTACAATTTTTAAAGATTAATTAACCAACTTCTCTAGCAAGGAAGTTAGGCGAAAATTTAAAATGAGAAAGTTGTACAAGGGTCATAAATCCTCGGATTTAACAGTTTCTAATTTTCTATCTATTGCGTCCTCATTTTTTTTTTCGCTCGCTACAGATGTCCGAGAAAGGCAGAAAAATAAAAAATTCTACACGACATGACCCCTTGCGCGCCGTGATTGCAGCGATCTAAAACATACGGACAACAAACGAACAGCTCATTTAGCCGTGTGTGCTGCCCCTTAAAAGGTTTATGATCTACTCCAGCGCAAGCGATAAGCGCTGTGCCGGTTATATCTATCATGAATTGCCGCGAAAGAAGCATAGTGTTTATTTGAATCACACAGCCAGCTCCGGCGTACTTGCCCTGTCGCGTTTTAAGCGGCAGCGCAGCGGGCTAAATGATCTGTTTGTGTTTACGCTGAACATTTGAAAGCACTGCAATTTCTGCGCGTAAGCGGGCATGTCACGTGGTATATTTTTCTATTTCCCCAGCATCCACAGTGACCGGAATAAAAAAAATCCCCAATATGGAAAGTTAGGAACTGGTTTATGGTTTATGGGGGTTTAACATTCCAAAGCGACTCAAGCTGTGAGAGACACCGTAGTGAAGGGCTCCGGAAATTTCGACCACCTGGGGTTCTTTAACGTGCACTAAGATCCCACAGTGCACGGGCCCATAGCATTTCGCCTCCATCGAAATTCGACGCTGCGGTCGGGATCGAACACACGCCTTTCGGGTCAGCAGCCGAGCGCCATAACCACTGAGCCACAGCGGCGGCCGAAAGTTAGACACTTCATTAGGACGTTTTGCGGACCACTCTGCACCTTTCTCAAAGGGACTTATCGCCTAACTTGGTTGTTTGCCAATTTGATTAATTATTCTCTGCAAGTTACGCAATCAAGCACAATATAAATATAGTGCAACTTGCTCCCTACAACAAGCAGCTACATACATTTGGTCGCATCGTCTTAGAGTCTCACCATATTTTTAAATCCTGGCTAATGTTAGCTGGGACGCCGGGTACAATACGTTAGATTTGGAATAATGGTCTTTACTGCTCTGTCGGCTACTTCTGATGCTACGTGACGGTTAGTGCCAGGTTTGATTCAGCCGAAGCCATGCATCTAAAAGAAAGCACGCGCGCAGTATTGCCACAGAAGATAGCAAGTTCTGAAAAATTTATCGTATTCGAAGGAGTGTCGATGCTTGTCAGAGTGCGCTTGTAGGTAACAATCTAGATGTCTCTCGATAGCCAGTAAGAGCCTTCAGTACACTTTCTGCGATAATCATCTAGTTGCGGCCTCAATTTCTAGAAGAAGAAGAAGAAGAAGTGGTGGTGCCGAACGTTCTTTGTTTGAGCTCTTTCACTTTTCTGCAGTTTTTTGCTTTTGTGCGTGAACTGTATCCTCGTCATCCTTCGGGATGGCGGGAGTACAACCCCTGCGTCCACCCGTGGTCGCCGTTGACAAGACTGCGGCTCTACCAGGTGGCAACTCTAGTGCTGATGTGGAGCTTCCAAATTCGTCTGATGAATCCACGGTGACAGCGATGGATTCTGACAGCAGCAGCTTCACGCTTGTTGAGTCGCGCCGCCAGAAAAGGAAGTTGCGCCGGACATCGACAGCGGGTGAGATGCCTACGAGGAATGTTGACCAGCCAGGTGTCTTCTCAGTGGCCTTCGTTCCTACAACGCAGACGGCTAATCTGAACACCATTAACAGACAGCGGCTAACCCAGTTTTTCGACCGGGTTGTTCCGGGACAAGTCTGTGAAGTCAGAATTAATGCATGGAAGAATGTCCTGACAGTAGATGTTACATTTCAGGCATCAGTAGACAAACTGAAAGAAATTAGCGTCCTCGGTGGCATGGCGGTCCGCTCCTACGTTGCTTACGGGAAGCGGACAACCACTGGATTTATCACTGATGTTGACCCGGAGATAGCTGACAAGGACCTCTGGTCGCTGATTAAATCTACGGCCCGGATTGTTGACATTCATCGTTTCGGGCGCTCCAAGTGTGTCAAACTAGTTTTTGAAACTGACGCTCTGCCATCCCACGTCAAGGTGGGCTATGTGAGGCATCCTGTCCGCCTGTATGTTCCCAAAACTGTTCAGTGCCACAAGTGCAACAAGATAGGTCATGTGAGTGCTGTTTGCACGAATGAGGTATCCTGCCGTCGATGCGGCGGGATGCACCAGCATGACACCTGCACGAAGGAGACTATAAAGTGCGCCAACTGCTCGGGTGTCCATGAAGCCACAGCTAAGGACTGCCCTAAGCTGCAAAACGAAAGGCTCATCCTGAAAAAGATGGTGAAGGACAATTCGACCCACCAAGAAGCGGCGGCGTGTATTCGTTGCCGCAAACATCGTTCCCGGCGGAGTCGTCCGGTTCCACACAATTCTAGTCCACCTGCACCACAGCCGCAGGAAGTATCAGCTCAGCCGGCACAGCAGCATGAGCCTAACAACGATAACAAGACATCTGCGCCCGTGTCCCATGTTACCGCAGTAACTCAGTCTGATGCGTTTGTGTTACCTTCTTCCTCTGATGCTGAATGGCCTGCTCTGCCATCCAAAGAGATCGCCATGGCAAGACCAAGACCGGTTGCCACTCCAGCTGACACTGTTGGCATGCCCGAAGGTCAGGATGTGAGCATAATGTTTAAAAAGCTTGTGTGTTCAATGCGCGTGCTGCTTTCAGGCATTAACACGCCAACAGCAAAGATTGTTGAGCAGTTTTTGGATGAACTTGAGCCGCTCTTGGCGGCGTTGCAGTAATTCATTATGGCACAACCAAAACCCACCTCATCTGTGCCAATGCACGTGCGCCGTAGTGTAGTGGTGCAATGGAATGCCCGAGGCCTACGAGGTCGTCTGAGTGACTTCCGGCAACGCGTCCACAAGTACCGCTTCCCTCTGCTGGTTATATGTGAGCCCAACATGCCGTCGCCTTTCCGCCTTTCTGGATACGTGCTGCTGTGGTCTCGCACAGAAGACGAAACTAGCAAAGTGTTAGTTTGCATACGCCAAGACATTGCGCACGTCCGCCAAGTTCTACAGCCACACAACACAAACCATTACATCTGTTTGACAGTCACGCTAAAAGGACGGGTCTTTTCGATAATCGGTGCCTACATTCCACCTAGAGATGCCATTGATACTTCGTACCTATATTCAGCCATCCAGAGTTGTCCAGCTCCTCATATCATAGTGGGCGATTTTAATGCTCATCACCCTCAGTGGGGTAGTGCTGTTATGAATAACCGAGGCAGGAACCTGTTTGACTTTATGCACTCCCAGAACTTCATCAATATCAACGATGGTTCGCCTACGTTTCTGCGTGGCACGTCGTACAGCAGCTGCTTGGATCTGGCGTTTGTTTCAGCAAGTCTCCAGTTTTACGTCAGCTGGTGCAGTGACGTGGAAACACATGAAAGTGACCACATTCCAACGTAAGTTTGCGTCAAGTGGTACGCACCTACTACTCCGTCTCGCGTGTGATATACAGACTGGCCTGCCTTTAGGTCGTCCGTGGAGATTTCCTGTGTGGACCTCTCAACACCATCTAAAATAGAAGGCCTTATTACGTCCTCTCTCAGTGAGACCACGCTGTATATATGTGCGCCTACGCCAGGGTGTACTCTTGACGTGGAATTCGAAAGACTACGCGCAGTCCGTCGGCGCGCCTAAAGGAAATACAGAAGAACCAAATCCACGTATGATCTTGCCCGTTGTCGCCGAGCTCAACGACAAATAAAGCGCCACCTAGCGAGACTAGGGCGACAACGTTGGAGGCAGTTCTGTTCATCGCTGGACCTTCGCCAACCACTGTCGCGTATTTGGCATGTAGCCAGGAGTTTGCGTTCACCCCCGCAGGAACGCTATCCTTTCCATGCCCTGTCTTTACCAACGCCGTAATAATGTAGAGGTAGCAGAAGAATTCTGCAAAATGGTTGTGGGCACAACTATGGTACCATCAACCAGTTTGGAGGCTTTTGTACCACCTTCGCCAGATGACCACTACGACATGCTATTCACGATGCCTGAACTAGAAGCTGCTCTTTCCTCGTGTAGGCGTCCATCTACACCTGGTCCTGACGGGATTTCGTACGCGTCCCTCTCTCACCTTGGCATGGAAGGCCGAACTGTGCTGCTCAGTTACTACAATGATACATGGGCTTCCGGAATCGTTCCAGAACACTGGAAGATCAGCCGCCTGGTTGCACTTTTGAAGCCTGGCAAACGTCCTTATGAGCTTACCTCATACCGACCAGTTGCACTAGCAAGCTGCGTCGGCAAAGTTATGGAGCGAATGGTGCTGGCGCGGCTTGAATGGCTTTTAGAGCAGAATGCTCTCTATCCGGATATGATGACCGGGTTCCGGAGGGGACGTTCTTCGATTGACAGCGTAATCGACCTCATATCGACAGTGGAACATGAAAAACGTAGTCACCGACTCGTCGCTGCTGTCTTCTTGGACATCAAGGGGGCCTACGATAATGTACTTCATGACGCCATCCTTGATGCCCTTGACGACATTGGCGTTGGCGGCCGGATGTATTCGTGGATTGGGAGCTACCTCAACGGCCGGTCTGTATACATGTCTACGCCTGATGGGGAGACTACCCGTCATCAGGTTTGCCGCGGAGTTCCTCAGGGAGGAGTTCTTAGCCCGACCCTTTTTAACGTGGCATTGATTGGACTGGTGAATGAACTTCCCACTAACATTCACATCAGTGCCTATGCTGATGATATCTGCATCTGGGCGTCGGGTTCGACACGTCCGCAAATGCGTGCGTGATTGCAACGTGCCGTGTCATCTACTTCAAGGTACCTATGGCGTCAGGGTTTGCTCTTGGCAGCTGAAAAATGTGCTGTGGTCGCATTCCCACGAAAGTCTGTCTGCCACTACCCGGTAACTCTTCAAGGGGTTGCAATACCATACGTCTCCCACCACAGATTTTTGGGCGTTATCATTGACCGCGATCTGTCATGGTCGAGGCATATAAACATGCTGAAGAAAAGACTCACTCTTTTTTGCCATGTGCTTCGCTTTGTGGCAGGCATTAAATGGGGCCCAACGGAGCGCTCCTTGCTTCGACTTTACTATACCCTCATTATTGGCTGCATTCGTTACAGCCTTCCTGTACTCCCTAACATGAGTATTTCCTGCTTGCGGACATTAGAGAGTGTCCAAGCACAGGCGCTCAAGATATGCCTCGGATTACCACGTTGTGCCTCGAACAAAGGCACGATTGAGAAATCTCGTGCGTGCCCAATATCGGTCTACCTGTCACACGAACCACTTCCTGTATATTTACGTGCGCTTACACGGCACCGCTGTCACCCGCTGACGAAGATTTTTGATGAGCGACCGGACAGCAGTCTTGCACGCGCATTGCGCTTCCATCGCTCCGAATTGCCATCAGACTATGCCCTGCCGCATCATTCCTTGCAGCCCCCCTGGGTAATGGCTCAGCCTTCAGTCTGCCCGCATGTCCCTGGCATAATCAAGAAGTCTACGATGCCGGTTAGCGGACTGAAGCAACTCGCACTTGCCTACATCTGGTCAGAATACCACAAATGTGTGCACGTCTATACGGATGGATCTGCGTCTCCAAATGCATCAACAGCAGCTTTCGCAATCCCTGCACAACAGACTACCCGCAGATTCATTTTGTGACACAAGTCTACTTCAACCGCTGCAGAGCTTGTGGGCCTTCGGGAATCGATTCGCCACATCTGCGGAGAACCGCCTCAGGAGTGGTGCATTTTCACCGACTGTAAACCTGCGCTACACATTTTAGGATGCTCCCTACGCCACACAGCCTACCAAGCTCTGGCTCTTGATATCATTAGTCTCGTATCATTTGCTCAGGGAAACGGCCACCGTATAGTGTTTCAGTGGATCTCCGGACACTGCGGACTCGATGGAAATGAGACCGCCGACGCTGAAGCAAGGAGCGCCTTCAGCAGTGGCCTGCGTACAGCTGTACCGTTTGCGTTATCCGTAGACTACGTTTAAATGTGGCATTCACGAGCAAATACTTGCACTTAATAGGACAAGCGGACTCCCCGGAATGTACCACATGTGGCGTGCTAGAGACTGTAGAACATGTTTTAGTGGCGTGTCCAGCGTATGCACGTGAAAGACTCATTCTCGCATCTGCTCTGAAGCCTATGGACACATCGCTCCTCTCTGAGGATTTGATCCTCGGCGCTTGGCCAGATAGTTTTAGAACTGTAAAGGCAACACGAGCGCTCTCACGCTTTTTGAGCGACACGGACCTTGTCTCGCGTTTGTGATGTCAGAAAGTGTGCCTTGTTTTTTTTTAAGTAGTTTTTCATCTGCCTCCTCCCATCATCATCGTCCCCCATCGTGACCTTCTTTTATCTCCTCTTCCCGTCCCCCAGAGCAGAGTAGCAGGCCAGATATTTATTTTTCAGGCCAACCTCTCTTCCTTTCTTATCAATAAACCCTCTCTCTCTCTTCTATTCCTGACAGAAACAACCAAAGTGGCGGAAAGGCACAGTAAGACCTTGTGTAAAGATCATTCAAAAATATTGTTGCACCGATGACAGCGGTCATGGTATCAAGGTGACGTGCACGACACTAGTGGTAGGTAATTTAACCTTTCTTGACTATTTTCGCTTTAAAATGTATATTGGGCCTTTAGTTATTCCTGCCCTCCTTTTCTCTCCCACCACACGTGCTCATATAACACGTTTCTTCAAATGCCGCATCTTTTCTCACGAGAACTAAATAATGTATGCCGTAATTAAACATGTCCGACCTTCATGTGACTTGCATTTTACTAACCTTTTTGATAGGAATAGTCGTCACCACAACATACTCCATTCGTCTTTCTTGCAGCTTATTGCAATTTACCCTTTCAACCGTTGTGACTTCAACCACCCGCTATATCTCGATGAGTGAATAATTTCGGGAACCTAATACACGGGCATGTGTAGTGCATATGCGCTGCTCTGACCGGGGTGGTCGAATATATTCCTGGTTCATCTGGTACTGTCTCTCTATGTGTAATTTACAGACCCGTATTCAATGCCTTGCGACCAAAAGGGACATATGATCCCTCTTGAATGCATAGAGCTCTTAGATTTTGACATTTCAATGCCAATTTAATTTTTTATTTTTGCTTGAATTCTAGATTACAGAATAACAAGAACATAATATGTACTGTGAGTGCTAGACATCGCTTTCGCCCCTGACACAATTTTACGCTTGTCCCTGTCTTGTCGTGCACTAACAGCTGGCTGGCATTCCACCGACCATTCTATCTGCAGGCAATGGAGATTATGCGCACAATAAAAAGGATAAAATATCCTGTGCGTCCACGTGGGGATCGCATATTTCGCGCAGGTATAAAAGACCCTGGAAAAAGGTTTCTCGCCGCTAGTGACAGTCTGAATTAAGGATGATGCACGCTCCTGTCTTTCATGGTGTGGCTATTGCCATGCATTTTTTTCTCCTGAAAGCTGAATGTGCAGATAGCGGACCGGGCAACCTGCAGCATGAGGTTCCTGACTTTGGAGAGGTGAGTAATTTTCTATTCCACTTTGCATGAAGGAAACTTGCAGTTCAATGCAAACATTCGCGAAGATTAAATAGTCGTATTAGGAACAAAGCACGGTTTTTAGTGAAAATTCCTTGCGGGCCTCCTCAGTGTACTTTTATACCTATCAAATAAATTTTTTGTATGAATTCCAGAGATGAACGAAGTCTCGTCTGGTCTGGGGCAATCATATTAAAACGCAAAAATGGACGCCGAAACCAAAAATAAAAACAAATTCAAGAAACAAAAACGACGTTTCGGCTCCCATGCATTTGAGAAAGCTGTGTAAAGTTGCTCGCCTAAAGTATGTGAAATGCCTCTGCTCCCAAATTCGCTAAAAATGGTACTCCTGGAACAACAAAGAACATCCGTTTCTCGAATACATCGGCTAAACCTTGCGTGCATCTCAATTCTAAAGTAGATTGCTGTTCGTCTACCCTGCGACAGGCCCACTCTTGAACACTGCTTTGTTCCCGGGAGGAAGCCAAGAGCTCATATGCACCACTGGAGTCCAGCTGTAATGTGAAGTTTCTCAAGGTATCAAACCTGCAGCCAAGTCCACCGGAGTAAATTTATACCCATCAGTTATTATATCAGCAGACGTTACGCGTGCCAATGTTTGGGTAGTGCTTGGGAGCTGTCGTGAAACACATAACTTACAATGATCTCGACAGCAATGCACTGATCATATGGCTTTGAAAATTCCAGAATAACCTCACTGAATATCAGAAAGGTTCTACGTAGTCTTCAGATGACTACACCTTGATTGATGCTTCCTTCTCTCTTTGTGAAAGTATACACGAAGATTTTTTTAATTCACAAATTTTTATTTTAACAACTTGGAGAGGTACGTTGGTGCAGCCGCCGCAGATGGATTGTACAGTAAGAAGGAAAAATATCGCCACGGCAGAGATCAGTAATTCGACAAATAATAACTAAAATGAAGTGTCACAGTTTATTATTTAATGGAGCAAGGATAAACTGCAAAACTGCAGCCGGTTACCGTCTGCGTTAAGAACTGTTTTTTTATTTTTTTAGCAGTGTGGTTCGAAATATCAGACATCAAAACACGCATTTCAGAGCACCTTAAGTAGGCTTTTGCAAGTTGCATATTGATAACCTTGTGTCATCGTGCGTTGAATCATCGAATATCGAGTTAACCATTGCTGCGTCATAATATACAAAAACGGCTTTGGTTTATTGTGTATTTCAACTGCGAGTGACAAGTTTATCAACTTGGAACACAAGAAAGCTAACCCGACGAGCTTTAAAACATGTATTTGTGCAGGTAGATATATCTAAACACATCTCAACAAAAAATAGTAAAACCTAGGCTCACAGTCAGTGCTTACGGCCTGCAATATCGCTATATAATATTGGCACTATTTTCAAAAATAACAAGTCTATTATATAATTCAACATCTAATTATCGAGCTCAGTGAGGTACATAATGTCCGCCTTGCTGTACAATGCACATGCACGCACAGCACCGACAGCCTCCGCACAGCATCCGCAAACGCAAAACAAATTTCGCCTGGTATATCTAGCCAAGCGCGAAAGCATATGCTTATCAGAAAATGCTTGCAATACATTTCTGCATCTTCTTTCACACTAATGCCGCAATTTCTATTAGGAACGAATGGCAATTCCTTGCTATAAAAATATAAAAAGAACGCTTAACATACAGCTGTGAATTCAACATTGAACTGTAGTAACCTTGAAAGCAAAAAAGGTCATCCTTCCACGCAGGTTGTTTTTTTTTTTTTGCCTAGGTTTGCGACCTGGGGGAAGAATTTTGATTACTATTATCTATTGCGCCAAACTCGTGATTACAAAAAAAAATTGTCGACATGTTTCTAGTTGAAAACCTTGAACGACTAATTTTGAATTGCCACCACAGAGCAACTTATATCCTCAACCATAACAAGTAATGACATCTAGCAAAAGTTGCAGATTCCCTGTGAGTGCAATGCTGCAAATCTTGCCAATGAGCAAATTCCTCTTATGTGTTTTCCTCTGACCCGAAGTGCGTGTTCGAAGCTGGCTTCAATACGTGGCGATTTCCCGCACAGGTCGTGGCATTGTTCAAGGACAGCATTGCCTTAATGGATATTGACCGTGACAACATCCTCGACTGCCTGACGGCAAGACGAATACAGTACGACCCAAAAGAATGGAGCGCTACTTACCTTTGGAATGTGGCCGGCAGCAGCGGCGAAAGGTGAAGGAATGCCGAGATCTTTTATCCTACTAGTGTGCAAATGCCTCAAGTTTGCATTGGGAAGCTTTTCTTCCTTTAAATTAGGACTAAATCATCAAGATTTGCACTTTGCATCCATCTCGTGTCTTCCGAAAAAACAACGGCATGCTTGCCTGTAAAAGAAGTCAAGAAGCTGGGATACACCACGCCTGAGCACTCTTGGTAACTCTTCGGCAATACGCCGCCAACATATATTCTCGTCGATCGTATATAGCGCATGTCGATTTATTAACGGCGGCTGCTTGGAGTGTGTAGCTATTACACTGGCCGCCCGCACCCATCATGAAGCAAACCTAGCTTCAGTAGTTCTTCATGGTATAGTGGTTGGATTTTAATCTTCACGCTAGCAATGCTTGAGCGTTTAACGATATCGTAATGTTACTTACTACCAGCACGCAAATGCCACCAATTAATATGAATTAGCAATGACTGGGCCAGAGAAATGGCAGATTCGTGAGGTGAAGAGGCCAAGGCATTTGCAAGTTTACTACGACCGGCTAGGTGACATACTTCGAAAGCATCCATCCCGTCGACGAATAGCAAGAGCTATGAGAAGGAAACTTGATAAAACTAATGAGTTCTGCTCTTGACCATTGTACTAACCAAGTGCTTCCGCTGTACGATGCCCATCGGCAACCAATAAGGCTGTCTGCGGTCAGCACAAAATTTACGTTTGTTTAACAGAGTTTGCTGTAACTAAGGTTGTTAACTGAAGTATTAAACAACTTCTATTGGAAGCTATAAGCAACTTGATCAACTCAAAGAAACATATGCATTGACCAGCACTTGAAATATTGCAAATAAGGTTCAGATTTTTTCAGACCCTATTGGTATAAAATACGTAATGACCTGATACTGTGAAGAATAATATTTCGAAATCGTACAAGATAAATATTGGCTTAGTTTGGTTTGGTTTATGGGTGTTTGGTGTCCCTGAGCGACTCCGGCTATGAGGGACGCCATAGTAAAGGGATCCAGAAATTTCAAGCACCTGGGGCTCTTAAACTTGTACTAACGTCGTACAGTACACGGGGCTCTAGAATTTCGCCTCCATCGAAATTCGACCCCCGCGGTGCAAGATAAAAAACTGGCTCTTGCTGGTGGCAGTGTGCACATATGCTATTTTTGAGGTGAAAAGTTTCAACGTAACATCAATCTGCTGTTTTAAAACGAACACATATCTTCTTTAAAGAAATGCCTAAATTTTTTGTATTACTAGTGATGAACTAAAACAGCTGTGGTTACATCCTTTGAGGAAAAAACAACCAACTTCTGTTGATGTACAGTGGGCACAGAAAACAGAGCGCTGGAAAAACGCAGGATAAAGACGAGACGAGAAAAAATGTGACGCAGAACCACCTTGCCATCCCCTGTTCGACAAGTCAGTCATTTTTTATCGGCCCCATAACGACTTGATTAGAGAAATAAAGGAAGCATGTGAAATAGTACGGGCAGGGGGTCAATGCGTCGGAAGGCCGTCTGTGGCATTATCAAGGAGAGATCTCGATTTCATGATTTGACAGCGTGTGACACTTTTGCTATGTTTTTTCATCTTTCTATCGGCTGTATCAGTTGCGTATATATATATGCCCCTGGTCTCAATAAATCCGCTGTGGTGATAGCGCCTGTCCTGTCTCGTCTTTGTCCTGCGTTCTTCCCGCGCTATGTTAACTGTGTTACAATGAATTGCCAACCTCCTCAAGCCTATTTCATTCTGAGTTCTGTGGCAATACATGTAGCTTTGGTTCGCTAAAAAATCCAAACGATTTATAGAAGCGGTCCTGGCGGCTTCATCGGACGTAACTATCGGTTAAAGAACTGGCCGAGATGCACCGCCGCTGGCCTAAAATCATCGCTGCATCACCAACTTTGCTTAGTGTTCCAAGAATGACACGTTCATTTCGAGCGTTATGGGGTGCTCCTTCGGAACCGACGGCTCCACCGCCCTTGTTCCTGGTGCGTGGTGCAGCCCACGTAATGATTCTACCAGCAGGCGCGCTTCTCGGCGCGTGCCGTTACTGTAATAAAGCACTGTCGGCAAGCTGCATTTCCATTTGAATTTTATCATTAGATCGCTTTTGCGGGCTGCTGGTGCATTGCTTCGAATAACAAGCTAAAATATTGGAACAGCGTTGCAAGGAAATCATTGAATGGCCACCACTCTTCCCGAAATGGACCCGAAGAAACAAAACATCACCATAAGCGACGTTATTTTGCGCGCTCACTCGTCCTGGGCAATGCTGTTCCCAAGTAGTACTCTAGGCTCCCTGTATTATTTTTGACACAGATGGTAGCGCTTTTGCGAACTACAGTCAGGACGAACATAGTCCTCATTTGTACACAGGACCTGGATACCTATAGTCGGGTACAACTTTAGAAGACAGGAGAGGCCCCGCCCAGATGACTGAAGCGTAGCAGGCACTTGCATCGACGACTAAAGAAATAGTCCCGTCCAAAAAAATGTGATTGCTTCTAAAACGTGTATTTCTCGGTATAAATAAGATTTGTGTATCTTGATGAGTGGTTTGGTAAAACTATCATGATGGAAATGCTACAGCACAGTCCGGATCACGAGAGAAAAATAACTCCGTGCCTTCTGCAACGCTGTGCGTCGCCTGCTGCGGAGCAAGATCGACGGCATCGAACGACACTCGAACGAAGCCCGGCTCGACGCTCAGTTATCTTATCATACTGCTGCCAACGATCGATCGTTTGCGCGCTGAGCTGTTTCCTGGGGTCCTGTTTCCAGACGAAGCGCAGCGCAGCGTCACCGATGTTCGCTGTAATCTTTTTTCGTCGGCTCACGGCTCAGAACAAACGCACGCGGTACAAATTGTGCATCGTAAGCTCGCAATAATATTTCAGGCATGACAGACGCCGACAAATAACTTGAATTCATTCTGACGAAGGGAGACGCACGCCGCTGATGCGACTCGGCCCAGTTCGAAGCGAGGGTGGCCATGTTAGGCATGTTCTCCGTCGGCGGGGTCACCGGCTGTCCGGCTCATGATGTCACCTGAAGTGCGCGTCTATTGTCGGAGGCTCGTGTGCATCCGCCTTTCAGGGGCAAAGGGCGCTGCCTTCTAAAGTTGTACCCGACTATAGCTTGCAATTAACTTTAGGATCTGTGCAGGTATTGGAAATTCAATATGTATAACAGACAGCAACAGCACGTAAAATAGTTTCTGTAGTAGAAGGAAACCTAACATCCTGTTGTAATAGTATGCGTTCAGTAGGGTAGAAGGATATGTGCGTTGCTTTATAGCAGAGTAGAATGCGCTGAACATTAGTTCCGAAATGTGCACTATTTTTTGTTAAGATTTCCGCTGATATTGGTAAGGCGCTTGCTTCTTTTTGACGTGTTGTCTTTTTTTGTCAAGATATAAATCAAGATGACAGTAAAAAAACTATGGCGATTGGAAGTCTCTACAAATAAGTTTTGTAGTAGGGCCGTAAAAATTAACAAAGTGACCTAGAGGGCTGTGAAATAAGTACATTGTTATTGAACTACCCGCCGCGGTGGCTCAGTGCTTAGGGCGCTCGGCTACTGATGCGGAGATCCCGCGCTCGACCGCGGCGGCTGTGTTTTTATGGAGGCAAAACGCTAAGGCGCCCGTGTGCTGTGCGATGTCAGTGCGCGTTACAGATCCCCAGGCGGTCGAAATTATTTCCGAAGATCTCCACTACGGCACCTCCTCCTTCTTTCACTCCCTCCTTTATCCCTTTCCTTACGGCGCGGTTCAGGTGTCCAACGATATATAAGACAGATACTACGCCATTTCCTTTCACCAAAACCAATTAATAGTATTATTATGTTCTTGAAGTAACCACACAGAAGCAGCAGTGATAGCTGAGGCATTCCATCCACTTGTGTACGCTGTACATTATACGCAGCCACTCCACAAAACACGTACTCCAGAGCTATGCGAAATATATCACCACACTTCCCAGGTGAATAGAGCTACAGTTTCTCGCTAAATTTAGACAATCGGCAGTAGAAAGGTCCCCTAAACCATTACCAGCTTTGGGAGCTCGTTCCTAGTTAGTTTAAGCGTTATGCCCGTTAAGTGCCGTTTCTCTACCACCGTGCCTGCGTCTCCTATGGCATTCAGGTGGCGATCACAAAGCGCATATGAAATTTGGCCTTCTCCACTACCCGCCGCAGTGGATCAGTGGTTAAGGAGCTCGGCTTCTGATCCGGAGTACCTGGGTTCGAGCCCGACCGCGTCGGCTGCGTTTTTATGGAGGCAAAATGCTAAGGCGCCCGTGTGCTGTGCGATGTCAGTGCACGTTAAAGATCCCCAGGTGGTCGAAATTATTCCGGAGCCCTCCACTACGCCACCTCTCCCTTTCTTCTTTCACTCCCTCCTTTATCCCTTCTCCTACGGCGCGGTTCAGGTGCCCACCGATATGTGAGAAAAATACTGCGCCACTCCTTTTGCCAAAAACCAGTTTTAAACCAATTTTCTTTTCTCCGCCAGAGCGGTAGCCTGCTGACCAGAACGACGCCGGATAAAAGCGCGACCGTGGCGTCTGTGCTTCCATGGAGGCGAAATGCTAAACACGCGCGTGTGCTCTGTAGGAGGAGTGCTCAGTAAAGAACCCCAGCGTGTTAACATTACGACCAACCTTCCGCAACTGCGCATTTTTGTCATTGTTTCTAAAATATCCTAAATGCCATTATCGGTTGCTGAAGTCGAGAACGCAGGTTCTATCCCTGCAGCGGAGGTCGAGTTTTGATAAAGGTGAAATGCAAATGTCGCCCGTGTGCTTTTCGATGTCAATACATTTTGACACCCCAGGAAGATCCCGTCCGAGAAAAAATCAGGGCGACGGTTGTTCCCTACATATACAGGGTTTCTCATATCTTGAAGAACGTAGCTAATCGCTACGGCGTGCCGGTGGTATTTTCTGCCCCGTGCAAATTGGCCTCTGCCCTCGGATTGCTGCCCGAGAAAGGAGCGTGCGAGGTTGCAAGAAGTGTCACGCCACTGAGTTCGTCAGGAGCTCGGAGGGGGTTGTTTACGAGCTCCCCCTGATATGTCGGAAAGCTTACATCGGTCAAACGGGCCGATGTGTAAACGACCGGCTGAGGGAACACCAGCTTTCAATTAAGACGGAAAAGGATCTAATCAGCCCTTACATTGTAGCGCATGCCCTTCGGCTACGCGTGACAACCCATGTCTGCCTTTGCTGTCGAGAACGAGGATTTTGAGGCACAGCCGTGACCAGATGGCACGTGAACTTGCTGAGGCTTTTTTCATTAGGAACAAAAGAGATGATTGCGTGAGTGATACCTCGATAAGAGTTTATTAGTCAGAATGCAGATTTCTGGATTGCGCTTAGTGACTGACATGGTGGTGTGGAAGTTATAAGTATGCGTTGTTGTTCTGAATAAACCCAGCCGAGAGTCTGCGCCCGACCTTGTGCACTTCTCGTCCATGTTTGTATTATTTTTGCGCAGTACCTTTACTCAACATTTTGTAGAACCGCGGACGGTTCTGCTAATGCCTTTCTTCCTGCCCGCTTTCCTTGTGGCAAGGGCAGGGATACTTTATTTTTCGTTCTTTTTATCGTTCCACAATAAGCTTTGTCCTCTTTCCTTCACTCTCTCGCTGAGTGCTTTCACTCACAGCGCGGTTGACATGTCGGCTCAGCAGTTTGACAGCGCCTAGAATACGAAGGTGAGAATAAAAGAAAATGATAGGATTTTAACGGATCTAAACTGACCATACGTGCGAAAGCGTGCGTTTAGTCCTTTTAGCCCATGGATGGTTTTGCTTGGCTAAGTCGTCGGCACGTCTGGCGAGAATATCAGGCTCGGGTTAAACTCTGATCGAGGTTAGGCTGATATGATCGGTTGGCGCGTAGACGGAAATTATTTCAAACGACGATGTGCAGTGCACAGCGCGAAAGTGTTTTGCAGTAACTCCAGGAGTTATCGGCTGGTGCGATACCATAGTGATCTCGATCACTGGTCTGAGAAGCGGATCTGTTCGCGCCGCCGTGGGTTGCAATCCCACTCTTGGCACTATTTATTTTATTTATTTGTTCATGGTCAATATCAAGGCTACAGCGAAGACCTAGATTTTGCAGCTTCGGTCCTTAAGTAGAGCTTTCGCTCCCAAACATTGAGAAACAGATGCCATAGTTGACGAATCAAGAATGCATATTGACCACCTGCGTATCATTAACGTGCACTGACATCGTACAGCACACGGGTGTTGTTTCCTTTCGCGTTCATCGACGCTTGGCTAAACAATAAAGACGCCCGTGTGCTGAGCGATGTGATTGCAGGTTAATAATTCCCAGTTGGCCGAAATTCATCCCAGATCCCTTCATTATGCCACCTGCATTTAATCATAAGCGCGTCTCTCGTCGTATACAGCTCTTCCTAGTCGCCACCTGCACTCAATCGGCATACAGCGTTAGGTCAGTCCAGGCATCGGCCAGCGCATTTTAATCGGGGATGTGATGGACCTGATAAGCTCCAGTTGGTCTTGCTGGCAGTGTTTCATTATAGGTTAAGTGTACCTTGACCTTCCTGTCTTTTTGTGCAAAATGATATTGGTCTCATAACCTGGAAAATGCCGTTGCGTGCTGAAGCCTCTGAAGTTAGTCACGTGATGCGTGAATTGGCTAGAAGTAAACGTGATTTGAACGAGGGTTACCTTGGCCAACCTAGACAAAAAATTACTGGATTGCACCTGAGCCTGTTCAGGGAGAAAATAGGAAAGCTTTTCCCTCTCCTATTTTTCCTCCGGGTTTTATTTTCATACTCAGCATTCCTTCTTCCAAATTTCAATCATTTTTCATCGCATCAGTCACTCAAAACCTGATTCAAACACAGCGTTTATTTTCATTGATTCAATTTTATTAATTGACCAATTGCAATTCCTCAACCATACTTCTCCGATTTCAAGGCCTACTCACGCACCGTCTAACACAAGGAAAATCTTGCACATCTACCTGCACTAAACGACATCATGTTGTGGACAAACGCTGTGGACACATTGCGCGGGCGCGATATAACCATATAATGCTTTTGCGTTAATAAAATAAATTTTGCAGCGGAAGGGTTTTCTGCGGCGCCGCGAAAAGATCAGCTTCGGTGGACACTGCACGACACCACTATCTCATCGCCGCAGCCGATCGCGCCTCGCGTTAAACTGCAACACGCTCTCCCTCCGTCCATTCCACATCGTCATCCTCATCAACTTCCATCTGTGCTCAGGTCATGGAAGGAAAGGAAGCGCGCTTTCAATCCCGTTTTCAGGTACACGGCGTTGTCGTCCACCTGCAAAAGCCTACTTTCACACAATATTTTGTGGTTAGCAGAGATAAAGTACCAGCAATTTCTTTCTAAATCATCCACTCTCTGCTTATCCCTTCATTCACAATCTGGAAGAGGTGTTCGTCGTTCACAGTTACACGCCACTTTTGTTTCTTGAATAAGGATTTCAACAAACGCGCATCCCCTGTGTTTCTTTGCGAAGGAGAGCTGCTGCCTCAACCCTCCATGTTTTGTACAGTATGAAGAAAAACAAAAGATAACCTCCGCATAGCCATACAATATGCGGCGGCCGTGGACAGTGTCCGTCCAGGAAAACTGAAAAATACGCGATTTGAAAAGCTCCTTGAATAAGAGAACCTTGAAGATGAATATCGTGAAAATTTCTTGGTGGCCACCTGCGTCCTGGCTTTACGAAAACATACCTAGGAGTAGCGAAATCAATAGCGATCTTAAAAAATTGTCTGTGGTTTAGCTCTGGTTAACCCAATCCAAATTGCGAAAGCTTCGTTTCCTCGGCACGTCGTCTACGCAGCGTCTCATTCCGACGCTCTCGAGAATTCTTCCGCAGTTGAAGAGTCACTAAGGGAGGTTCATTTCTTCTAGCCGCATCTGCGTTACGACGCTTCTCGAGTCTTGCGGCGCGTTCTTCTGGCGTCTCTTGAGCGCGTTGTCTCTTGCTCGCTTCGTTCTGTCGTTGTTGCGTCTCTTTCGCGCTCTCCGTAATGACTACAATATGCACGCCGTTTAGCTAAACGCTGTTCCCGCTCTTCATCCGTTTCTTGCGCACACCGCCGCTTATTAGCTGCAGCACATCGTTGCAGCTTCACCTTATACACATCGTCCTACATACCGTGGAGGATTCGCTGGGACGACTGCGACGAGCCGTGTTGGGGGGCCGCTCTTCCACAGCTGGCATGACTTCACGTAGAGCGAGCGCCTCCCCCACGGCAGCGGCGCGTGGAGGATTCGCTGGGACGATCGCGACGAGCCGAGTGGGGGGGGGGGGGGGCGCTTCTCCACAGCTGGCATGCCGTTACGTACAGCGAGCGCCCCTCGCGGCAGTGGCGCGCAGCTGCAGCATGGAGGATTCGCTGGGACGATCGCGACGAGCCGAGTTGGGGTCCCGTTTCTACACAGCTGCTATGACGTCACACATAGGTCACGCGAAAGGTCAATGGTGGATTCTCCGGGACGACGGCCAAGAGCGGAAACCTCGAGCAGTATTGCTTTCGCAATAAAAAACAAAATGAGATGGAGATTAAGTTTGACCCTGAAATGTGCAAGATTATCTCCGGCTATTTTAAAGGGAAGCTGAAGCACTTTTCGAAAAGACTGAGTTCCATGCGGCATTTTATAGTTTTTAGTCCACTGAAAAAGAATATCGCATTCGAAAAGGGCGGAAATAAACGCATGACGCTGTTTTTTGGAAGAAAACGGGCACCAGCGTCTCAGGGCGCAGAGCGAACGCCACCAATAACCGGGATCATCGTGACGTCATCTACGGGGATCTCCGGCCAGCACCGACTGTGTTGCTGCATAGCGCGTTGCTTCAGCTGGCTTGAGAACTGCGTTTTGCAAATTATGGATCCGTTGTCCACCAAAGCGCGGGCCCAAAAACAGCAAAGCAGGACGGTCAGCAGACTACCCGTGAATGGCGTCGCTTCCGCCAGTTCCGTCCCCCCATTCAGCGCTTCCGGAAGCGAAGAGGACGTGTCGGCGGCGGGTTTTTAACAACCGATCGCGGCTCATTTTGCCAACACAATCAAGAAAAAAATTACACACATGATTTTCAAAGTCCCTTTTTCCCAAACACAGCGTTTCATGCAATTAGAAAACCGTTTCAGCTCCGCTTTAAGCAATGAAAGTGTGACGTTCCTTGTGGAGTGTGACTTTCCTTGTGTGTGCTACGAGGTTCCGCGTTCGACGGCGCGGCCTAGACGGAGACCCAGATGACAGCGGCATCATCAATTACCCAGCCATGCTCTTTGAGAGTGACGACCAGAACGAAGGGGTTTAAGCCCAACCGGACCCAACCGGACCCGCCGCCGCCGGCGCGGGGAAACGGGCTTTATCCTCCCCAATTGCCGTGGCGGTTCCAGGAGAGGCCTCCCGAGCACATCCCAGGACAAGGGACCACTTTCCCGGCCGGTGACCCGCGGGAACTGTCAGCGGTCCAGAGCGCGCCTTACCTTGAGGAGCGAGTGTCAGTTGATGGATGGAGAGCGGAGGCCGGTGACCCGCGGGAACTGTCAGCGGGCCAGAGCGCGCCTTACCAGAGCCGACGCTATGCGCTACCTCGAAGACAACCTTCTTTCCCTCGGACTCAACACGTGAGGGGGGCGAGACCATAAGTTCGGTGGTATGTTTGTGCGCCCAAGTGAAAGCCCTAGCCCCCCTCCTTCCCCTCCGGCGTGGGCGTCCTCACCCTAGGGAGTGTGGAGAAGAGGATATAAAAATCGACAAGCAGTACGGAAGGAGGACGCTCAGGACGACATCGTTCGCCAAGAGGGCCTTCAGCGCCGAAGCCCGACGGCGTGCAGCTTCTGCCAGCAACCGCTCGAGCCCAACTCCGGAGCCACTCCATCACCCCCATGAAGTCGTCGGCACGTAAGCTCGGACGCCCCAGCCTCTGAATCTTAATCATGTATAATTATTGAATATATCTGTTTGTTTAAACTGAGTCATACGGTGTCTCTTTGCCTCTCCGTCCCGTGTGGACCTGCGCATTGTGGGGGTCATCACAAAAGCATAGAATGAATTGTTGTCACAACTACAAAGAAATCAATTTTATGGTGCCTCCTAGTCTTGACTTGCTGCCGCTCAAACTCTAGAAGAACTGCAAATATTTTTTTGGATCCCAAGTTGTTACTTTCAAACGCTCCTCTGGTGAAGTACGACCGCGAACAGAGACCATCTGTATAAATTTTGAACTCTTTCTCCATGGGCTGCTTTATTTTCTGCAGCAAACGTTGTCATGCAATTGTTTAATGTAGGTGCATTCCAAATTTATGCTCGGAAACTGCCACTAATGCAGTTTTTGTACCTATATTTTGAATTTTATTTTAGGCTCTTTCGGTACATATGAAATAATTACTATGTATAGCAAGTAATTTCGGAACAGGTTTGTCATAAATAACCGCGACTGGTTTTTTTATCGGCGGAGCAGTGTTGGAAGTTTTAAACCGTGTTTAAAATGATTTGAAGCTGAAAATAACTCGCTGCCACTCCCTTTCGATGCATGTTTATGAGAAATATGTAGCATATCACCGACTTGACAAGATTAAAACAGCGTTTTACTTGAACAGCATCACAAGTGGCTGAAATAGTAAATATTTCTCATGCTTTGTTTTGCAGAATCCACTTTCCAGTTTACCTTTCTGCTGGAGACACACCTGACACCTTTAATATTACCACAAGCATAAGTAAGTAAATTTTGCTGTAAGATACACTCCACAGATTTGTTAGGCCACATTCACTCATTGCTGCCTGCACTAGATGATGTTCTTATCATTAACCCTTGCATTTCCTAGCGGTATCGTCAAAAACACATAACGAACTAAGCACTGGTGTCGCGAATATTTGTGTACCGACGTTACAGCGCCGTAGTACACGACATAAATATTTAAAACGCCCACAGAAAGTACTGATCACAAGATATTTCAAGGGACAAAGATTGCATTGACCCGTGGGAATGCCTTTAAGGCACTGAGTTTCAAACAAAAATGCCCAAACTTTTGCGCGGACGAGTGCCACTCCAAAAATTTGCTACATTCGGACATACCATTTCGTGCATACCAGTGCATGCTACTCCCTCTCGCAGAAGAATTTCTTCATGAGTTTTGTCTAAGCGGAAATTGGCAATGGTTGCAACCACTCAAATGTTTCGGTTCAGTCCCTCGTGCTTTCCCAGAAACGCGGCGGCGGTTACAGTTTGAAGCAAAGCATCAACGCCTCAATCATTATGTTAACTATCAGCCTGTCATACAGAAGCCTTCCCCGTTGCTCTGCATTTATTTCCGTCTTGTACAAACGCTAGGCGAACGTTTCTCCGCAATATTGGTTATGTGAGCCACCCATCTGATTCGCTGCGAGCCATCTTGCGAACTTCTCTCCTAATTCACTCCGTTGCTTCTGAAAGGCCGTAGACAACCCTTTGATCAAACATTTTCTGTACGCGCGCGGCTGTCACGAATTTTCTCTCGAAAGAGCGGGCAGCTGTTTCGAAAAATAACAGCATTAACACACGCTGAATCAAGAAATTTCGACACGATTTCTTAGGCCGCTCCGTCTCCCGTTTTGTCTGTCACATACAGTGGGGGACAAGCCTGAGCAAAGTGAATTACATATTGTTCCCCGCGTTCAGAGAAAGTCATGGGTTATTATATATATCTAACCCTCCACGCCATGTTTTTTTTGTTTTTTTTTACTTCCTGGCGTATTAACTGCGACTCTTCATTTCCCTTGTTGCCCCTCTGTCGTCTCGAGACATCCCCTTAGGTTCATCTCGTTAAGCGGTAAAGGCGATTGCAATATTGGAATGAGGGAGCACGGAAACAAAAATGCAGCTCTATGCAAGACTGTAGCACTTCGTGATGTTTGACATGGGAAGAGGGGTACACAGCGATTAATTCATAATCTTCTGAAAAGCCTCACTACGCAGAGGCCGAAATCGAACACACCGAGGGAGCACAATATACGCTTTTTGTCCCGAATTAAATGAGACAACAAATAGGAGTGCGAGAAAATAGCAAACAACGACACGTCGCTCACAATTCACCCATAATTCAGAAAGACGGAACAATTAAGTGCAGTATCACTGTGCCTACACAGCCAAGCATTCGGTGGTAGTGGTCAGTTGAGGGCATAGAATTTGCCAAATGAATACACCAAAGTGCTATGATTGAATTTCAGCCACTTTTCAGTCTGCACCTATGTGTATTATTTTGCACAGTTCACCATAACAGCCTAGCCTGCGCACTGGGATTTTTAATTTCAAAAGGCTCGAAAATGTCTTAAGGGCATTAACGGACCATCGTTTAACTTCGCTTCAAATTACATTGCCTTCGCGTGCCGATTTCTTTAGAAATATCACTCCAACACGAATTATATACAATAAGCACATGAAACAGCGCACCTGATTCGCCGGGAGAAGGTATAAGGAGGAAAGTATTAAGCAGCCTGTGACGTATGCAGCTATCCTCATATTGGCATAGGCAAAACTAACATGCGAGAAAATGAATTTGCGATTTCGCAATAATGGTTGTCGTAACAAATTTGTGCTTTCGTTTATTCTTTGTTGTTACCGCTTTTGGTGAGTTCGTATCAGAAAATTAAGATTTGTCTCTTACTCCCCACCCACTTTCCCAGGTTTTTTAAAGCATATAGGCCTTTAAGAATGTGCAAAAAGTTTTTTGAGCACGCCGCAGCCATCACAACGCTCATGATAGAGGTCGTAGTGGGGACAAAACGCAAATATTCCTGCGATAACGAAAGGGGAAGTGGAATAGATATAACAAGCAATATGAACGGTAGGGACGGCAGTTCGGGATACAGCAAATAGAGTTGGCTTCAAAGAAGGTGGAAGTTGAGCGCTACAGAAAGTTATCCTAATGCTGACGCAGTGCCTCAAGATCTGGACCTGACTACAGGCATAACTAGGGCAGCTGTAATTTTGCAATTCATATGAAGGAGGGAACGTATGAACATTCAGAAGCAAGATTTGATTAACTGCAAGTATAAACACTATGTACTTTATAATTCTCGGCTGAATCGTTGGAGCTTTAGTCGTTATTAAGCCAAGCAGAATGCTACTTCTCGGAAATTTGACTCGATAATTGACCATGATCACACCATCAGTTCGGAAAGCAGAAAGTTTTTTTTAGCACAAAAATAATGTTAAAGGATATCTGTAAGGCCATCGGAATGTTTGTATAGAGCGTTTTACGGGAAAATAACAATTGTGATAAATAAAAGGGAAGATCCGAAAATCTCTACTTCTTCTCCACCGCTGTTTCACTGAGGGTATTCTAATAGGAGGGACGAGCGAGGCATAAATGTGAACGAGACGTAGCAGTTGTCTCCCATTTGCTGATAAGAATGTAATAACATGTAATTCATGCCTAGTATTGCATTGCATAAATATAATCAAAATTATCTTAAGTGAACAAGGCGATTAAAGTTCTTGTGGAAACAACTTGCATAAATATCAAATTATCCCGTACGTGTGGAGCAGTTAACGATAGGCAGGGATGTTGGAAGTGATAAGGGGACAGCTCCCTGTAGGCCATGGCGTGGGTGCTAAAATATGCAATTCAGCTATGACAATGACACGAGTGCAATGCACTTAACAGGCACTTTTAAGTTAAGATATGTAGCCTAAAATGTCACATGAGCGGAATGAATATTTTACTAGTGTTTTGTTTTTATTCAAAATATGCAGCAGAAACTCTCAGGTTAACAAAAAGGCTCGAGATAAATTTGGAAACGTGTGAATTCGGATTACAAAACGCTGTGACTAACAATGATAGGTAAAAGCATGGAGGTCTTCATAACCACAATCTCAAAGAAGCAAATGCGGTAGCATTTGGTCGCCTGCTATGTCGTCTGCAATGACTTTCTATTCTTGAGCATTTACCGCCAAAAGTCCGGCTGAAACCGGTCGCAATTCCCTTAGATATTAACAAATGAAATTACATTAATCCGACCCACTAATGAATCTCAATCGGCCAACTCAACATAATCCACCTTTATTCATTTCTATGATGGGTCTACTCCCAATATTTTGGGGGTCATTTGAAAATTTTGGAGATGGGCCAAAAATGGAAATTGGTTTTGAAGAAAGAGCCCCACCGCGGTGGCTCAGTGGTTAGGGCGCTCGACTACTGATCCGGAGTTCACAGGTTCGAACCCGACCGCGGCTGCTGCGTTTTTATGGAGGAAAAACGCTAAGGCGCCCGTGTGCTGTGCGATGTCAGTGCGCGTTAAAGATCCCCAGGTGGTCGAAATTATTCCGGAGCCCTCCACTACGGCACCCCTTTCTTCCTTTCTTCTTTCACTCCCTCCCTTATCCCTTCCCTTACGGCGCGGTTCAGGTGTCCAAAGATAAATGAGACAGATACTGCGCCATTTCCTTTCCCCCAAAACCAATTATTATTATTATTATTATTATTATTATTATTATTATTATTATTATTATTATTATTATTATTATTATTGATGAAAGAAAATTACGCAGTAACTGTCTCACAATCTCCGTGGACACCACAACAGCGCGGCAAGAGAAGGGATAAAGAATGGAGCGAAAGAATAAAAAAGAAAGATATACCGCAGTGAAGATCTCTGGAATAATTTCGATCACCTGGGGATCTTTAACGTGCACTGACATCCCACAGCACACAGATGCCTTTAGCGTTTAACCTCCATCGAAACACTGCCGCCGTGGTCGGTTTCGCACCCGGGTACTCCGGCTCAGTAGGCAACTTACAAATTTTGCGGGTCGTCGGACTTTCAAATTTCACTGCGCCCTATGATTGGGCCATTCTTGATCTATTGGTGCTAATTACGTCAAGACCCTTTCAAACAGACTCACAGATAGCTGGGAGTCCCCATACCATTAATATCAGGGTGGTGCAGCTGTTAAAGGGGTTATGAATTACCTTCCGAGGAAAGCACATCAACTCGCTTAATGACTGCATTGTGTTGTCTTGAAAACCTGAGCCAAATAATACACTTCTACACGCCGCAGAGGACCCACAATCATGCGTGACAGTTGACCAGCCCTTCCCGGAGACTTTTTCCCTCTCGCACCCTCCTCCGTCGCTCACATCTACGTGTACATGTTGGGAGGTGGTTACTGGTTAGATTCTTTACGACGTCAGGCAGCTACCAAGGCCGCGGCCAATTAGCCACGTATCTCCGGCGGGCCAGGAAGCTCTCCCCCGGACGTGCAGCCGGCGGAGGAGCGCTGACCTTCCAGAGTGGAAAAAGTGACGAGAGGAGAGAGAAAAGCGCAAAGACGCTGAAATTCATATCTTGACTGCAGATAACTTAGTTTCTACAAAGCGCATTAGAAAATTTGTTCCTGGACAGTATTCGTGAAAAGGCGTGCTTTAACATCCCAGCCATACTGCGACTTTATTAGAGCCCATTTCTGAGCCCCTTTAAGGTGTGCGCCACTGCCCCGTCTGGCAGTTATTGCGAACACAGCCACCGGTGGGTCTTGTGAAACAAAGGATGCTCTTCCCGAGCTTCCGTAAGGAGCATATTCTGCGCCACGGTTAGCAGGTGGCAAATGGTATTTAATTTATTTGAATTAATTTTACCGCCGTGTGCCAAGGGGCATTTCGCTCACAAGCGGATGGGCAGGTTGCCACGTGTCATGTTTGCTGAGCTGTAACCACGTCGCACGATCATTCTACCTCACTACATCATTCTTTAGTTTGGCCGCCATCTGCCATGGCGGGCAGTTTGTAATGGCGTCACAAGACCCCGTGACCTTTCTAAATCAAACAGGAAGTTTCGTAACAAAAATGACGGCAACATTTTCTTAGAAAAAAAATCGCGCTGCTATTAAATTATTGCTGTCCCCGCTCAAACAAGCGAGGAAATCAGGCGCCAGCAATGCAGTTATTGTGAAGAACTGATAAGTGATAGTCGTTTATCGGAAGGGAGAGGATTGCAAGAGAGTGTTATTTCACAGCGGTCGGCCGTGTGAGTTTGGGAGATGAGACTGCGATGCTTCAAAGGATAGGGGGTTGGCCGCATCACTGACAGCCTGATAATACCGTCATGGCCAAATCAGGCTACAGAGACTGCCTGATGTCCTTGACAGCTGTCTGTAAAAGACCTCAGCGCTAATGGTAATCAGTGAAAGTGGTTTTACCCTGCAGATAAAGAGGTACACTACTTTGGAAAGACTAGTAGACTGCTGCAAAATCAAATAGTGCACAACTGTCCTCAAGCCCCTTTCATGTGCAAAAAACCCAAGGGAAATTACATAGCGCTGAGGCTGCAATGAATGAATACCGTACAGGGCACATTTAATCAACCTGTTCATCACGGAGATGCCGTTAATTGTGTCCGAACTCTAAGCATGTTCTTTTTGCTTAACTACAACCAAAGGCAATACGGTTTTTCTTTTCCTGAGAACAGTCCTCTATGCACGTATGCTGACTCCACCACGACACTTTCAAGCCTGTGGAGCATAGTTTTGTGCGCTTCGCCGTGGCTCTTCTTGAAAACAATCCTATTAAGGGACATCAGTAACACGGCGAGTTGAGCGAGTTGGTACATACTTGAACAAAAACAGTGCAGGAACAGGGACAAGAAAGAAGACGGACAAGCTCTGACTATAAACTGAAGGTTTATTAAAAGGAACACGTCAAATATGCTCTCTTTACAACCAAGAGCACGCATGAGCTGTACCAACAGCACTGATAAGCTGACAACTTCACTCATAGAGATCTAGATACAATACGTTCACGTGAGCACAGCACTTCTTAGGAAGCGGCCCCTTCCCCAAGCTTAGCCCTGCACTACAAAGAATGTCGTCGTAACGCCTCGAGGCCTAATGAGAAACCATGTACTATACTTTTTAACAATACCAAGATCTTGTGCAATCACAAAGAAAAACTAACTAGAGAAATCAGCGAAGGATTTCATGTCCACAAAAACCACGACACATGCGTAAACACTCCATGGGTCCTCGTTCATGACTGTGAACTACTGTATCTAGATCCAAATGAGTGAAGTTGTCAGCTTATCAGTGCTGTTGGTACTGCTCACGCACAATCTTGGTTGTAAAGAGAGTGTATTTTACGAGTTTCTTTTGAATGAACTTTCAGTTGCTAGTCAGCGCTTGTCCCGTCTTCTTCTTTCTTGGCTCTTGAGGAACGTTACATTACTTATTTCCTTCAGACTTTCACGGCTGATGATATTTGATCGCCGTCACCGTCTACAATTTCCTACAAAGCTGGAGCGCCAAAGGCGGCACGATCCGATTGGGCAGGCTACAAACAGCACGTGACCGGGCTGGCTAGCGAGGCATACCGTATGACTGGCATTCAAAATTGTGAAAGCACTCCCATTGGTAGAACACCCTCCGCTTTCACGTGTTTCGATTTTTAAAGGGCTGTCCATATCGAGCAGTCCAAGCTTCTGCTTTCAACCTAGCCGCTTTGCCCAGTAAACACACAAGCACGCATTAATACACCTTTATAGCCCGTTCGGCGCGCACTTGGTCACCGGTTAACTGCAGTTTTAATAGCGCCTCTTTATGGGTTTTCTTGGTGTGGTGGTTTCTGGGTAACGGGAGCCCCTCAAGATATTTTTGGTCGCCGCGCTGTCTGGAAGCGCCCTTTCTTCAGCACTGAAAGCTAATACAATCCACTTCCTTGCACGGTTTAACCGAGGGTTACGCCACCGCTATTCGTTTTAAATGACACGCGCTGCCATTGGAACATTTTTTACTTTCACAGCATCATCGCCTCCAATCTTAATAACAAGCGTTTGTTAGAGCTTCGGTCTTTATAGGCGCGCATTTTCTAATTTATGCACCCCATTAAACGTACGAGAAACAACTGGACGAGACACTTAAGCTCAGCCTTGTAAGAGCATGACGGGTCGCCGTTAATGGGTGCTTGCTGATATATTCGGTATTGGTAATTATCTACATTACTTTCATAGAAAACAGAGACTTTATGCCATTTGTGGTGCAGCGGTGCAGCGGGTGAGCGATGCAACGCTGCCCTCCAATATCAGGTGTTGCCACAGGTGAGGCTTCTGATACCAAGGCTGCTGTTCCTGTGCCAACCAATCGCGACCTCCCACGCCGGGCAGTTTGTCCACAATATCTTTGGCAGGATGGGATGACATCACATGGTCGCGTGGTCCAGCGGACACACCTGTCACTTTGGTAGGCCACCAGGCTCCCAACCTAGGTTGCTTCTCTGGATTTTCGTTTCTGCCGCCGCTACCTACGATGACGATGACGTCGCCCCGTTTTCAGCTTAACGGGAACCTTCCCTATCGAATTGGAATCGCGGCTCTCTTCTTGGATGTTTTATTGCTGAGGCTTGTCAAGGTTGTTTTCTGGGTCAGGCAGCTCTTGTCTTTAGCTGCAAGCTCCTTTAATATCTTTAATATGTAATAAAAAAAGAAGCCTCGATGCAGTCCGGCTCTTGGGCATCCGGATTGGCTTGAGGGTAGTGACGTCAACAGTGACTTAACGAGAGCTGAAAAATTTCATTGGCTAAAGGAATGTGACATCAGCAAACCGGCAATGAGTCGTCACCACAAAAAATCCTATTAGCTTGAAGGACCTCACTTCACAGGCCGGCACTTACATCACCAGGACATATTCACTCTCTAAAGGCAGCTCCTTCCAAGCGCGGCAGGGCGCAGATGGTGCACGGTAACAGCTCAAGAAGAGTAAACTGGGCCTCACAAGGCCCAGCAGACGGGGTACGACGTCACCAGACGAGGTTCATTTATGTGGCATCCCCAAACCATGGCAGGGGGCAGGTGGTATCCAGGAAGAGCATTGCGCGGGATGAGCAACGGCGAGTAGAGCACGCGATGAGCATTCGCGGGCCCGGGATTGACGTCACACCCTTCGTGACGTCAATCAATGCGAACCTGCGCTAGTATTTTTTTCTTCATGTGAGGCTTAACTTGTCTCTGCGTATCTGAGCAGTTCAACGCAGTCATGATTACACATAATATTGTGGTGTGTAATATCAGTCTATTGGCTCGGGAAGCGGTAAAACCAAAATTTATCCTCTAGCATTAGCACACATAATCTGCGCTGAGATGTCCCAGAACATTCTGATCCTGTAATTTACGGCAGTCACGCTAAAAAAAGCTGCATTTCACAAAAGAGCAGTTTTTCTTCGATCTGGCTTTATTTTCTGAAGTCTAGCGGCTCGTTGAGTACTCTCCCGATATTCGCGGTAGCTGGTCTTAGAAGCTAGGTTTTTCATTCTTTCATTCAGGCCTCTAATTTTTGGACAAACTAGTTTTCCTTTGTGTTGAAAAATATCTTTTCATGTGCCTTTTTATGCTTAGCGTGAGCAAAAGCGTTATTTTTAAAAACGTCCCAATTGTGTCTCTTTGTTTTCGCGTCTCGTTTTACGTTCGAGGTCAACTTCGAATGGTCGGCGTACCTTAAGATCACAAGAACGATTAGATAGATAGGTCCTTTCAGTCTCACCCCTTTATTCACCAAACTGGCCTTACCTTTACCTTACTTTAACGCGAAGGGTGACTTTCAGAAAGGTTACTGAAAGTGAAAGGTAAGGGAAAAGCCAAGCGCCCTTACCCACAGAAGTAAGGGGTGCGGTAGCAAGGCTAAAGAATTATTAATGCTTGCCGCATCAGTGAATGTATTGATAACTTGTTTTGTATACTATAGAAAGCAGTTAAACATACACAGGAGCTGTCATAATCATTCAGTAGACGAAATTAACTAGCCTGACTCAAATTTTTAGCATGTTTCCTCTTAGTCTAGCCACAATGGTAGGCAGCCGTCTCTACAAGAAGCTTTGTTGAGTCGGCGTCGGTGTTTGTTTATTTTCGTGTGCCTCGATCGTGGCATGTTCTGCTTTTGCGCGTTTGTTGTTTCGCGCTGAACGTCAGAGATGTACCTTTTCTGAGGATTGTTGGCCAATGCAGAGATGCTGGTAGAAGTGAGAACTGTGATACAAGGAAATTTCAACCCATAGCCGCTTTTCTGCTGCTGCCTTGTGCGGCTCGGCCTTGGCTTAATTCTACAAGGTCCACTGCATAAGGCGTCACGAAAATCTGGCATATCTTTATTTTATTATGGGACGGGTTCGCAGTGAAGGGGTGACGAGAGTAGTATTTTTATTATAGCGCTGGCCAATTCCGAAGCGCCCTCGGCTGCGGCATCGATGCGGAACCAGCTAGGCTTAGTAACGAACAGGGCAGCCAGGGAGCAGTGTAGTCCGTCGCCCGACGCTCCCGCAGGCGGCGTCGCTGCGGAAAGCTGGGCTCTTGTGAAGACTGTCATTGCTCGAATATAGGAGACAGACTTTCTGATAGCATGGCTGTTTTGCTTTTTCTGGTGTGAACGTTAAGTACACCAAGCCAGATGAAGTTTAGCGCAAGTCCTGTGTGCCTCTGTCTTGTGTTCGTCTTGGTCGCGCTACAGTTTCTTTTGTTACAGTATGCACCATCTAGCCCAACAAAAAGTTCTTCTAAATGCACCAAGCCAGCAGGCCGGCCGGCCAACCTGTGTCCCGTGCTCCGGCGTCATAAAAATGTGCTGAAGATTGTTCTTGACGTAATTAATAAAACTTGGTTTACAAAAATGTCAAAAATATATCATTTTTGTGGAGTACTGGCCAATACTGAATTGCTGGTAAAAGTTACAACTGTGATACGAGCAAATTTCTTGCGAGAATCGCCTCGCAGCTTCCGTTGGCCCGCCGTTGCGGTCCGGCTCGTCGGCGTCCGCCAGCTGCGGTGCCCAACGCGTCGCGCAAATCGACCATATTTTTAGTTTATTTTGAGATGATGCTTTTATTGGCAGCAAAGTGATATCAACAGTGCGCCATTTATTATAGCGCAGGCGTCTTCCGAAGCGCTGTCCGCTGCTGCATCGATGCGAAACAGGCTATAGGCCTAGCGACGACCAGGGAAGTCGGGCGCAGTTAGTCGCGCGGCGCACCCGCGGGCGGTGCAGTAGCCGAAAGCTTGCTCAGACCTGCTTTCTCGCTGCTCGAGGATAGCGGGCGGTCTTTCTGATAACATCGCTCTTTTGTATTTTCTGGTGTGAACTTCAAAGCGTGACACCGGCCGTGGGCGGAGTTGGACTCGAGCTGCGCATTGATGCTTGCCGCTCGGTGTGTCCCTGCTTGCAGTGGGGCGGCAGTCCGCAAGCGGCGACCAATGCGGCGCGCCGATGAAGCTTTCGCACATGTATCTCCTGCCTTAGTTTGTGCATATCTTCGGCCTTAGGAAATTGACCACTGCGGGAAACTGTTTCTGCGATGACGGCGGATACAGACGATACCACTGACAAGGATACATCGACAGGGTAGCAGGTGACAACTCGGAAGGTTCCCGCACTGTAAAAGCGAAGGGCGATAAGCAGTCGCCGCGGAGGCGGCACGGGGCAACCTCGTCCGTTAGGGAAGCGGTGCAGTGGCATCACAGAAAAGAGTTCCAGCACGGCAGGCTTCGAAAAGCGGTAAATCGCGAGAAGCTCGACGTCGAACAGCTCCATCGGGTACTGGCGATCCCTCAGCACTCGCCGTGCCGGCTTCGCACGACGGGGCACCTGATCAATTTCTTACATTACCTCTGTGAACTTGATAAATCGGAAAACCGTTCGTCGATCATACTCGTTTGCCATGTTGGATTGACGAAAGGAGCTGCTAAAGGTAGGCCAGGGGCTAGCTTTGTGAACGCGCCCTTTCCGAGGCCGAAAGGGCGGCTAAAGGTGCAGTTTAAGGGTATGGTTGGTTTCTGAAACCCGCAAAGGAGCCGCAGAGGTCAAGACCTCGAAAGGGAAGGTAAAGGTTGGTTTGTGAATACGGGGGCCAGGGTTTTAAAAGAAAGCGGCCCGAAGCGAGCAGAGGTCAGCACATCTGCCCGTATACAAGTAATGGGAGATATCATTCAGCTTCCTTGCCTGCAGTACAGTAAAGATCGGAATAAAAAGAAACAGCGATGAAGTGGAATACATAACCCGCTTTTCCAGTTACCGCCTAAACGGGCAAAATGAAAGGCTGCCGGAAAAGGGTTAAAAATGCTTTCAGATCACGGTGCGACTTACACAGAACCTTTAGGGGTGATAAATTGTATTCATGCGGAGGAAATGTAAAAGCACCGATCTTTAACTCACCAGTCTCTTCCAATTATGATTCTGTTAAGTACATTTCGCAGAACAAGAACATTCTGTCCCCCAGTATGCTAAAAATTCTAATTCTCTTCTAATTCCAACTATGGAACTACGCAAACTGAGTCGCACCGTTGGATCGTCGTGAGCCCTCATATCACTACTGTCACTGGGGTGTAGCGAGTAAGAAGTGCACCGCTGCACTAGCAGGTGGTTGTTTTTGAAACAGCCAACTCTCGGGCTTGTGAGACTCGGGTTGCTCTTCCGGGCGGTGTGTGCTGGAGAAACTTCTACAAGTCTCATTTTAAGAGCGTTAGCTCTTAAGATTTCGCGGGGTGTGCTACCGAAGAATGAATGGATGGATAAGGCTGAACCCTTTAAATCGGGCCAGCCATGACTTATGAAATTTTACTCCTGTCTTGATTTTAGCCACCAATCAGATAACCTTCGCTTGGTTACTTCTACCCGCTTAAAACCTACTTTCCCTCCACTGTCCTTAAACACCAATGCCTTGGATAAATCAGCCCCGCTGCTTTCCACTGTAGGGTGAAGCCCTTTACAGAAAAGTATCAAGTGTTCAGCCGTTTCCTCCTCCTTTCCGCACGCAACGCACAACGGGTCAATCTCGTGGTACCTGACTCTATATATGTTTTAGTTCGCAAAACTCCCGTCCTGGCCTTGAACAACAACTACAATTATCATAGATATTTTCTTTGGCAATTTCCGGCTTAAAGATCCTGTATGTTCCCAGTGCCGATTTCGTCAGCATCCGTATTTTCCACAGAGCCCTCCCTGCTTCTTTAACCTTTTTCTTAATTTTCTTAACCGATAATTGCTTATTTTCCCCCTACCTCTGTCCAGATACTTGCTTGTGAATTTTCTAGTTCGCTTCCTTCATTTCGTGTTAACATTCCATACATAGGTACCTGAAAACTTTCCTAGCCCACTGCTTTTCCCCCATTTTTCTCAATAGCTGCTCAAATGCTATCTTACTGCTAGCTTCTCTGCTCTCGAACGACGCCCGTCCGATATTACCCTGAGATCACAGCGCCAGCCTGATCACAGCGCTAACCAACCTGGGATCACAGCGCCATCTGTGGCAGCAACTAGAAAACAGCATATCGCATGAAGACTTGTAGCGCCATCTACAATAGCATTGCTGAAACAACCACCTTCCGCGTGCCAATGATGACGCATTGGTGCAGTATGGTGGATAGGGGTGGAACTCTTCGATAATGACGTCAGGTGACGAAATGGTGGCATAGTTTCGGTTCCTCGAATCTGAGATGGCGGCCATTAAAATTGGTTGCGCCCTCCCATCCCTCCCCCTTCACCCCACAAATATATCCTACAACGGGACGAAAACTGACCAATTACGGGACCGCTATATATGTGTACATTCGTTCCCCTATGACAACAAGGGGCACACATCCGGGGACAGTTGCGTAACGAATTTGGTAGGCAAATAAAACCTATGGGTTTTGGTATAGAAATAAAACCACAATTAAAGAATAGGTAACCATTGTATGCACGCAATTACTAATTGAAGCATTACCATATCGCGCCGCAAGCCGAATTCTAGGCCCACCTTGACCCCCCAAACGAAGCAAGTTCCATTTGGGACGTATCTTGAGGGGGTGTAACTGGACAACGGTCGCCTTCTTATGCGCTTTTTTCGTCTAGTAAACCAATCAGCAAACGTTTGTTACTTCAACGTCTTCCAGACCGCGTCGGCTTTTTTCACTTTTTTTTGCAATCATGGTCCTTCGAGAGGCTTTGTATTTTGCCGGTAGGACTACTCTTGTTCGAAATAATTTCTTCGTCATTTTCGTCTTTGCTGAGATATTACTCATCTCCCTCATCTGCACTACAAGCGGAGAGGGGAAGGAAGAAATAGGCAGCGGGAGAGGGGGACGTTTTAGAGGTGGCAGGTGGAGAGATGCTAATACTACTAAACACGACCGAGAAGGTTGAGACTCCGCGCAGGCGCCGACACCGACACTGTCGCACGTTTTTCACCATCACGGTCGTCCTAATGCTATAGTATTGAAACGAATAACTTTGCTATTAGACACAGGAAAGGCCCTAGTGGCGTTTGCAAAATCGCGAGTTGTAGTTGCTCAAAATAAACTGACGTACAGAAATGGACATGGAAAGAAAAATGCAATCCTGAGAGCAAATACGCAGTGATAAGAATGGTAGCAGTGAAATTTCAAAGACGGTAAGCTCTGAACGGTGTCGCAACGAGTCAGATGGGCAGCCGAAAATTTAAAATCTCCGAGACAGGACAAACACCACGGCCATAGGATATGGCAAATAGCCGCCCACAGGATGCTGTCTCTGTTCACATATGGAAGTAGCCGGACTTATAATAATAAAGCGACAAACACCAGCGGTCTACCCGTTTCTGAACACAACAATGAAAAAATATGTTCCTCACAAAGCACAACGTAAATCATTGAGGAGTAGCTTAAGCTTTCGCAAAAAAAAAAAATATCTGCGAGCGGCGTTTATAGGCTGGTTTTAGTAGTGTCGTCTTTAGCTATCACTATGAATACTTCCTAATGTGCTCTCTGAGCACATATTCAGTAAAACCACAACTTTAACATTGTAGAAAGATAAAAAGATTACTCTCAAGTGACATCGCACGCTGCAAGCACCAATAGTGTCACTTCCATAATAGTACCTGGCTAGCGGAATTAAGCTCCAGAATCTTGCAGGAACAAAAGCCTAAAGCATGCTGAGCTCGCGTTACAATATGGTGGAAGGAATTTAAACAATGATGGATCCTGTAGAACGGAATCATGGTTCTACTGTAGCTTGTGCTGCCAACTTGAAATAATGGTACTTAACAACACCAGGAATACGCCACGCTAACAAATCAAAACTGCGAAACAGTTACAACATTTCATATTTAACATTGTTTTAGGGTCCAGTATGAGGAAATTCCTGCGATTAACATTTCTTCTTTTGTATACAGCTCTAGCTCAAAAAACTTTAAAATGAACCATTTTACAGTAGCGGCGGAACATGTTAAGGAGGAAATTAATTTGTGTTGCGTATAATTGCCTGCTTGAGATCAAACCATTCACAGCTGCAACGAAGCTGCATCGCTTCAGAGCTGACTCTCCACAGGGGAAAGTGAATACAAGTGTTCATGGTCATAGACTTCATAACCTATAAAATAGCGGTTCATTTCATTCTTCTCATTGCAGAACCTGGCCACTTTTTTACCGGTCATGCATATTACTTTGACCACAAGACCTGCACGGTAATAAATATGCCTCACATTGGAGATCGTAAGTAAATGTACCAGATACATATGAAACATTATTGATTGTTTAAAGCCACATCTTTTCTTTGGATAATTTCGATGCCGATACCTTCGAGATGTAAAATGTGCTTATATCGTTTCATTCTGAAACTACATTTCATTGGTATGCGGAGAAAGTAAGGAATTGGTAAAACCTTTCCTTTATCAAATACTTAAATCAGCTTAAATTCCTTAAATACTAAAATTCCTTTACCAAGTACTTATATATTGTTCAATATTTTTCCCGGCTATTTTATCACGTTCGTTCTGGCTGAAACCGACGAATAAACATTTCCTATCGGGGCGGTCACTTATTCCGCAACAAACAAGGGAGTGCACAATAAAAAAATCCTTCGGCGAACTAAGGTGTTGCATTCCTTCAAGATTTATAGAGAAAATAAACGGTATTAGAGCAGTTTAATCCGAGAACGTGAAGAGTCCAGTGCTCACTTTTAGGCGGAGCATACCAAAGCTTAGGGCAATGATTTCCTTTCCAGTACCTTCATTTATACTTCCGTAGGCTTGACGTAGCAACCTGGCAATGTGACGAGATCCGCTTAACTAGCGTCACGTGACTAGATCCGCTTAACCTGCTCAAGCATTGGTCACCAGCAGCCGAGCTGAGAGAGAATCTTTAGGCTCTACCAAAACTTTACACTTAACTGGCCCTTTCTCTGAGATGCAATGACACAACGCCAACGCTCATCTGTTCCATGCTAACAATACAAACGCTTTCAAAACACTTTCAGAAGATGTGCAAAGTGTCATTACCTGCCAAAAAAAAACTTCAAGAGATATTGGAGCGTAATCTAGCTATAATCTTCTTTTTTTCAGAGTGTACTCTGTGGGTTACCAAAGAATCCAAGGACTCAATACCAGATGAATGTATCGAACAATTTGCGAAAATTTGTGGCAATGGCATTACCCTTCACGACGAAGACATCTGCAAAAACGTTGACAAAGCGGCCTTTCCTGATTCGCCGTATGACGCTTAACTAAAGTATAATATGGCGATTTAGGCTTATGCTTGAGCAGCTAGCAAATTAAGATGGCACACATTCAGGGATGGAGCCATCAAGATCGTGGCTGCATAGAATTCTTCAAAAAATAAACGAAAATCTACTCATAACACTGCCAACAGCTTCTCCTTGTTTGGGCTGCGTCTTACACCTGGTCGCAGTAATGTACTGACCTAAAGAAGATGGCTTCCAAGATTACCCCTGTCCTGGTTTCGCGTCAGTTTCCGTCGCAGGTTCTTTCTAGTATCTGAGCAAGTGCTGAGATTTGAAGCGGCATAAAGGAGAATTTCAATCCCGCTCAATGAACGTTGAATGCTCGCGATCCATAACGACTCGTATTTATTTATTTTCAACAAGCTGCCAGCCACTACAGGCGTTTTTCATGAGTGCACAAGCAGACATTGACACATAATTACGGTTCTAATCCTGACTGCTTATTGGAGCCAAAATGGAGCAGTTTGGAAGACACACGAAAACGCAATATCATCAACGCTAAATAAAATCTTAGACTTCCTTCTCGGAAAGCTGAACAAATTTATCAGAATTTTTTCTCTGCAGTAATATATCCAAGCACGTTCCATCTGCGGTTAGATTGCAGAAAATACAAAAAAACTTATTGTTGCAGCAAAATTATTCTCATCTTTTTGGGTAGATGTTTCGAATCTGACAAGCGCACATAAAGTTTATAAATTTGAGTATGTTAGCTTAAAATTTCTGTGCAGTAGAAGATGAAAAACCTCTTAGGCCGTAGTTTCTCTGGACTAGCCAGAATTCCTGCACGTTCTAAAAGTCCAGTGGGTGAAGCGGCACGCTCGTAATCATTGTAAAGAAAAATCAGAGCTGTTTCTCGAATCATTTCGAGCATGTTGATGTTACTTTTCGTATGCGAAAACCAAATTATATATTTTTGTATATTATAATAATGTGTAATATAATTCATGAAGCACACTACTCAGGATCGCTACTAATAGAAACTTTATAAATGCAATACTGAGAGGCAGGTTACGTTGAAAGTAGACTAACACATAGCCAACAGCAAACAGTACCTCACAAACAGGCAGCTCTGAAAAGAGTGCACTGAAATTCAACACTAAATTTAACAGCAGGTCGTTACTGTTGCGCTTCTTGTCCAGTGCCCGAAGTTGCCTTTCAAGGCCACATGCATGCTGGAGGCTGCAACACTTAACAGTTTTCGCTAACTCTACAGCTTGTAAGGCACCATTACATCCATATTGTGATGGACTTGAAGGCGATGAAGTGGGCAGTGGCGCGGGCACCAGCGCTCGTGCTAGGCCCGCAGCCTTTAAATTACATCATCGCCATCTGTGATCACGTCTAGTTCTTTGATGTGCCGTTAATGCATATAGGCATTCAAGAATGTGCAACAAGTTTTTTGTGCACGCTGCAGCCATCACAACGCTCATGATAGAGATCGTAGTGGGGACAAAACACAAATAATCCTGCGGTAACGAAAGCGGGAGTGGAATAGATATAACAATACGAACGCTAGGGACAGCAGTTCTTGATACAGCAAATAGAGGTGACTTCAAAGAAGGTGGAAGTTGAGCGCTACAGAAACTTATCCTAATGCTGACGCAACGCCTCAAGATCTGGAGCTGACTACAGGCATAAATAGAGCAGGTATAGTTTGGTAATTCATATGAAGGGAGAAGGTATGAACTCTCAAAAGCAAGATTTGATTAACTGCACGTATAAACACTATGTACTGCATAATTCTCGGCTGAATCCTTGGAGCTTTAGTCGTTATTAAGCCAAGCAAAATGCTGGTTATCGGAAATTTGACTCGATAATTGACCATGATCACACCATCAGTTCGGAAAGCAGAAAGTTTTTTTTAGCACGAAAATAATGTTAAAGGATATCTTCAAGGCCATCGGGATGTTTGTATAGAGCGTTTTACGGGAAAATAACACTTGTGATAAATAAAAGGGAAGATCCGAAAATCTCTACTTCTTCTCCACCGCTGTTTCACGGAGGGTATTCTAATAGGAGGGACGAGCGAGGCATAAATGTGAACGAGACGTAGCAGTTGTCTCCCATTAGCTGATAACATTGTAATAACATGTAATTTATGCCTAGTATTGCATTGCATAAATATAATCAAAATTATCTTATGTGAACAAGGCGATTAAAATTCTTGTGGAAACAACTTCCATAAATATCAAATTATCCCGTACGTGCAGAGAAGTTAACGATAGGCAGAGATGTTGGAAATGATAAGGGGACAGCTCCCTGTAGGCCATGACGTGGGTGCTAAAATATGCAATTCAGCTATGACAATGACACGAGCGCAATGCACTTAACAGGCACTTTTAAGTGAAGAAATGCAGCCTAAAATGTTACATGAGCGGAATGATCATTTTACTAGTGTTTTGTCTTTACCCAAAATATTGTTACGGTGTGGGATGCCACGGGGTGGCCACGGGCCCGCCCAGAGAAATATAGCAGCAGTACGGAGGAGAGCCGGCGAAGCACGACCGGCGGCGGCCAAGCTTTCTCGTTCTATCTCCCTCGTGCTAGAGCCGCGCGCTCGCCGCTCGCGCTCGCTCTCCGCCTCTTCTTTTATTCCCGTATCACCTTTCCACCGGGGGGGGGGGGGGGGGGGGGGGGGGGGGGGGCGGAGAAGTCAGACCGTGCTTTGATGCAGGGTTTCCTGGGGCGATGCAATGTGGGCTCGCAGATAGGAAACGGTCACACTCTTCGTTGAATTCGAAGTGTGTGAGCTGGGCGAAGGTGTCTGCAGTCGCCGAAGAAGGTCCCACACCGGTTAGGCTAACTTCAGGGAGTTTTATGCATATTGAGCGGCGATCCGTTTATGGGACTGCATTGCGTGGGGAAGGCATGGAGCCAGCAGGCGACGACGGCACTGATGAGGACCCGGTAGCTAAGTCGGAGTCACCGCAGGCGCCGAGACATATCGCTTCATGTTTGAAACATGCTCTGGGAAAATGTGGTGCACACCGCATGGTCGATGCTCTGGCAGGTCTTCGAGGCGGTATGTCACGGGGCCGAGTCGGGCAACGACACGGTAAGGGCCGCGGTATCGGGGCAAGGGCTTTGCGGCACGGCCAGTCGCACGGATGGTGCGGCGAACGAGGACCAAGTCACCGGGCCGGAAGGGGGGATGTGGTGGTGCTGCCGCGTTGGCCGCTTGCACACGCGCGTGAGCCGTGAGGAGGTTGCGCTGGGCGTCGAGGCGGGCGGAATGAAGTCGTTGAGCAGATTCAGTTGGTGACGCAGTAGGATGGGGAAGGCCCAACTGCGCGTCGAGAGGGATGGAGGGCGTTCTGCCATAGACGACTGAGAACGGCGTCACATGCGTTGTTTCTTGCGCTGCAGTGTTGACTGCAAAAGTTGCAGCAGAAACAAAACGATCCCAGTTTGTGTGGGACGGAGCGACGTAGGATGCGAGTATATCCGTGAGGGTACGGTTAACACGCTCCACGAGGCCATTGCACTGCGGATGATTGACGGATGTAGTGGAATGCGCAATGCCGAAGGAGCGGAGGGCTCGCTCGAATTCATGGGACATAAAGCAGCTCCCACGGTCCGTGATGAGGCGCCGGGGAACACCGTGCCGAAGAACGAGATGCTGTTTCACAAACGCGACGGCATGAGCGGACGACGTGTCTGGAACGGGCAGTGCTTCGACCCACTTGGAGAAGTAGTCGATCGCAACCAGAACATACCGGTTGCCGGCACGCGTCTTCGGAAACGGGCCCAAATGATCCAGTCCAACCAGCTCGAAAGGTCAACTTGGTGGCGAAAAAGCCTGCGGGGGTGGCTTGGTTACACCTGTGGACGGTTTTCTGTACTGGCATGTCTGGCAGGACGCCACGTGTTCCTTGACATCTCTGGACATATTAGGCCACCAAAACCGCTCCGACACTCGTGCGTAGGTCTTGCCGCGACCAAGGTGACCAGCCGTGGGAGCGTCGTGTAAGCCGCGCAAGATTTGCGACCGCAGTGTTGCCGGCACAACTGGCAACCAGGCGGGTGGTCGACCACGGAGCCGCTTCACATGACACAAGAGGTCGTCCTTCATTCGACAGACCCGGCGTAGTTGGCGGAGGCCTGCGCCGGCGGCGGTGCCAAGGGAGTGGATTATGGCAGCAATGGCGGGATCTTGCGTTTGTGCAGTCCTCAGGTCCGTCAAAGCCGTCACGGAACAAGGGTGGCGAGAAAGGAAATCGGCATCTTGATGGGCAGAGCCGCGCCGATGCACTATTGTGAAATTGTACTCTTGAAGTTGCAGGGACCAGCGTGCAATCTTGGCATTCAAATGTTTGGCGGACTGCAGCCAAGTGAGAGCGCTATTGTCCGTGACTATGGTGAAGTGACGGCCGTACAGGTAGGGACGGAACTTCTCGACGGCCTAGACAACGGCGAGGCACTCGAGTTCGGAAGAGTGGCGGCGGCGCTCAACGTCGGAAAGCTGGCGGCTGGCATAAGCTAGGACTTTGTGGTCACCAGACTCGTCTTCTTGCAGGAGGACAGCGCCGAGCCCATCTTGGCTGGCATCCGTGTGGAGGACGATGGGGGCCGATTCGTCGTAATGGGCCAATGTAGGAGGCTCGAGGAGGGCGTGCTTGACGTCAAGAAACGCGAGCTGCTGGGCCTGCGTCCAACTCCACGGTGCATTCTTCTTCAGCAGGGCGGTCAATGGAGCGCTGCGCTTGGCAAAGTCCGGAATGAAACGACGGAAATACGAAGCAAATCCAAGGAAACTTTTGAGCTCCTTGGCGGTGGTGGGAGCTTCGTAAGCTGTAAGCGCTTTTAGCTTTTCAGGTTCGTGACGGATGCCATGCCGGCTCACAACGTGACCCAAGTACGTCACCTCCGCGAAACCGAAGAAACATTTTTTTGGTTTTAAGCGAAGCCCAGCAGAGGTAAGGGCTTCGAGGACGAGTTTGAGGCGTCTCTGGTGTTCTTCAAATGTAGCCGCGTAGACAATTACGTCATCCAGGTAGACCAACGCCATAGTCCACTTCAAATGGACTAAGACTCGGTCCATGAGACGCTGGAAGGTGGCTGGAGCGTTCGAGAGACCGAAGGGCATACGGTTGAACTGGTAAAGGCCGTCGGGAGTCACGAAAGCCGTCTTTTCCGCATCATCGGGGTGAACAGGCACCTGCCAGTAGCCCGAGAGCAGATCTAGCGTGGAAAAATAACGGGCCCCCTTCAGGCGGTCAAGCGCATCGTCGAGGCGAGGCAGCGGGTACACGTCGCAATTAGTAATAGCATTTAGCTTCCGATAGTCAACGCAGAAGCGGAGTGTTCCATCCTTCTTGCGCACAAGGACGACAGGGGAGGACCAAGGGCTACAAGAAGGGGCAATGATTCCCTGGTCAAGCATGTCGCACACGTGCTGCTGGATGACTCTCCGTTCGGCTGGCGCTACACGGCGAGGTTGGTGATGAACGGGCCCGCGGTTTTCGGTGTTGATCCGGTGTTGAGCCCAGGAAGTGCACCTGAGGTCACCGGCGCTGAGAGCAAGGCAACTGCGATGCTCGAGCAGCAAGGTCTTCAGAGAGGCGAGCTCCGCGCAGGTCAGGCTGGGTCCAAAGTTAAATTCTTCCCATGATAGGATCGCCGGCGCTGGAGGGTGGCGAGGCGGGGCTTCAGGTTGCAGAGACGCCACTGGTGACCCGGGGTCCAAAACTGAAGCTGTACCCAATTGCGTGCCGGGAGTCAGCGCGAGAGGTACGCTGCTGATGTTGAGTATAAATACGTGGGCCTCTCCTTTGAGCACAGGCAGAAGGCTTCGAGGGGAGGTCATCTGACGGGCTGGAGCTGAACACCGGATGGGTTCGAACAGCACGTCTGCTGTGACCGGACTGGTAAGCTTGGCATACACCCACGTTGCCGCACCCGGTGGCAGGGTCACGGCGGACGCCACAGTCACGGTAGTGACGTCGAACGGCTTGACTCGACACGGCCACTTCGTCGCGAGGTCACGCAGAGATGCTGAGGCACGCTTGGTCGCCGACACCAGGGACTGCACAGGGCGACACCGAGGCTGGAACCCGGCTAAGCCAGCCCGGCCCACAGAGAGTTCGGCTCGCCCGTGGTTTGGTTCTAGTAAAATTAAGGACGACTCCGGCTTGCTGGCACCACCCGCACCCGAGGACCACTGACCAAATAGGGCTGTCTGCGACAACAAACTCGGTGGAGATGGTATTTCCGAGTGCTGTCAGGTTGACGACGACACGTCCGACTTGCTCCACAGGGGTGCCGTTAAAAGCTAAGAGCCGGGTTTGGCGGCTGGCAGAAGCAGGTGGGGCGCGTTAGCAACAAACGATTTGTGCAGTACATTGACAGCCGCTCCAGTGTCAACCAAGGCCTTTACGTGCCGGTCAAGCAGGGCGACGTCGACGAGCGCGTAAGGAGCATCAGTGGTAATCGGAGCCGACGAAAGGAGGGGACGCGGAGAACGAAGGAGTGTGGGGACGGAACGATGCCCCCGGAGTTCCGCCAAATCGTTTCCCCGACGTTGGAGGGCCGGCACAGTCCCTCGCGTAGTGTCCCCGCAGGCCGCAGCGGAAGCAGGGTCATGCGGACGTCCGTTACGCAGGCGTCGGATAGAGGCCGCAGTTGGGGCTGCGGACCGAGGAGCCTGCACTCGGACGCTGCGCTCGGCAGACGGTGGCGACCCCCGCGTGGCCAGCAAAGTCAATTCCGCCTCGATGGCGGAGCGCCATGGCGGCGCGGACGGAAATCAGGACGGCCAGAGCGGACCAAGCGCTGCACCTCGGGGAGTCGGATGGCGTCGATCAAACGCCTCGGTGCCGACCAGGGCCACGGCGTTCTGAGGCGCTCCCGGCAGCGACTGCAGAGCCAGGCGCTCAATGGCGGCGGCGAGGTCCTGGTACGTCCTCCCCGGGCTCTTGACGGCGGGCTCGCAGGCGGTGGTACTGCACACGGGGGTTGACCTGAGGCACCATAGTGGTCGGCGAGGGAGGCCCGCCCAGAACAGTGGTAGGAGCCCAGCTGGTCGGGCGGCACGTTCTGCAGCAGCTCGGTGGCGCGGCCCCCTCAGTTTTGCAACGAGCATCCATGCCTTCATTTGCTCGTCCCAGCCTCTCGCCCGCCGCAATACCGTCCAGCTGGATGCGGTAAGCATCCCACGAGATGGTGCCGTCAAATGTGGGCAATTCCACAACGTCCAACGAACACTGCGGCGAGAGACGCACCCGCGCCGAGCTGCTGCGAAGAGCCCGAGCCTCTCCGAGCGCCTAGGTCTAACGGCGCCGGCCGCCGCGTCGTCGGCGCTATCGGCTGGTGGTGGACTCCTGTCGTCTGGCACGTCGGGTGCTTGATTCTGGGAGCGGGTGAGCGGCATGATCCCACCGCTGCCACCAAAATGTTATGGTGTGGGATGCCACGGGGTGGCCACGGGCCCGCCCAGAGAAATATAGCAGCAGTACGGAGGAGAGCCGGCGAAGCACGACCGGCGGCGGCCAAGCTTTCTCGTTCTATCTCCCTCGTTCTAGAGCCGCGCGCTCGCCGCTCGCGCTCGCTCTCCGCCTCTTCTTTTATTCCCGTATCAATATGCAGCAGAAACTCTCAGGTTAACAAAAAGGCTTGAGATAAATTTGGAAACCTGTGAATTCGGATTGCAAAACGCTGTGACTAACAATGATAGGTAAAAACATGGTAGTCTTCATAACCACATTCTCAAAGAAGCAAATGCGGGGTAGCATTTGGTCGCCTGCTATGTAGTCTGCAATGAGTTTCTATTCTTGAGCATTTACCGCCAAAAGTCCGGCTGGAACCGGTCGCAATGCCCTTAGATACTAACAAATAAAATTACATTAATCCGACCCACTAATGAACCTCAATCGGCCAACTCAACATAACTAATCCACCTTTATTCATTTCTATGATGGGTCTTCTCCCAATATTTTGGGGGTCATTTGAAAATTTGGAGATGGGCCAAATATGAAAACTGGTTTTGAAGAAAGAAAATAACTCAGTAACTGTCTCACAATATCGGTGGACACCACAACCGCGCGGCAAGAGAAGGGATAAAGAATGGAGCGAAAGAATACAAAAAGAAAGATATACCGTAGTGAAGATCTCTGGAATAATTTCGATCACCTGGGGATCTTTAACGTGCACTGACATCCCACAGCACACAGATGCCTTTAGCGTTTAACCTCCATCGAAACACTGCCGCCGTGGTCGGTTTCGCACACGGGTACTCCGGCTCAGTAGGCAACTTACAAATTTTTGCGGGTCGTCGGACTTTCAAATTTCACTGCGCCCTATGATTGGGCCATGCTTGATCTATTGGTGCTAATTACGTCGCGACCCTTTCAATCAGACTCACAGATAGCTAGGAGTCCCCATACCATTAATATCAGAGTGGTGCAGCTGTTAAAGGGGTTTCTGAATTACCTTCCGAGGAAAGCACATCAACTCGCTTAATGACTGCATTGTGTTGTCTTGAAAACCTGAGCCAAATAATACACTTGTACACGCCGCAGAGGACCCACAATCATGCGCGACAGTTGACGAGCCCTTCCCGGAGACTTTTTTCACGCTCGCGCCCTCCTCCGTCGCTCACATCTACGTATACAGGTTCGGAGGTGGTTACTGGTTAGATTCTTTACGACGTCAGGCAGCTACCAAGGCCGCGGCCAATTAGCCACGTATCTCCGGCGGGCCAGGAAGCTCTCCCCCGGACGTGCAGCCGGCGGAGGAGCGCTGACCTTCCAGAGTGGAAAAAGTGACGAGAGGAGAGAGAAAAGCGCAAAGACGCTGAAATTCATATCTTGACTGCAGATAAGTTAGTTTCTACAAAACGCATTAGAAAATTTCTTCCTGGACAGTATTCGTGAAAAGGCGTGCTTTAACATCCCAGCCATACTGCGACTTTATTAGAGCCCATTTCAGTGCCCCTTTAAGGTGTGCGCCACTGCTCCGTCTGGCAGTTATTGCGAACACAGCCACCGGTGGGTCCTGTGAGACACAGGATGCTCTTCCCGAGCTTCCGTAAGGAGCATATTCTGCTCCAAGATGGGCAGGTGGCAACTTGCATTGATTTACTTGATGGACTTAAAGGCGATGAAGTGGGCAGTGGCGCGGGCAGCAGCGCTCGTGTTAGGGCCGCAGCCTTTAAATTACATCATCGCCATCTGTCCATCACGTCTAGTTCTTTGATGTGCCGTTAGGTAGCAATATGGCTATAATTTTCGCAAACTATTGCCATTATATATTACTTTTGATCCCTATTGTTACAGAGTTAGTCTAAAGGTAAGTCTTTACTGTCCAACTCAAAATTTGATAACTGCTGCCCCCAAGCAGAAAGTCCAGGCTCGTTATGTGAAACACGGCTTAAGGGCGTATGTTCTAACTCGCTTCTGCCCTTCCATGCCAATCCCAAGTGCTAGGTGCAGGGCGTGCAGCATTTTGGATTGAAACAGCCCTTGAGGTTGTTGAGCATCTAGGAGATTTCTCTTGGGCAGCAGCACGCCTGATGAAGGTCACTGCGAAATGTTTTATAAGGCCATCCTACTCAAAGCGTTAAACAGAATTAAATGGTATCTGTGAGTGAAGAAGCAGCACTGAAACACAGCCCAAAAAACTTGCTCCCATCACATTCGCCCCCAGCGCGACAGCAATACGTACAATCTGCATAACTCTGGTGTCCAATTCTCAAGCCACACATTTTCCTGCTAGCAAAAGGAAACCTCATTGGAGCTGCCATATTCTATAGGAAATCATTGCACAAAACTAAACCAGCTTAGAACAACAAAGCAAGTCGTAATGGTCATTTAACTCTAAGGCTATTGTTTAATTTCAGTTTTTAGTAATTGGTGTGCACTGCTTGACACTTCTACACAATGGGTACCGCAGACTGTACAGTGTAGTGGGGAAGAAGCTTAAGAGACCTGCAGTACATACTAATATACACCTTCACAGAGATGGAAGGCCATGATAGTAATACTAATTTTCTTTTTATGATTTTCCTCACACAATTAGTAAAGACGCTGCTCGAGTACTTATTGATACAGCTAGCTTAAAGAATTATAGACATCAAAATGTTGCTTTCAGGTTTCATTTTTGAAATGATTTGTTAGACAGTAGTATGCAGGGACCACACCTTGGTACTCCTATGTTGCACCTAAATTACTTGTTATTGAATTTCATCTTGGTGCTGTCTCGGTTTCAACAAAGAAACAATAGCTGTGATGTGAAAGGTTGGTTTAGGTCACCTGAGGCACGAAAAAAATGCAATACAATCGCTATAATCCAACCCAACGCAATAAAACCACTGCAATACGGTTGTGACGCAGGAATTTATCTCCCGATGCGATCTCTCTTTCATACTGCCACTCTCCGTGAATAGACCGTTTGTGCCAGCTCCATGTAATAAAAGTCACACAAGAATCTCTGGCATAGATTTAACTGTCTACAAGAGCTGAAATGATAACGAACGAACCAACCATTATATTGAATACTGAAGTTTTTCCATACCTCACATAACCTAAAGCCACCTCTGAAATCACAGAAATCGTTCGCTTGGAGAAACCGGAACAGCATGAGGGAAGAAATTTGATTATTGACCATATAGCAGCCGTAAGCAAAAAAAAACACCGTGGTGATCCATGCATTTTAATGTCTTGAGCATCACTAGAAAGAAGCAAGCATGCAACTAATATTAGGTGTCTGCACTCTTCTAAATTCAGTCACTGTATGATAGTAGCGCATTTAGATTCCTGAAAACAAACATGCGCTCTATGATATCCGGACATGAAGAAAAGGCTCCGGTTCTGGAGATTTATGAACCCTCAAGCATGACGCAGGCTGCACGGCTTAGCCTTTCATTGACCTAGATAAGCAACAGCTAAAAGACAACACTTGTTGCGATTATTGCAGTAACGAGTCGACTACTTGGTTACTGTCGAGAGCCTTGGTCATGGAAAAAATTTTCACACTACAGAAAATGTTACCCCAGGACTTAGTGGCTGCCAGGACCGCATCAATAAAAATGCATGGCTTTCGGATAAGATAACAACACCACCAAAACAAACTGCTTTAAGGTGATGAAGGATTTCAACCCTTCAGTTCTAAATCAAAAGTTCACTTCCATATTGCAGGAGCCTTGTCCCGTGTGCTGCGCTGCTACTTGAAGCAGTAAATTTTTTTTTCTAAGAGAACGAGGCTGTGAACACCTGCGTGAGAGCATTATGTTGGTGCTTACACATGAATGTGATCTTGTATAAGCGGTACTCAAGGTCACATTAACACTGGACGAATTCTAAGGATCAGGAATAGCAAGCTCAATTATACTGAATATAACCATTACAATAGACTCCCTAGCAATGCATAATTCATAAAAATGTAAATTGCAAGAAAAGAGTGAATAAATAGGCCCTCTAAATTCCAATACAAGGTTTTAGATTTTTTTTGTATTACTCAAAGGTACACTGTGCCATGACACGAGACGGCTAAGCTTTTCCAACCTGATCTTAGAAAGTGACGACACAGATTTCTATTGAGATGCGTCGAATGTAGCTGGTAAGTGTGCTTCGTGCACTGTAGGATAACAATATTACGTTGAATACGATACCAGTGGATGGTATGCTCTAGACCCTTCCCTTAGTGAAATGCAGTGGCAATAAATAATCGTCAGTTTCCTACTTGCTATACCAAAACAAAAGGAACCACTTCATTTTTATCTGCCCACCAGTCATATAATCAAATGAAAATGTCTTTATAAGCTGCACTTGCATAGGTGTCAGTTTTTTTAAATACATTCAAGAACCACAATTCCACTACATTCGCCCACATTTTTTGGCACATCATATTGCAAACAGTGGAAGAGGCAGGCGCAGCTGAGAATCCCACCAGCACGTCAACAATTACGTTCTTTACGAACGATGCAAATAAATTATTTTCATGACCAATCTGCAAGTGGCCGATGTATATATACGTTGTGAACTGAAGCGCTCGAGACATACGTAGCGGAGCCGCAAAAGTGCATGTGTCGGGAGCATGCGAGAAAATTTTTCCTTCTAAGCCTATGTAGCGTGGTGGGAAGTAAAAAAATGTACCAGATGACGAAGTACTCAAATGTGTCACAATGCACAGAGTAGTAACGAGTTGTAAGTAGCCGGCGACCATGAGCTGGAAGCCAATAATATGACATCAAAGGCTCAAGTCAGATGCAAATGGCTTCCATGTACTAATGGCCTGTTGCATATAGTGGGAAACCAACTCATGCTGGTATAATCTTGCATAGGTCTGCACGATTTCTGTAAAATCCACTAGAGAAACCCTTATCAAAGGACTTTTTTAATAACCTAGCAAGCGCAAATGTTTCTCTTCATTTTGCCTCCATGATGAATACAAATGCCTTAATGCAGGGCATTCAGTCAGCTAGACCTTCACCTGCGAGCGCATCGGGTTGAGCGGCACATTGACAGCAATAGCAGTCTGAATGCGTTAACCAGTTCTTGACGACCACCTCGCAAAAACATTGTCTCAATTCAATACTTGCTAATTCAGGAAGTGATAATAATAATAATTGGTTTTGGAGGAAAGGAAATGGCGCAGTATCTGTCTCATATATCGGCGGACACGTGAACCGCGCCGTAAGAGGTAAAGGAGCGAGTGAAAGAAGAAAGGAAGAAAGAGGTGCCGTACTGGAGGGCTCCGGAATAATTTCGACCACCTGGGGATCTTTAACGTGCACTGACATCGCACAGCACACGGGCGCCTAAGCGTTTTTCCTCCATAAAAACGCAACCCCCGCGGCCGAGTTCGAACCTGGGAACTCTGGATCACCGTAACCACCGAGCCACCGCGGCTGGGTGATTCAGGAAGTGATAAAATGTCGCCCACGTTTAAATCACGACGCAATGAAAGTTACGCACGAAGTGCTATTCACACTCAGATGTGAGGAGCCCAGAGTACAAGCGTAAGCATTGTAAATCGCACGGCAAACGAATGCACTGGCATACGAACGCCGAAAGCTTGGCCCCAAAGCTGCGCGCACACATTGCCGCGCAACACCAGAATGATAGCACGAACTGTTGACCGGCGCCGGGCTGTCCAATGCACCTGCGCACTGGGAAGCACACCCATGACTTTGCGCGCAACGCTGCATCCTCTAATGTCACCGAATCGGCTGTCACCGTCATAAAAGAATCACAAACTCTGCGCCCAAACGGGTATCACCTGATACTGACATGCTGGCGTGGCTGCTAGGCCTGAGTACACAACCGCCTCTGCCTTAATGCGGTGGCATATGACATGTCACCGTTTCTTCTGTTCGAAAAGATATCGAAAATATACCGTAGCGCGCCTTAATAAAGCGAGAGACGCTTAGGCGCCCACAGGCGATTGTCCGTCGTTGCATGATACCACAGCAGTGCTAAAACCGTCAAGAACGAACTAAACATCCCTGTAATATTTCACGAGCTCATTTACCGCTCAGGCACGCAACTGAAATTTAGTTTCAGGCATATACTGACCTTGCAGCATCGTTGCGGCAAATTGTCAAAAGAAAGCAGCGCATGTTGAAGCATGTGAGCTTGGCGTGCGAGCTTCTCCGGCGGGTGGGCGCACGGTTGCCTTTGCGCATCTAAACTTGCGCCATAAACAGCAAAACTTTGTAATCGGCGCTTCGAGCCAAACCAGCTTCATAGTAACGCTGGCAAAAAGACTACTGTTTTTCAAGCTCTGATAATAAACCACTAAAAGTACTTAATGTATCGCCAAAAGTCATGAATAAAACCGAAGCGCAGTATACAGGTGCCGTGGTAAATGTAGCCCGGTGGTGCATGTACGCTCCACATCGGGCATCTGCATATGCCAAGCTTTTTGAAGGATGCCTGGCTCTTCGTCATTGCTGAAGGCTCGTCAGACTTTTCATGCCAGCCTTGAGCCAAGCAGCCTCGGATGTGCTCACGGCCCGATCACTTGCCGATCTTGTTCCGCTGATCTATAAGCTGCCGACCACGAGCCACTGAACAGGCAATGGTCGGGAGTAGGCCTGCGCAACTCGGGTACCCCATATTTGGTTCGTATGACCCCCCGCCTACCAACTCATGAGTAAATGGTGCTAAATTAATGTGTTTGTGGACATGTGCGGAGAATTAATGACCAATAAGGGACACCAGTGTGTAGAAAAAATCGGGCAACGCGCTTAAATTCTGGTAAAGCGCTAGTTAGTAGAGCGACAGCTCTGTGGTTAGGATTGGTTTTGGTTTTAGGTTCAATTGTCTTATTAACGCTACTTAATTGTGATCACTAACCAGCACAGTGCATTTGCACTTGGCCTGAGCTTTCAAAAGGTATATTACTAGGTGCTATAGTGCAAATTTATTGTTAACAGCAATGCACTAATTAACATTAATTATTTGGGTCGCTAATTAGCACAGTGCTTTTATTACGCTTGACCTGAGCTTTCCTCTGGTTTATCACTCGACGGTATAGCGTGAAGTTTTGTTTTAATTGCGGTTAACTAATTAACGCTGATTATTTCGGTCCAGTAAATAAACAATGATTCATACTCATCGTTTATTGCGTGTCATATACTACGCTTAGACTAGTAGCCAAGCAGTACCGAGATCGGCTAAGTCCCCCTTTGACCAATGCAGTGAACTCCGTGATTCTCCTCTTTTGACTTCTTTCTTGCTGTAAATATTAACGAGCCGAGCTATCTTTCCCGGAGCGTGTCTTCACATACTGGCATATATGTTTAGTAAGAACCATTACGTTTCCTGTCCCGTTGGACATTACAGCAGTTCTTTGACGCATAGTGGCAGGTATTCTTAAGCTACAGCTGGGCATCCAAAAGCAAACACGTGCTCTATAAGTGCAGGGACAAACAGAACGCACTCCAGTACTGAAGAACAGAAGCACTGAAGAAGCAAGGAGATTTAGTTCTTGTCACAGTGCGCATCAATGTTCAGAATATCAGTGGAACCTCTCAAGAGCCTGTGAAAACTTTCGGTACACTTTCTGAAAGTGTCTCTCAACCACGGCCTCAATTTCTCTTTGTACAGGAAGCACCAAACAGGGAGAAAAACGTAGTTACACGTTAAACAACTATAACGTAATGATTTCGATTCTAGTCGTGGCATCGCGATTATAGTATCTAGCTGATACTGTGCACGACACTGGTGTATGTTAAATTCAGAATTCATTGCGTAGTTCCTTTTCAAATGTATCTTAGGTATTTCGTAATTAAGAATATTTTTTTTATTCGTGCCAGCATTTGCTCTCCCAGCAAGCGCCCTACTATAACGGGTTTCATTAAACGCCACGTTTCTACGTAGGAAAACTAAAACTAGTATTCCGTAATGCCACACATACGATCCTCGAATGACTCGTATTTTACGACATTTTTTAAAGAAATAGCCTCAACGTTATATGCTTCATTTACCACTTTTAAATTCAAATCGAATTATATTTTATAACTTTGGTGTCCCGAACCAAGCCCTAGTACTTTCTTATCAACTATTTTTACGAACTTACGACGCGTACATGTGCAACGCATGTACACTGGTCTGGCATCGGTCGCCGTATATTTTGCTCTGTCATCTAGTACCGTCGGTCCAATTTATCAACTTTCTTGCTCTGCCTTGTGTGAAGCACTAAGATAATCCATCCTTGAACGCTGTCTGCTATATAAGGGTATGATTTTTCAATGTTAATTAATTTTTTACTTTTACTTCATTTATTGAAAGAAGTATAGCAAGTACATGAAATCTGCTGTGACTGTTAGACATCGCTTTTTATCTTGACAAGTGTTCTACGCGTACCTCTGACTGTTCCTACACTTGCAGCTGGTTAGCATAGCACAGCCAATTCTATCTGCTCGCTAAGCAGAGAGTGCCTGCAATAAAAAGGATAAAATATCCAGTGTGTCCACGTGTGCTTGACATAACTGTCCAAGGTATAAAATATCATGAAAACAAGTTGCTTGCCGCTGGCGACATTCTGCATTAGGGATGATGCGTACTCCGGTCTTTCTTGGTGCTGTTGTTGACATGCGTTGTTTTACAATCCTTGCCGAAATTGCGAAAAGTGGACCGGGGAACATGCAGAGTAAAATCCCTGACTTTGGACAGGTGAATAATGTTTGTTTTAACTTTGCAAGAATAGAGTTCTCGGTTGAATGTAAAACCAGGCTGACATTCTATGGTCATAATGCGGAAGAAACCTTAGGCTTTTAACAAGCCTGCCGATCGTTTATATTCAACATACTTTCCGAGCCTGCTCAACGTACTTTATATACCCTCCAACAAATTTTCATAGTACTATCACAGAAGAGAGAGCGACAAAATTCACAGACAGAAAAAAGACAGAGTTCGACAGCTAGCCCGCGCGATACACCTCGGCGTCGTCGGCTTCCAGCGCCACCTGAGAACACCAGGTGGCATATACTCCCGCTCCCAAAGATTAGCACAAGAACAGAACGGACAAGGGAGGCGGGCGAAGGTGTCCTACGCGACATCTAGACGAACGCAAAGCGTGCTGCACATCACCACGTGAAGTACGGTCTCATGCGACGCTGAAGCTGCGCAGTCCCGTCTGGAATAACTGCGTAGGTCACTTCCGTGGCCCGGCGAAAAACTCTGCAAGGTCCGAAATAACGGCACATCAGCTTTTCAGACAAGTCTGAACGTCACGTCCGTTGACCAGACGAAATGATTTAAAGCGGGTCATCTCTTGGGTGGCCGTGTTGTAGCCGTATGTGACGTACGGGAGAATCTCGTCCCAGGTTTTGTGCTGCGAGTCTATGTACATTGCGATGCTGTTGGAGATTGTGCTGCTGAGTCTCCATGTGAGCCCGTTCGTCCGTGGGTGATAGGCAGTGGTTTTGCGATGAATGGTTGGTTTTGCACCTGGGAACACCAGGAGGCAGTATAGATATACCTCTGTGCTAGTAGTGTACATGTGCACACCAAGAATGTAGGAAAGGCCTCTGCTAACACATGCACTAAAATAGGAGCTCCAAGAACGAGGAGCTGCTTCCTTCGGCCGACTCCTTCGGTTAACCTCGTTTATGAATCTCTATTCTTAATTAGTTGGCTGGTTGTTTACCCAACGTCAGTCCGAGTCATCAATATTTCTTCGTTCGTGACAGCGAACAGCTGATCAGAACCGCGAACTCGAGTTGCATGTGAAGTTTCTCAAGAACTGGTGAAAGGCATCAAATCTACAGCCAAGTGCCCATCAGTAAATTAAAGAGCATTCCATTTCTTGTCATATAAGCAGACCATACGCCTTTCAGAGCTTAGCGAGTGCATAGAAGCTGCCACACAGCACAAAATGATATCAAGTGAGCTCGATAACAATAAAAAAATGAAGACCTGCTTACCATATGACATCAAAAATACCAAAATAAATCGGTTTCAAAACATCTCTGTCGCCGTCTTCGGAATGACTATTTCTATATATGTGCTTCCTTCTCTCTTCGTCGAAGTGTAAAGGGTCATCATCATCAGCCTTACTACACCCACTGCAGGGCAAAGGCCTCTCCCATGTCTCTCCAATTAACCCTATCTTTTGCCAGCTGCATCCACCCTTTGCCTGCAAACTTCTTAACCTCATCCGCCCACCTAACCTTCTGCCGCCCCCTGCTACGCTTACTTTCTCTTGGAATCCACTCCGCTACCCTTAAGGACCAGCGGTTATCTTGCCTTCGCATTACATGCCCTGCCCAAGCCCATTTCTTTCTCTTGATTTCGACTAGGATGTCATTAACGCGTGTTTGTTCCCTCACCCACTCTGCCCGATTCCGGTATCTTAACGTTACACCTATCATATTTCTTTCCATGGGTAAATATAAAGGGTAAATATTTTTAATGTTTAGATATATATATGTTAGGAGCTGTGAGAGATACGCCGTATAGAGCGTTTGTAGATGAACTGCAGAGCAAGACGGACAGTATGTACGTGGGAGACCTCTGCGTTTGCACGGTTATAACAAAGAAGCAATGACCAGTTTATTTGATTTAAGGCAACAAAAATCTATTAAAAATTGATGACCTGCATCATCGAGCATTGGTCCCATTTTGAAATTTTCTATTTCTTCAATGGGGTTCTAAATGCTTAACGTCAAAACACGATTATCAGCACGTTAGGTTTGCTTTGGTGCCATCCATATTATGTATCAAATTGTTGCGCGTGGCTTTATCGCCGAAGTCACGCTAACCACACCCGCGTCGTAAAATAGACCAGCGGCGCCTTTTTATGGTGCATGAAACTGCGAACGACCCCATTTTTTAATGTGGAACGCCGGAAAGTCAACCTGATAAGCTTTAAAATGTTTATTTTTAGAGTTCTGTATTTGGAAGAACACTGTGCCCATAAAGACTTGGAAAAGCTAGACCTACGGTCGATGTTGACTGCCAGTCAAAATCAATGATAAAAAGTTGATCATTCACTATCATCGAACTGGTTATCTGTATCACAATCGTGGTCAAAAGTCTTAAAGCCACAGCATTCATCTACAGCGAAATGCATGTTCCTATAATGCTCTGTATAGCGGATCATTAAGAAACATTCTGCTAGCATTTCAAGGTCATTCATTCTTTATTAGTGCCGTAATGGCTCAGTTGTGCGGCTGAAGCGAAACGCCTTTGGCCTTAAAACTTTTGACCAAGACTGTACATAATGTTCACTTCTCTATAAAATACACCTGCACTCCACGCTCCGATCTACCTCTCACCATTTCAAAGCAATAATCTGCAAACCTTTGTTGGGATTGTATTTGTCACAGGAGAGCGCGAATTTTAATTTCAACCAATTTTCAGCCCGCGCTTGGCTGTGATTTTTTGTGTAGCGGAACATAACGGCCCAGTTTACGCACTTGGCACTGTTATTTCAAAAATCTGGACTGGACTTATCGGCATTAACTGACCACTGTTTAACTTCGTTTCGCATTACATGCACTGCGCGCGCCCATTTCTTCTTTGGAAATATAACGCCGAAATCTGTTCTGTACAATGAGCTCACAGGTCAGTGTATCTTAATTGACGTAAGAAAGCGAAACTTAGAAGAGTTTGTGCAGCCCCTGATGCAGGGAGCTACCTTCAAGCAGCACAGAGAAAATTACTTATGTGAAAAAATGCAGTTTACACATGATCACACAAAAAAGATTTGCAATTGCAAATTTAGATAAAATACTGGCAGTGAAGCTCAGTACTAATATATTCTTTTATCTGTTGTTGCTACCGCTTTCGTTGTTACCGTGTCAGAAAATAAACACTGGTCCATTGCCGCCTCGCCCCTCACCAGTACTTGTTTAGAGCCTCTGGGGTATCAAGAAACAATATAACATTTTTGTGAACATGCCGAAACCATTATATCGCTCTTGAGGGACGCGTCGGCGCTGCTGATCAAATGCAAATATTCCTGCTATATAGAAAGTGCAAGTGGAATAGTCATAGCAAGCAATGCAAATGTCAGGGACGGCAGCTCAGGATCAACTAATACAGCTGACTTGCAGAAATGTGGACAGCGAGTTCTAGAGAAACTTACCACAACACGTACACAATGTCTCGTGATCTCCAGCGTACTATGGCATGAAGAGTGCTATTAAACGCGGTCATCGAAACGAAAACTTTAAATATTAATTGTAAGGAAAATCATACGACACACAAAATCTACGTTTATCACTTTTGAACTTAGTCTTTATGGCGTTTAATGCATGCATTCCTATGCTTCCGGAGTGCAGGAATACCTCGTGAGAAAAATTATTTCGATTGTGACTGCAGCCCCTTCTACACCGCCGTTTTCACCTCTTCGTCGCTCCGGAAATGCTAGCCTCATCGCTTGCTTGAACCCTGCGAACACGTGAAAGCCATTCGGGTCCAGGTCAGTCAAATGAGGTGGATGTGGCAGACATTTGGAATGTTATGCCCAGTACGGTAGCATTATGTTCCGAATTGTCGTAACCGTTGAACGGAATGTATGGGGTCTGTCGTCTTTTAGTAACAAGACAGCTGTAAACAGAAGTCTTCGCCGTTTAACCTTGACTGCAGGAAAAAGATATTTCTTTAGTACATCTACATATCATTCACTGGCCCCAATCACTCTCTTAATGTACTCGTAATATTCCAAACTTACTTTGTTTGCATCCGGGAAAACAACAAGCCTGACTTTTCCTGCTTATGATTAAGTGCGGAAACATTATTTTTTTTTTGGCGACGAACTAAGACGCTACTCTCAGCACATTTTTTTCATTATTTGTTGGTAATAATGCACCCAAGTTTTATATCGCATCACAATTCTTTCAAGAAACCCATCATCTTCGACCTGAAAAGGGTGCAGAAGCTCTTCACAGGTGTCGAAGCAACAGTCAATTCTGCAGTTCACTGACAAGGCACTTATCTTGCGGACTCTTTCTTGAATTCCAGCACCTTATGGACAATATTCAGATAAGCTGCAATTCGTCCACACTAAATACGCCTGCTTTCATTCAAAAGCGCCTCCGCTGCTGAGATGTTCTCGCCCGTCAGAACGTTGTGCCTGGCCCGGTAGCGTGGCGTCCACAACATAAATTAGGCAACTTTTGTACTTTCTACTCCGTTCATAGAGTTTCTGCATTGACACACACCAATCAGTTTACTCGATTTTTACCGTCTGATGAATTTTAACTGAATTAGAACCTTCAATTTTCAAAAACGCATCACAGATCGCTCCTCCGGCGTGGTACATGCTGCCAGTGCAACCGAGGTCTTTGTACAGACGCTGCTTTCTTCTTCCGCGTTCCACCAGCACAACTCCACCTGCTTGCCGTTTTTAGGGCCACAAAGAGGCCTCGCGACATGTACCTAACCAATCGTGGAGCGCTTCTAAATTTCAGCGCACTTTTAAGGCTTTTATTGGGATCGCCTTGATAACTGAATAATTTGTACGAAGGAAAAAGACATGAAGTTTCAAAAACAATTTTTATTACTTCTAGCGGATTAAATATTGACTAAATATTTACTCAACAAAACATTAGAAGCTTCAATGAGCCAAGACAGAAGGCTGCTTCTCGAAATGGTACTCGATAAAAGTTCATGTTTGGAGCGCCAATTCGGAAATCAGAAAGCATCTTGCATGTGAGCAGTGCCAGAAAATATTTGCATGACCACCTCAAGAAGAGTACGGATAGCTTCACTGAGAAATAAAAAATCGTGACAGGTGCAAGGGGAAGTAACAAAATCTCTGCTTGTTCTGTACCGCTGTTTTGTGCGGTAATTTTCGACTACCTTCCAATGACTTCTCATATGCGATTATACCAATACGACCAAATAATACACCTGAATACACCAACTAAACTTCTCTGATCCACCTTCATCAATATTTTGGGGACAACCCGCTTCCGAAACTTAGTGGTCCTTCAGAATTTTGGGAGTGGGACAACTACAGGTTTTTAGGGGCTCTTTATAATTGGTTTTGGGGAAAGGAAATGTCACAGTATCTGTCTCATTATCTTTGGACACCTGCACCGCGCCGTAAGGGAAAGGATAAAGGAGGGAGTGAAAGAAGAAAGGAAGAAAGAAGTGCCGTAGTGGAGGGCTGCGGAATAATTTTGACCACCTGGGTATCTTTAACGTGCACTGACATCGCACAGCACATGGGCGCGATAGCGTTTTTCCTCCATAAAAACACAGCCGCTGCGGTCGGGTTCGAACCCGGGAACTCCGGATCAGTAGCCGAGCGCTCTAACCACTGAGACACCACGGCGGGTTCTTTGCAAATTTCGCATTCCCGTATGATTGGTCCGCTGGTGCTCGCGTGGGGTCAACGACGTCACGACTCCTCCAATCGCATTCATTCATTGCGGGCACTTCTCGTACCACTACTGGCGCAGCAGCGGTTAAGCGATGCGCGATAGCCCTTGGAGGTGCGCTTCAAACACAACCGCCTGTGTGGCTTGTGAGACCCAGGTTGCTTTTGCTTAGCACCTGCAAGGCACATGCGCCACGGTGGGAAAGTGGCAATTGCAGTTCATTTATATCAATTAATTTCATTGCTACGTGCCACGGGGGGCAGGAAGCTCAGAATACGGTGGCCAGGTTGGCACGTTCCGTGGTGGCCACGCTAGGCTGACGATGCAATTTCACATCACATCTCTCGATTAACCATTAAACTATCACCTGCCATGCTTAGGAGATTGTGGTGGCGTCACAAGGTCACATGCCTTCTCTGGATCAGCCTTTGAACGTCTTGACCGCAATGCAGGAAACTTTCTTTGCGGCGACAACCAAAACGTTACTGCATTAATAATACCCGAGCAGAAATCAACGAGAAAATATTCATAACAAATTCACAGATTCTGGTGAACCGAGAAGTGATGACCTTTAGCGGAATGGTGAGGCTTTCAAGAGATGGTATGCGTAGCAGGGATCGGCATAGCCAGTTTGGCAGACGAGATTGCTTAGTTTGAGAGTACAGGTTGACCAGATCAGTGACAGCCTGACAGGACTGTCACTGCAAAAACAGGCTACATTGAATTCCTGATATCACCGACAGCAAGCTGTAAGTGAGATCAGCACTAATTAAAAGACAGTGGCAGAGGATTTTGTCCTGCAGAGAATGCAGCTTGGCATGACGACAATGTAATTAAAAGCATTACTTTCGAACGACTAGTGCAGTGCTGCGAAACAATACAGCACTAAAAATCCTCAAGCCCCTTTTATGTGAAAACAACCCTCGGGATATATACATAGCTGTGGAATTGGAAGGAATGACATGCAGTCCAGGGCACCTATTACGAGCCAGACCGTCGCTCGGATTCTATTCGTCGTACTTACGTCTGTACTACGTACGTTTACAAGACAGCAGCCAAAAACAACACTTTTTTTCTTGATAAAAGTTCGTTACACACGTGAGCGCCATTCGCCATGACGCTTTCCCAGCTGCACAGAGCAGTCATATACTCCTTGTCGAAGGTTTTGCTGAAAACAAGCCGCTTGAAGGATGCGACAATATTGATCGCCTTAATTCTGTCTAAGCTGATGTTAGAGCGGCAACTTCGAGTGCAATCGTCGCACAAAAGGCGAAATCCGATTAGGTAGGTGATGTACGCCCCGTGACCGGCTTGACTAGCAAAGTATACCACATGACTTGCATTCAAAATTCTCATATCATTACTATTTGCTGAACATCGGCCAGGTGCATCAGAAGAGCTTTCAACAAACTGTCCATATCGCTCAGATCACTCTTCAGCTACCAGCACAGAAGCCTTGCCCAGGAAACACACAAGCACACATTGATTGACCTTGTAGCCCTTTTCACACGTGTTTTGCCGATGGTTAATCGCAGTTCCAAACCTCCTATGAAATTATTTTCTTGGCATCGCGGTTACTGGTGGGGGGGGGGGGGGGGGGGAGCGAAGAGTTTTCTAGGGGCTCTTCGTTCTCTGCGTGGGATGGAAGCCCCTTTCATCGAAATCGAGAGGTATACAGCCCTTGTTTTTGCGCTTTAATTGAGTTGCGCCACCGCAGTTTTACCACCACACTCGCTTTAACAGAGTGGCGCCACCTTTGCCCCAATAGATGTCTTCGTGGTAGCACCACCTTCGTTAGTAATAAGAGAGGGCTGCGGTAGTTAAAATGTGCCCTCTGTAATTTATACGACGCACCAAACGAACGTGACAAAAAAACTAGTGGAGACACTTAAGCGTCGCCCTATAGGTATGACGGGGTAGCCCAGGTATGGCGTTACTTTCATATATTGCTGGGAGCCTTCATACCAGTTCTGACGATCTGGTGCGGTGCTTTAACGACGCGCCACTGCCCTGAAATGGCAGGTGCTGCATCGGTGGGGCTTGTGAAACCCATGTTGCTCCTCCAGAGCAACTTTCCGCGCAGCCAGTCATTAATTTAACTGCCACCTGCCGGTGGGAGGGGGGGGAGGGGCTAGTTGCTCATATCCGATGGGCAGGTTGTGGTAAATTGCTGGGAGCCTTCATACCAATCCTGACGATCTGGTGCGGCATTTAAGCGATGCGCCGCTGCACTGCAATGGCAGATGCTGCCATCGCTGGAGATGGTGAAACCCAGGTTGCTCTTAGAGCAACATCTTGCGGCCAGTCATTAATTTAACTGCCACCTGCCGCGGGTGCAGTTTGCTCACAATCTGATGGGCAGGTTGTGATGACGTGAGAACGTCACGTGACCTGGGCGGCCCACCCAGGCTTCTTTTCAGGGGGTGACAACCTGGGCCACTCTTGCCAACCGTGGCAGGCGAGAGGTTGTGCGCTGAAGGAGCTTTGCGCGTGAAGAGCGACTGCGGGAAGAGCCCAGGATAAGAATCAGTGCATTCTTTTTGTAGGCATCGTCATTCTACGAGTGCGTTTCTTCAAAACTTCAAATAATGGCATTTGGTTTAGGGTTTGGTTTAGAGGGGTTTGACGTCCGAAAGCTACTCTGGCTATGAGGGACGCCGTAGTGAAGGGCTCCGGAAATTTTGACCACCTGGGGTTCTTTACCATGCATTGACATCGCACAGTACACGGGCCTCTAGAATTTCGCCTCCTTCGAAATTCGACCGCCGCGGTCGGGAAATAATGGCATTTGACAATATCAGGATCATGCCAAGTTACGAAATCGCTGCTGATAAACAATTCCAGTATTTTATAGCTAACTTCTTCGTAGAATCCAGCGGCAAGGAAATTCCAGTGGTTAACGTATCATCTTTTGAATATTACTCGAGACAAAAAAAGCTCTAAAATGGACCATATTCTAGTAGCGCCAGAACATGTTATAGAGGTAATGAATTTGCGTTGCGCGGAATAGCAGACTTCAGTTCGATCCAACAGCTACGATGAAGCTGCATTGCTTTGCAGCTGACTCTTCAGACGACAAAGAAAATACGTGAACCCATGGTCACGTACGTCGGAAGTGACAAAATTATGGTTCATTGCTTTCTTCTTGTTGCAGAACCTGGCAATCTTTTATCGGACGCGCAAAATACTTTGACCACAAGAAGTGCACGGTTGTGACAATGCCTCACATTGGAGACCGTAATTAAGTACACCAGATAGATATGAAATAGTATTTATTGTTTGAAATCACATCTTTAGCTAGCATAACTTTGATTTCGTTAACTTCGAGTAAGATGTGCTGACAATGTTTCATTATAAAACTCTTTCTAATTGGCATGCAGGGAAAGTGAAGCATTGGATAAACATTTTCTTTTTCAAATGTGTAAAGCAACATTATTTACTTTTCATATTTTTGCTGGCAACCACTGAATACTTGACTCTGTTTGTGGAGTTACTGCACGCGCAATACCTGAAGTAAATATATAGTAATATACAGTAGAATAAGTAATATTTAGATGAAATGCGCTCTGCTGAAAAGACACAGCTTTTATTGTGTGTGTCACAATTCTGCAGGATATCGCCGAAGCCACGCAAAGTTCGGCGATTTTCATAGCCGAAGAACTGAATAAACGCGGCTGGTCGCTTTCTCACACCTGCAGTGCTATTTGATAAGTATAGCGGCGCACGGCGGTACGCAGCAACAAATGCGGCAGCACACCACTCCAAGGGCCTCACTTGGAGAAACGTAATATACGTCCACGAGACCTTGCATGACAGACAATTGCTACTAGAGTGTCCACGGACTTAAAACCGCAATTTCTGGCTCACTGCATCGGTTGTCGCAAGAATACCAATAAAAAAAATTCCTTAAATCGAAGCGATGAACGGTGATGGCGCCATGTGCAAAGCTGAAACAGAACAGAACTGTACTCTTTACAGCGCGGAAAATTAGTGTAGCTCCCACAAAAAAGTTTCAGATATTCAATTCTTAAATAATGCAAGCAAAGCAAACTCCTGGTCCACCTCGAAACACTCTGACAACTCCGAACACAGCAATACCCAAAACACACAAGGAAGGATTTACCCGGCGATGAGAGGGGTAATTCAGGCGAAGCGCGAATGAGAGATGAAACAGATACCATTGAGGATAGTGGTAGGGTAGGTCCTGTTCAATGTTACAAAGCAGCCTGTGCGATACGAGCGACGCTGAAACGAAAGGCTTCATAAAAATTTGGACCAGCTGGGCTTCAATTCCGTCAACCTAAATCGCAAAGCAGACGGCAGTCCTTTCCATTTTTAAGCCACAAAAATGCGGCTGCGGACTCGATTTTGTCACCTTGAGTTCATCAATCGTACGCTCTGATCATTTACCAAGCAGAGCACTAATGTGCAGATCTCAAAAGACCCTGCCAGGTCTTGGGCTGGCCAATGGCTTAGGTCTGAAGTTTATAAGCAGCTAGGACTTTTGAGGAACGATTAGAAACATGCGGGCAGATTCAGGACATCCTGTTCTCGAGCGCTTCGAAAACGTAAACTAGAAGTTTTGCTGGCGCAAAGTTTTCTGCACAGAAAACTCCTAAGCAGAACGTTGGCTATCGTAATCAAGCAAGCGCAGAATGTCTGATTAAAAAAATCAATAGACTCCTAGAACATTAGCAACGAATGCAGTGCAGTCACAGATAGTTTCAACAGAGACCAGAGAAATGGCATATATTGGTCAAATTTTATTGATATCTAGGAAAATCTCTAATTAAGAGCGCCGCTGAGATCCCTGTGCACTCTAGAACAGCATGAATGTCACCACTCTCGTTCCGGCTGCAGCTGGCCAAGAAATTCTTCCTAGCGTCACGGACACTTAGTCTCTAACAAACCTGTCCGTGCCGGATAAAACAATCCTTCGGCTATATAAGGTTATGTATGCGCTGCACCTTTCATGAAAAAATAAGCGGTGTTATAGCACTTTAATTTCAGAAGTTTAAGAGTGAATTAGTTACCTTCTAATCGCGCTAAATATTACATACCAACGACAAGGGCAACGTTTTTTTTCCAGTGCGCCCTCCGTCCTACAGTAATGTGAGTTTTTATCGTGAATACTATCAAAAATCTTCTTTCACTCCCTCCTTTATCCCTTTCCTTACGGCGCGGTTCAAGTGTCCAACGATATATGAGACACATACTGCGCAATTTCCTTTCCCCCCAAAACCAATTATTATTATTATTATCAAAAATTTCCCCGCCTCAACCGCTCGCTCATATGCGGTGAAACTGCCCACCGAGCTTAAGAAATATGGTAACTTTTGTACCGTAGCTAGGCTTACAACACTACTTACTTAGATCAGCCGTACATGATGCGAAAGCATAGTCGTCTGCGTCGAGGTCGGCGAACTGAATAATAATAATAATAATAATAATAATAATAATAATAATAATAATAATAATAATAATAATAATAATAATAATAATAATAATTGGATTTCGGCGAAGGAAACGGTGCAGTATCTGTCTCATATGTCGGCGGACACCTGAACCGCGCCGTAAGGGAAGGGATAAAGGAGGGAATGAAAGAAGAAAGGAAGAGGTGCCATAGTAGAGGGCTCCGGAATAATTTCGACCACCTGGTGAAACTAATGATAGTAATCGGTTTTTTGGGGAAAGGAAAGGCGCAGTATCTGTCTCATAAATCTTTGAACACCTGAACAGCGCCGTAAGGCAAGAGATAAAGGAGAGATAGAAAGAAGAAAGGGAGAGGTGCCGTAGTGGAGGGCTCCGGAATATTTCCGACCACCTGGGGATCTTTAACGTGCACTGACATCGCACAGCTCACGGGCGCCTTAGCGTTTTGCCTCCATAAAAACGCAGCCGCTGCGGTGGGTGGTGAAGCCCGGAAACGCTACAAACGCTGTTCTTTCGCAGGGCATCTCCCAGCAAGCCGTGCTGCGGCTATACAATGCCGCAGCTTTGGGGGCGCTGCTCTATGCGCTGCCGCTCGTCACGGTGCGCAAGCCGTGCTGGAAGAAACTCGAGCTTCAGCGCCGCAAGTCCCTGCGCGTGTGCCTAGGCCTTCCCAAAAACTCGCAGTGCGCCGCAACGTTGGCCGAGGCAGGAGCGTGGCCACTAGAGTTCCAAGCAGCGCGCAGGGCATTGAATCACATCGACCGGTTTCACCGCGCACCGGACGGCGGGTCGCTGCTGCAGCGTATGCGCTCGCACCCGCGCTCACGAACGGGTGCGGCGCTGCTCGAATATGAGCAATTGACCCAAGGCCCACCCCCCTACGGCTCCTGCGCGCCCTGGCCTGCTGCCTGGGAGGTACAGCGAGAGATCGTCGGCATTGCGGAAAAGCGGAGCACACCCCTCTGTGCTGTGCAGCAGCTGGCCAGAGCCGTTTTACACGAGGAGCTCCAGGACCATCTCCTCGTGTACACCGACGGCTCAGTGGCCCGCGACAGCTGCTCCCTTGTTGCGGCGGTCACCATCCCCGCCCTGCGACTGCACAGCCAGCAACACGCAGCCTTCCTGGGCTCCTCCACCACGACGGAGTTGATGGGGATCCGGCTCGTGCTGGACCTGCTGCTCACCCTCGGCCCTCCGCCGCCCAGGAGTGCTCTGCTGTGTGACTCCCGCGCCGCCCTCAGCCGCCTGCAATCTAACGGCCGCGGTACCCCACTAGTGCGGGAAATTCGCTCGCGCATCGAGTGCCTCGCGCAGAGAGGTTGTGCCGTGCGTGCACAGTGGGTGCCCGGTCACTGCGGCATCGCAGGCAACGAAGAAGCTGACGATCTCGCGACCGCTGCACACCAACTACCTGCCAGCGATCTGCCCCTTGCGCTGGAGGACGTGCGTGCGGCCATCCACGACCATCTCCGAAAGCCGCACCCCGACCCACGCATCGCGGGAGGTGAGCGCATCGACAGTGTCACCGGCTGTCGCGCACTTACACGGTCACAACGTGCAATGATCCTCCGCGCGCGCATTGGCTGCGTGTGGCCCGGGGAACGACGGGTGCGTCACGGAATCGCGACGAGTGATGTGTGTGACGGATGCGGTGCAGTGGAAACACTAGAACACCTGCTCCTTCACTGTACCGCGTTCGCCGATGGTCGTCGCGATATGCTCGCGGCCTATAGGGCGCAGGGCACACTACCTGACTCCATCAAGGCGCTATTGTGGCCGCAGGGCAGTGCGCGCACTCGTGAGCGAACTTTCGTGAGCCTCTGTGCATTCCTCGAACACACGGGCTTGACGTCCCGTCTGTTCTCCGTCAGGTAGAGTTACACGCTGTGACCGAACGCTCCGAGAGTTCTACCTTGAACAATTAATAACTGGACGCCCCACTCCAGTTGTAACCAACACAGTGCTGTGCGCGTGTGTGATTTAATTACTCTAAAATGAACTAATCACGCGCACAATCTGGACACATGTATTATTGTGTAAATAGCTTGTACATATTACTTCTCCCCCTATCCTCTCTTCCTGTCCCCTCACCTATTTCATTTCATTTCTCCATTCTGCCTGCTGTCCTTTATTTCCGCTGCCCCAGCTAATGTGCTTCAGTATCGATGGCAGATGCCGGGGCTAGCAAAAATCTTTCCCTTCCTTTTTACTATTATTTTTAAGAAAACCACTACCACCACCACCACCGCTGATGAGTGGCAGTGGTGCTATCTGTATTCTGCTGTGCAAAGCGTCATGACAAGGCGCCGAGGAGAGTGTTGCGAGAAGCGCGGGCCCTTTGATTACACAATAGAGTTTCTTAGTGTACCCTAGAGGCGCCATCGGACCCACAGGCTGCGTCGCAGAAGGCTTTGTTATCCGGCGGGTCCCGGAAATATTGTTTATTATTGTTCGAGGTCTGTCTTCTCCTTTCTTTGTCATGCTCCGGGTGTATGTTCTTAGGTATATTGGCAATTTTGAGATGCTTCCTTATGTCTAAGGGGATTAGCTCTTCTGTATAAGGGGGTTTCCTCTCGCTCTCCCCTAGGTCATTGGGGATCTGCCTGCCTGCTATTAAGGAGCTAAGACTTCAAATTTGCGCTTCTGTTACTGCCCTGGTGATCTCTGCACAGGTATTTTGGACTCCCATACTAAGCAGTTTCTCTGTTGATGCCGAAGGCTGTTTTGTACGCATTACTTATTAACTTGTCTATTTTATCCTTTTCTTTCTGACAAAGATTCAGAATGGAGTCGCGTATGCAATCCTACTCAATATGAATGCTTTTACTAATCTCAGCAGACAGTGCTCTCGCAGACCTTTGTTTTTGAGGGAGATCCGCCTAAAGATACCTATAACTTGGGCGACATAGGCGCTAAGCTTCTTGATAGTGGTTGTGTTACGTCCGTTCGTCTGGAGAAATATCCTAGGACACTTATATTGTCAACCCTAGGTGCTAACCTACCGCCAACGACAATCTCTATCGGGCCGTATAGGTGAGGGAAGCGAGTCTCTTTCCTCATCTGGTCTTTGGTATTAAGCGAGAAGATGTCAGATTTTTGTGGGGAGCAGGAAAGCCCCCTCTCCAGAGCATAGTTTTCAACTACCTCTGCCGCTGCCTGCAGCCAGTATGAGATGTCAGCGTTCGTTCCCCCTGCTGTCCAAATGGTTATATCATCCGCATAAATGCCGTGCTTTAGCCCCTCAATTTTATTTAGCCTGTGGGACAGTCCTCACACGGGAAAATTCAAGAGCATTGGAGATAGGAGTAAACCTTGAGAGGTCCCCTTATCGCCGAGCCCAATCTGCTTTGAGCAGAGCCCTACAAAGCTTATAGTGGTATCTAGATTGCTAAATAATCTTTTGACATAGCTAAAGCACTTTATGCCTACTCTGGCCTCACTGAGGCCTTGATGTCTACTCTATGCTCCACATTATCGAAGGCTTTTGCAAGATCCGGCCCCAAGATTGTCCTTCCCTTTTTAGTTCCGTCGGCATCATCTAGTATATCACGTTTAAGTCTTAACATAACGTCCTCTGTGCTAAGACGCGGTCTATAACCTACCATTTCAACAGGCCAGAGTCCCTCGCACTCCATGTAGCGCGTCATTGCCGCCGTTGATGGGAATGGGGAGAAAGTGACTGTAGCATCGATTAACACTAGGAATGCGTTAGTAGTAGATGAGGCTGCTATTGCCTAGCGTGCGTCAGTACCAAAGCCAAGATCATCTTGTCTGACAGTAAGAAAGCTGTTCACAGCTTTTTAAGGGGGTGGTCTCCAGTCAAGCCGTCAAATTACTGAGAAGATACCCCTCAAGCAGACAGGGTCCACCTGATATGGGTTCCTTCTCATGGGGGCACTCCGGGGAATGAGGCTGTCACAGCTTTGATCGAGAATTATACATCCCAGCAGCTCTGGAAGTGCATGTGAGTGGGAATAAAGGCCCACCTTCAACGTATAAAGAAATAACCGAAACACCTAGACTGGATAGGAGAACACTCTGACTTCCGGATAGGTCACTTACTCCAAATGAGTGCAGGGCCTGGAGGAGGCTTCGGGTCAACAAATTCTTTTCGTACTCTATACTACACGATGAAAACACTGGGGAGCCTGAGCTCTGCAGTAGCTGCCACAAAATGACTTCGCGAAATCACTTAATTTGGGAGTGCCAGGATTCTCCTGAGGCTAAATCACAAAGCATCCCAGACCTTGCCACCTGGGAAGAGCTGATCCGGAGCCACTACCCGGATCAACAAAGACTTATCATCCGTCAGGCGGAGACAGCTTACTACAAGACTCTCTCCGTGGTCTTTGGTGCTGACGTCCGGCCGGGAGGCACCCCCTCCTAATTGCTGCACCCCGACCGTGAGGCCCCATGATGACGGGAATAAAGTTCATTCATTCATTCATTCATTCATTCATTCATGTACCCTAGAGGGAAAGCTGGCCACTTTTCACTTCATCCACCATGGACGCCCGAGGCACGCTGGGAAGAGAGCAAACTGGATGGACATCTAGTGGCTTGTTGACTGTGATACGTATTGGATTTTGTTGGTTGTTCAGTTCCGCATTCATTATTGTAGTTTTCACTACAAAAGTTATCAGGTAACAGGTGATGCTAACCGAGCGCTGCAGACAAAGTGTCCGTAATGGCAATAAATAAGGCATTCAGAGCGCCTATAAAGTCCTAGTCGTGGTGGCCAGTGCGAGCAATACAGTCCACAAGGCTTGCAATTAGGCAGACACTCACCGCTGAGCGTGCCTCCTTGAGAGCCAAAATCAGACAGAATTTTTAGTTCAGCAGTTATGTTTCCCGGCTCATGTGATCTTGGGGGTTTAACTACTGCTTAAAAAACAGCGAGAATCTGCCGGTTGTGCCAAGTAAGAGTCTACGAAACGCACAGCCTTCGAATGCCGACTATGTAGACTACACCAGCCAAATGGCGGCCAGCACTTCGGAACCAATTTGCGAAGCATTGTTTATGGGACATGCACTTTTTTGCTTACATTGTAGCCTGTAGAAAGTTTCTAGAGCATGGCGCCCCTCTACGATTTCAGAAATAGAAATAATTGATGTTCCGGGCGCCGTATCGAGTAACATTCTCAAGTGGTGCGGCTGGCGGTAAGATGTCGCGAGTTACGGAAGGAAGAGGAAGACGACGCTGCTCGACCTGTTGTCACCTCAGCTCAGTAATTTTACCTTGTTTTCTAGTTATTAACTAGGTTATTTACATCCTTGGAAGACGGCCACGACTTTAAGGCGGTACTGTCCCTACGGGAAGGGTACGGCAGCTCCGGCGCCGGTATCCTTAAAAGGACAGCGCCATCCAAAGGAGCCCAGTGGGGCGGAGGCGGCCATGGCATCACATGGCGGGGATCTGCCAGTCGTCAGGGACGTGCAGCAGTACAGTGCGTCATCATCGCTCAGTGGGGACGACTCAACTATCGCCGCCTCTGACGAGGAAGTGGCTGACATGGCGGAAATGGACAACGATGGCTTCAAAGTGGTGAGTGATCGGAAGCACCGGACAGTCGGCATCCCAGTGATAGTTCAGCCAAAAGAGAAAGGTGTTGACTTCAGAGAGTGGAACCCTATCAGGCTGTTCGATGATATTAAAGTACTACTGGGATCTGCTCCGATTCGCAGTCGCTTCACAACGCAAGGGGCTCTTCATCTAGATATCTCAACGGAAGAGCAAGTAGACATTCTTCGGCGGTGCTCTCAGATCGGTGGCATACGAGTTCAAGCCCGGTTGCCACACTCCTACATGACTAACACATGTGTAATAAGGGGAGTACCAGTGTGGTATTCGGAAAGTGCCCTTCTTGTCTACTTGAAACCGCAAGGAGTTCTGCACGTGCGACGGTTAATGCGCCGGGTGGAGCCTGGAGAACAACAATGGGCAGCGAAGCCTACAAACTCTATTGTGCTAACGTTTGCTCCCAACACCGAGCGCCCTGGAATAATTGACCTTGGTTTCACCAAACATGCAGTCCACGAGTTCGTTGAAACTCCTCCCCGGTGCTTCAGGTGCCAACGTTTTGGACATGTAGCGAGAGTTTGCAACAAAGATCAACGTTGCAAGCGGTGTGGTGGTGGCCATGATTACAAAGAGTGCAAGGCATATTTTGCTTGCGCTAATTGTGGAGGTGACCATCCAGCGAGTTTCAGAGGCTGCACATTCCGTGTAAGCGCCTTACACCGTCGCAAGTCTTTCATTAGTGGCCCCAAACCACAACCTACTGAGAACCCGATACATGGAAGTGAAGAGTTCCCTGCGCTCGAGTCGGCAGCTCGGGACGTGGTAGCAAGCGACGTCGCTGCACGACCTGATCCGAGCAAGTCGGCAACGGCCTCCGAGGGAGAGCTGGCTGTTCGATCTGCTTCTGCAAAAAGTGTCCATGTTCCTCAGCGACCAGATCACAGCAAGACTCGACAACATTGAGGACATCCCCTTGCCTTAAAAGAGATGCAGACACCAGCTACCGTGGCCAAGAGTGGGTCCCAGTCCCCGTCTTTTGTCGAAGTGGTGCGCCAGTGCGTGCAGCAAAATAAGGAGCTCAAAAGCCGGAATCTCTCCGACCTACTACGCGTTTTGTTTGATGTCCTGCGTTCATATAGCCAAGCGATGCAGCCTGGCACTTTGAAGAACTTTATACAGCTGGTGCTTTCCTTTGAGACCTTGATCAACGCCTTCGCAGAGGACTTCAACTCCTAGATGGCTAGTTTTCTTCAACGTGTTGCAACTAAAAACCCTAGAAAAGTGCCGTTTATCATGCAATGGAACTGCGCTGGGATTATAAATCGATTAGCAGAACTAAAATTGTTCTTGAAAGAGACCTGTGTTCCAGTACTGGCCCTCTCGGAGGCTGGCTTGCCAAACGGGAGGTCTTTGCCGGGATACGTCGCCCACAAAAATTGCAGCATAAAGTCTTTTCCCGCAGGAAGTGCCGTCCTTTACATACGAAGGGAGATTCCACATGTGGCTTTGAACGTCACCGATCTTTGCACCGACAGTATTGAGGTAGTGGCTGTGAGGATTCGGCTCGCCTTCCGAACTCTGTCCATTGCATCAGTATACGTGTCCCCGCGGAAGAAGGTCGATATGGCTTTGTTCCTCCAGCAACTTTGTGACCGCGCACCCAGAATCATCTGCGGTGACTTCAACGCCCACCACTTTGCCTGGGGTGACAGGAACACAGATCCTCGCGGACGCCAACTTGTAGAAGTCATCGACAGTTTGGACCTGTGAGTGGCCAATGACGGAAGTCCCACTTTCTTTCGGCCTCCAACCTCACCCACATCTATAGACCTAACCTTCCATTCACCTGACGTCCGTGTGCAGTGGTCAACTAGAGCTGACCGAATGGGAAGTGATCACTACCCGATATTTGTGTTTACTGCCGACTTCCTTCTGCGTGGTCCTAAAATTTGCCATGTTGTTAATTGGGTCAAATACAGGGAGCACTTAGCCTGTGTTTCCGGTGATGTGACAGACAAAATGATTTATGCTAAGATGGCTGCTACCACGGCGCTCAAGCTACCTGATCATTTTCCGACTCCGGATTTAAAACTCAGGAACCTCTGCGCAGCGCGCAGAAGGGCGGAGCGACATCTGTTGCGGAGGAAGGACGACAGAGCCTTGAAGACAACTTTCAACAGGCTCAACTCTGCCATTAGACATCATGCGAACAAGCTCTGTAGGTCCCAGTGGGCATCCTTTTGCGCTAGTTTGACTGTTTTCTCACCGATAACGAGAATTTGGCGTGTCGTTGGCAGTCTTGCTGGTGGCTCTCGTCCGAGTAAACCTTTCGAGGCGCTTGCATTGCGCACGCAGAAACATCTCGTGTGCTTGGCAGAGGAATTTGCGGATGCATTTGTAAATTCCAGACCAGGCATTCATCCCTGCGCTCTGCCTGCTACGTCTCCGTCTGTTATGGACGCCCCGTTCACACTTCGAGAACTACAGACAGCGCTCCGCAGCCTGCGGCGTCGCTGTGCACCAGGTCCTGACGGCATTACCAATCAAATGTTACAGAACCTGCCTCTGGAACACCGGAAGATGCTCCTAACCTATCTCAATCGAGTGTGGGAGTCTGGTGACGTTCCCCCTTCATGGAGGGTGGCTTGTGTAGTCCCACTGCTGAAGGCCAGCAAAGAGATGACAGACGCGGCCTCGTATCGTCCTGTACGCTGACGTCGTGTGTGGCTAAGATCATGGAGAAGATGGCAAGTAAACGTTTGTCTTGGTGGCTTGAGGATAGAAGGGCACTACCAACATGCATGACTGTATTCCGCACAGGTTTAAGCGCGCAAGATAGCGTCCTGGACTTGATAAGCCACCTTGAACATCAGAGTGCTTTTGGACTTTCAACGCTAGCTATTTTCCTAGACGTATCAAAGGCTTATGATAGCGTCCTCCAGAGCTCAATACTGAATAGTCTGCAGGTCATAGGCGTACAGGGCTATCTTCTGCGATTCATTCACTCATTTCTCAGTGATCGTAAATTTCGAGTGCGGTTAGGCAGTACAATGAGCTCCGAAAGGGCGGTATCGCGAGGGGTACCTCAGGGTAGTGTCCTGTCCCCAACGCTCTTTAATGTTGTCATGGCTGGTCTTCCCGCAAAAGTGCAAAAACATTGTAGGCATGTCCATATGTCGATATATGCAGACGACATTTGTCTTTGGTTAACCGGATATCAACACAAACGCTTTGCTCTATTAGCGCGACAGCCCGTTCTTTCAGTTAAAAGTTACCTTCAAGGTTTTGGGTTGACTCTCACTTTGCTGCACCACTTTGCTGCACCGCGTTCGCACGGATTCTGCTCGTACGCCGGCGTGGATGTATAAGACTGGCCTAGCGCTGGGAGAGCGCTTCTACAGCGTTTCGAAAGAGATCTGTGTCCCGGGCGGACTTGGCTTTAAATACTCTTCGTTGTCTGGGTCTCGACCTTCGAGATCGACCTAAGACGTTGAAGCCACCTTGGTCCTTTCCGAGCCTCGATTGTTCCTTGACAATTCCCCACGTTCGCGCTAAGCGGAATTCTCCTTTAGCGGCAATGCGTTCGCTCGTACTGGAACATCTTGACACCGAATATGCCAGTCATCTTCAGATTTTTACAGACGGCTCTGTGGACAAGGTCAGAGGATCTAGTTCAGCTGCTTTTCGTATTCCGTCTTTGAAGTATGATTGGTCTGTTCGTTTTACTAAAGTCGTGTCCTCCACAATGGCCGAAAGCGTCGCCATTGAGGCAGCTTTAAAGAAGCTACGGTGTTGTACGCCTCAACCTACTGTCTTAATTACAGATTCAAAATCTGCCCTTCAAAGGTTAGAGTACGGGTTCCCCACTCATGCCTTGAGTCTTAGATCCCTACGTTTGGTGCAGAATCTACATAGCAAAGGCTTCTCTATACGTTTTCAATGGGTGCCCTCGCACATAGGTGTCTTAGGCAACGAGATAGCAGACAACCTCGCCCATACAGCTCTTTCCGGGATTCCAGTACATGGAGTCCCTCATGAAGTCAAGCAAATGTTCAGAGATTTGGTGTTGTGCCACTTCAGTTCTTTGTGGAGCTCTCCTCATCAGCCATGTGTGACCAAGGGTCTCAAAAGGTACCAAGACACTTTGCTGCACCACGTTCGCACGGATTCTGCTCGTACGCCGGCGTGGATGTATAAGACTGGCCTAGCGTTGTCATCATTGTGTTCAACGTGTGGTGTGTGTGGTGACATAGAACATTACCTCTTGTGCTGTACTTTGTACAACGCGGAACGGGCTCTGTTATTCGGATCCCTCAAGAAGGCAGGAGTTCCTCACAGTTCTCTTCAGGACATTGTTTTCCCGCGCGGTAGCCAGTCTAGTAGAAGGGATGCTTCTCGCCTTCTTCTATTTTACCTGCAGGACACAGATTTGGCCTCCACATGGTGATCTCAGGAGTGTCTATTTGGGTTTTTGCGGACAGTGTTTCTGTGATTTCTATTTTAGTGTCGCTACAGTGGAGCAATTGCCGGCAGCAACTGCAAGGCTAATTCCCACCGGTAGTTTACAACCACTCAATTCAACTCGCGAGTTACTTCGACCAGGGCTGAGTAGAAAAATGACAAAAGAAATAGGGATAGGAAAACCCTGCCTATGATTTTACTGATGACTCTCGGTACAATAAAGGGTCGGGCGAGGCTTTCTTTTTTTACCTGAACCTACTATCTGATGGCATCATGATAAATATATTATAAGTAGAAGCCACCCTACACCCGCATGTTATGAATTTGGTTTATAAATATGCGGGTATTGTAAAATACTTGTGTTTTTAATATCAATATAGTGATGGCCGCATGTGAGACGTTGACACTGGTGACTCATAATTGCTTTGATTCGGAAAAAATTGCAAAGCTGTCAGTTATCACGAAATGTTTGCCAATAACGCGAGCCAAACGTTGCAAAATTAGTGACATCGCCATCGGCAGCAAACGTTTCCAGACTCTCGCGTTACAACTGATACTGTTCTCGCATTAACTCCAGTTTAAAAAAAAAAACTCGTTACTAGATATCGTAAATTTAGCCATAGTTTTGCATCAACAATTTTATGGTTTGTGCCCTACAAATTCACGTACCGCCGCGGGGCAATAGCCCACAACTAGTGAAGGTTATTATCTGTCAGAAGAGTCTGAAATAAACACGCTGATTCGCTTCAAAGCGCTCTAGTGGATGTCTCCAATGAAAGCACTCAGCCATGTTTCCTCCTTTCTGACGTTGTGTTTGTGCTTTCTTCAACTGTCTTTAAAAGGAATTGCAGGTTGTCTCTCACCTGACGCTCCTTCATCAACAAAATATAGTTTGTACTGGCCGAAGTTGCGAAGCAATAATAGTACCTGTCTTCAGGAATATAGTTTCTGAAAGAAAAGTTTAAACCATAAACCACCAGGTAGCCAAGCACTGCAGTCACGCTCACAAAATGGTGGTTTTCACTGCAATACTCTGACGCGAAGTTTTTCTGCTGTACTAAATGTAACCTAAGTACAGTGCCACAAGAAAAAACGCAACATTCAGAAGGTCACGGCTTTATTCTTGAAACTCAGCTCCAGTCACCAAAGTCAACTAGCTAACTACAGTAGACAGGCTTGGAGCTTTTGCACAAGGACTTCACTGTGAAGATGTGGTTTTCCCAACGACGCAGTCGTGCAAATATTGTCCAGTTCTGTTAGTGAAAGGTCAGAAACGCTAGTTTAGAAACATCACTTACAAGAAAAAGCTGTTCTGCTTAGTGACAGTATTTACAGCAGTACCTGAATAAGAGTTGTCTTTCACACCATATGACAGCTTATAATATTCACATGGAAACCTCCATCTGCTCCATAACAATGGCGCCGCTCTCACTTCGTCAATACATCCGTGAAATGCACCGAAGTTGTTTACTCCCTTCTCTTGGCTCCCTCCCTCCCTCGGTCCTTGCACTCACAAGCACACTCGCGTAAGCGTCTTATCTTAGACCGCAAGCACTCAACAACGTGCTGAAACAACGCCGGCGACCACTGGAGGGCGCAAACAGATATAGCTAGCCGAGCAACACAAAAACAGGGGACCAGAGTTGATTTCCAAAAGTCCCCTGTTTACTGCCTCGATAAATTTATTTTTTGACCTAGAGACTATAACATGGAACAAAACTCCTGCTCAAGACCTCTTAGTTAGTTCAACAACTATAATTAAGTTATAAACTATAATAAGAGAGAAATGGCGCTAGAAGCCGACTCTTTTGTGACCATTTCAAATATTGACTTATTCGCAATCCTATTTGATACAGCATCAAGCTTTTTTTTTTCAAACACAAGAGTGAGCTTCATTTCACAAATTCTTCCCTTAGAATGCAGTAATGAACCTGCAGGTTTTCCCAAAATAGGACGCATCGAAGGACTGAAATTATTAAACGTGCCCAGAAGAAGCCTGTTTTGCTAAATATTTACTGCAAGCAAATTTTCATTTCTTTTTCGTTCCGCATCGTGTTCTTCGACGTTGCCCACTGGAAAAACTCTCCGTACGCTACAATTATAAATAAAAACGAAAGTAAATAAGAGAAAGCTCGAACAGAATTATTGATATGGCTTCTCTGCGCTGTACATAGGGAATAGCACTCAAAATGGCGTTGTGATGAATCGGCCACCAAAAAAAAAAATTTGCTTCTTGGTCTTCTAGTGGAGTGACCAGGTAACGGCCACACTAATGCAACCTGCACGCCCCCTCTACTCTTTCAAACTTCAACTAAGCTCAATAAAGCGCTCGCACGCATCACATTACCAAGAGACCGTTTTCCGTAGAGGGTCGTTTTCTAGTCCTTTAATTATTAAACCTCTTCATCGACCTCATGTACCACGGAACTTTTAGCCGCCATGTCCTACAAATCTGCCTACGCCTTCTTCGCTTAGCGGCTCTGAAGTCTCAACAGCTACAAGTGCTGAAACGGAGCCGAGCACGGTAATATGCGCACACAGTAAAGCGCAGATAAGCTCTAGGAGCACTTCTTTTCCGTTGACCTGATAAACACCCGCAGGGGTCGAGTGGCTGCCCGTTTCACTGATAGATCCAACCGCAGGCTCACGGTTTCTATTTGTTGCCTTTGGCATGCAGGCACAAAGCTCGCGCGCATTGTATCATTCGTTGCCAAAGGCATTTTCGCGATGTCCTTGTTTCCTTTGGCTGTTTTTCCGAATTCTCAGGAGGTCCATCAATAATCTATGAGTGTTCGCTCTCTCATCGCGATTCCAGGTAACATCATTTAGAAAGAGCTAGCCAAAGGGTGGGGAGAGGTGGGGATCGAGTACAACCCTGGCATCAGGTACTTGCGCCATCGAGCTGTGTACTTTAATAACTGTCGACGTTGATGAAATAAGCAAGACATTAATTTAAGTTGTGAAATAGGTAATAAATGAAGGCGACACATCATTGACTTTTTCGAATGGGCTCCCTAAAGTCAAATGTTTATAAAAAAACAAGCAGGCATGCACACAGTACAATCCAAATAAAGGAGGAGGAGGAGGAGTAAAGAAAAAAAGAAGTACGGGGAGGTTAACCAGGGGAAGAAATTAGTTTGCTACCCAGTGGGCTGGGGAAAAGGGATAAGGGGATACAAAGGCGATGGAGAAAAAAAGAGAGAAAATTGAGATCAGTGGCCAAATAGCATGTGGCAAAGTCATCACCTGTTGTGCACGCCCGACACTGTCGAAGAAACGGAGAAATGCCTCTCAGGTCTACGCTGCCGGCAATAACCGCTTGCACTGTACGCGAACCTTAGTTTTTGTCGAGGCCATGCGTCATTGCGCTCCAGTACACATACAAAGACTGCCTGCCGGCACTGTTTGCAGGAGATGCAAATAATGTGCACTATAGTCTGCTGCCGATAACACATGCAGGCATATGAGACATACTGGTAACAAAGGCGTAGTGATTCGCTACTACTGCAACAGCAAACCACATGCGGCACAGCAAAATTACTTCATGCCGTGGTAAGCCAGGTGCAAGCTGGAGATTCAGGTCACGTGTTCACAGTATCATTGGTATACTTGGCGTTTTATTTGCAAGAATCGTATTGTTAGCCCGGAATAAAAAAAGCATAGGTGTGTCATTCTGAAGGCTGCCGTACCAAAGTTGCAGTAACAGGGACGTCTGTGTTTGAATAGTTTGTTTTTCTTCTAAGAGGACATAGAAGTAGACCGCACTAACCCCAGTGAGTAGGCTGCAGACGAAAATGTTTCTAAGTTGCCCGCCCATCCAGGCATCACACGTGATATAGGTAAAGCTCAGGTAAATTAAAATGGTGTGTCCGCAGTGTGACGAGGTCTACTGCTTGCCAGAAGCTCAAAGACAGTATGGTAATTTTGAGGACTGGTAGATAAATGAGTTTAGAGAAGGTGAAATAGTGGAAGAGCTTGGTCAGTCAAAATTATTTCGACGTTACCGACGAAGACGAATTGGGGTGTTCATGCAAGGCAAGCGAGATATGAAAGAAAGGAGATCTAGGCTGCAAAAGAAGGCAAACTCGCAGGTAGTTTCACTAGGTACAAAAGATCAAGTGGTCTTCGTTCCAAAGGTCTGAAAAAAATGCCTGCACCCGAGTCGCAAGTTAGAAATTACAGAATAGTCAAAGTTGATTCATGAGTAGGAAGCAGGGTTAACAACCAAAGCAATGACAAAAGAAAGGTGAATGGACAGGCTCAAAGGTGGAGAGAAAATATTAGGAATATGACGAGATGAGAGTGAGCAGATTTCTGCGCCAGCAAAGAGCGAGAGCTCGTACATGAAATTTTTTATGCAAGAATTATTGTAGGTAAATGTTTCTCCAATCACGCCCCTAATAATTAGTATAGTACCATCGTGGATAAACAAGCTAAGTTTCCTTTAAAGAAGCAGCAGGAAAAGCTTAACAAGCCAATCAAACGGACGGCGGCTAGAAGAATGCAGTGATTGCGTACTTTGCGAAACAACTGAAGAATGCTCGGGGTACGAATGAAAGCACGAATCTATACACGCCGTGCCTCTTGCGGAATTCCCGCACAATAACAAACTCTTAGAAAGCATGAGCATGTGTACACCTATGTTCTTACTGTGTGTCGCTTGATATGCATTTATTGCGCGACTTATAGCATATCCGTGAAACAGACAGAAAAGGTAGAATCATGCGAAGAGTAATCGAAAGTAGAAATTACTCAGCACTACACAGCAAAAATTACATCATTAATTTAGAGCGTCAGCTGTGCACGAGTTCCATGTTCACGGCGAGTAGGTAGCACATGTACAGGTGCCCACAAAAGTTTTCGGAACATGAAAATTGCCACAAAGCCTTATTACCTTTTACTAGAATTGAACGGTGTGCTTTGTAGTTAGTACCGCGGCCTGCAAACTGAAAAGCACACCGTTCAATTCTAGTAAAAGGTAATAAGGCTTTGTGGCAATTTTCATGTTCCGAAAACTTTGTAGTTAGTACCGCGGCCTGCAAACTGGAAGAAGAAGAAGACGGCGATTAGTGGGCCGGCTGTCTGACACCCGTTCGCAATTTTCGGCTTTATTTTCTCACTTCAGAGGTTTTCCAGTCTTTTTGGCGTGTGTCCTCGACGTGCGTCGACCTGGGGGTCCCTGGCCGCCGGCAAAAGCACGTCAAGCGACCTCCTCGGCGCTGTGCACCGTATCAACGCCGACACGGAACATCACCGCAAGCTGAACTCCATGCTGCACTGATGGCAGCAGCGCCAGCGGCGGGTCCAGCGGCCCCTGTAGTTGCGGCTACAGGCCAGGCCCCGCCAAACAAGAGACTGCGCGACGACCAAGCCAGCAACGAGCCTCTGACCGACCATCCAGAGGACATGGACCAAGCATCATTTACAGTTGTATCCTACAAGAAAAAGAGAGCTACTGCTGTTCCTGTAGTTTTCAGGCCCACTGAGGAAGGAGGAAGCCTATGGAAAGCCAACCCCAACATTGTGGCTTCGGCGGTTGTAGCATCGGCTCAAGAAAAAGTCCTCAGCCATCGCATTCACAAGAATGGGAGCCTGATGGTTACAGTATCGACGCTGCCCGCCGCCAACCGTCTGCTCACGGTAACTAAGCTGGCTGGAGTGGCTGTAGAGGCTGTAGAGGCCAGATTCCCGTACTCTTACATGGCAAGCTATGGCAAAATACACGATGTACCTGTCACCTACACAGACGAAGATCTGCAGGAATATCTACGCGACCAAGGTGTCCTCTCAGCAAAGGAGGCTAATCGCCTACACTCCTGAGGATGGTGGAAAGATAAAAGCGGTACGCCGTCGCACAGTTATATAGGAATTCGCAAAAGACGCGCCGCTACCAAAACGAGTAACGCTGGGGTTCTGTAGTTACCCTGTAACTGAATACGTCGGAGCAGAACCTCAGTGCTATAAATGTCAGAGGCATGGCCACATATCAAGACACTGTAACGGCCCCGTGCGCTGCAAAGTGTGTGCTGGCCCCCACTCGCACAAAGAATGCACTTCGAGAGCGCAACCTAAATGCGCTAACTGCGGTGGCCCACACCCTGCTTCCTATGGAGGGTGTTATAAAAAGAAAGCAGCCACAGTTGCTCGCACGGCAGAGCAAACACAAGGGAAACCCCCTAAGCGCCATGAACCACCACCTAACCCCGACGTGGTTTTCACGACTACGGCAACTCTTTCCTAGAATCAGTCAACACAGCGTGGCAGAGCAGCTGACAAGACCTACGCAGATGCGGTAAAAAAGAAGCGTGGGAAGTCCGTTGGATTTTCTCCTTCATCAAAGCTACTGCAACGCACTACACAAGACCCGACAAACAGCGTCGCTTGCTCTGACCCTAGGGCGCCACATCATGACAAGAAGATCAGCGGCAGGCAGCAAACCGGAAGCTCTGAACAAGATGTCACATGCCTACTGATTCCGATGCTGTCTGCAGCCATCAAGGCTCTTATCCGTGCAAACCCCTCGTCAGGAAGACTCCCAGAAGTAGAAGCTGTCCTTGCAATGGAGCCGTTGGTGTCGGTCTCCTACGCTCCGCAGGGGCGTAATACTACACTTCAGTAATCATGGCTTCCACAGAGAGAACACCGCAGCTGACAATCTACAACATCTTTCGTACATGCACCATTTTCCAGTGGAACGCTCGCGGGCTACGCTCTAAACTCTCAGATTTCCGACAGCTCGTGCGAGCGTACCGCTTCCCCTTCATAGTCATCTGTGAATCACGCGTCGAGGAAACTTTCCGACTCAATGGATACTATTTCCATCATTCACAACGACCACATAACGTCAGCAGATTGCTGATAGGCTTTAGCAAGGATATCCCGGCCTCACCGGTTGATGTCCCGCCTCACAGCGACAATGAATACGTATGCGCTGTCACAGTTATTGCCGGACAACAGTACACTCTGATTGGAGTATACCTTGAGCCAGGCACGCCATTTGATGCTTTGAGACTTGAAGACTTGATAGCAAGGACGCCCTCTCCGCATATTATTTGCGGAGACTTCAATACTCATAATGAAATTTGGGGCAGCTCACATACATGTGCCCGAGGTGCCAAGCTTGCAAAACTTCTCCCCGAGCATTCAGTTCAGCCATTAAATGACGGCAGCATCACCTACCTCCGAGGCCCGACGACTACCAGCAGCATCGACGTGACATTTGTCCCAAGTTCATTCGCCCACAACTTTGGCTGGTGCACTGATTTGGAGACACGTGGAAGCGACCATTACCCAATCCTCATATCGGCTTTCCATGCGCAGAGGAACCCAAAGAAATTCCTTATAAAATCTACAGACTGGGACGCATACAAGGACGCTGTAAGCAGAGGAGTTACTGCGGCAACTCGCAATGAGGAATTAGCATCGACAATTGCGTATTGCCTGAGGGCGAGTACACAACTTACAGCTAAAAATGATAACCTACCTTCAAATGATGACACATTCCAAAGGCTTTGCGCTATACGCAGGCGAGCTGAAAGGAAAGCTCTGCGCACAAAAAGCCTCGATGACCTATGTGCATGCCGACGGGCACAACGTCACATTCGACGCTGCATGGATAAACTCAATCGGCAAAAGTCGCGTGACTTTTGTTCTACGCTGGATGTGCGCAAACCAGTAACCAATATTTGGCGGATAGTTAGAGGTATGCGCACGCCACTTCAACAACTCCACCCCTTCGCTGCACTCTCCCTTCACGAACAAAAATCTATAAAAGAAGTCTCAGAAGAATACTGCAAGCTGCTGTCGGCAGGGTCAGGGCATTCGACACTCTTCGCGGAAGGTCAAACAGGCATCCCAAAGGCGGCAGTGCCAGCGTTAGACCTGCCTTTCACAATGGAAGAACTATCCACAGCTATCGCGGAGACAAACAGGCACACGTCTCCGGGTCATGATGAGGTGGCCTATGACGCCATTGCAAAGCTACCCCACACCTCCCGTCTTCGACTCCTGGACTATTACAATTCTTCCTGGATGGCTGGTGAGGTCCCCACGGAATGGAAGCTGGCGAAAATCGTGCCCGTTTTGAAGCCCTGTAAGCAGCCAACAAGCTACGCATCATTCCGGCCCATTGCCCTACTGAGCTGCGTAGGTAAGCTCATGGAGCGTATGATCTGCAAGCGCAAAAACTTGGTTCCTAGAAAGCCGAAATGAGTTCCCCCAAGAAATGAACGGGTTCCGTCAAAACAGGTCTGCGACTGACAATATCATCGCCCTCGTCTCATTAATTGAGGAGTACCTTCATGCTGGGTACATCCCAACAGCTGTTTTCCTAGACATGAAGGCCGCTTTTGACTCCGTCTTTCACCATGCAATTCTCGCAGCCTTTGGCAGTCTTGGCATTGGAGGAAGGCTATACAAGTGGATTGGGCATTATTTAAAAGAACGACAAATTTTTGTTACCACTCCAAACGGTCCAACACGCTTTCACGCAGTGGAGAGGGGCGTACCACAGGGAGCGGTGCTCAGCCCTCTCCTGTTCAATATTGTCCTTATTCACATAAGAAGACACCTTCCGCGAGGGGTCTGCATAACAATTTATGCTTATGATATCTGCATCTGGACCGCGTCACGTTCGCGCTATATTACCCAGCAACGTCTTCAGAGAGCACTATTGCACATTTCGATGTACCTGGCTTCCAGAGGTCTTCGTCTCTCGCCAGAAAACAGTGTTGAAATGGCGCTTACAAGAAAAACGATGACCCGATATCCGCTGCTCCTAGGCGGACGATCGCGGCCATATGTACGATCTCGGCGATTCCTGGGTGTTGTAATCGACTAATATCTGTCATGGTCACCTCGGATCAAAAAACTCCGTGCGAGGATTACTGCAGCATCGCAAGTGTTCAGGTTCATGGCGGGAACAAGGTGGGGTAGCAACTGCCGATCAATCCTTCTGCTTGAAAAAGCTTACGTTGAAGGAACCTTGCGCTACTGTCTACCAGTGCTTCAAAGATTATCTACATCAAGCAATAAGACTCTCAATGCCGCACGGAACAACTGCCTGCGAATATGTCTTGGCCTCCCAAAGGGTTCCTCTGCATCAGGAACAGTAGCGGAGGCAGAATGTTTCCCACTAGAGGTAATTGCCGCCCAGGAAACTATGCGTACCCATCTCCGCCATGTCCTGCAAGGGAAGAAGCACTTCCTACACCGTGTCCACCTAACTCACAGCAACTCTAGATTTGGCCAGGCAGTGCAGCTCTTCCCCTTCCTACTATTAATCAGCCTCTAAAACTACTACCTCTGGCCTTTCCTCCATGGACACTCTCTCCTCTAAAGGTGAAGAAGTCTGTTCCAGGTGTGAATGCAAAGAGCCGCATGCCACAGGCAGCAATTCTGCAAGCTACTCTCGCCTACTTAATCGAAGATATACGCAGCACACCCATATCTTCACCGATGGTTCAACTACTAAAGAAACTTCTTCTTGTAGCCTTTATGTGCCCTCAACAGGCCATGCCCTTTCTTACCGGCTGCAGCGGAGGACCTCCTCTACAACAGCTGAGCTTCACGGCATTAAGGAAGCTGTTTCTTACATCCTGCGCCGAACCGCCGGCCGTTGGGTTATCTTCACCGATTCAAAAGCATCTCTGCAGATCCTGGCCTACCTGCTGAAGAAAACGAATCACCAGCCAGTTTCCCTGGACATAGGGTATATCCATCATTTAGCTATTGCCGCAGGCCACTGCATAACATTTCAGTGGGTACCTGCTCACTGTGGCACTATGGCTAATGAAAAAGCAGATGAAGCGGCCCGTAAGAGCCATCAACATCAGAGATACATTCGAAGTTTTCTCACGAAATCTGATGCGTCCCAAATGGCTAAAAGTTTTGCGTACGAAGAAACGTATCGGCTTTGGAGTTTGCCGACACATCAGTACCAATTTCTCCACTCAATCGACCCACATCTTAGATCAAGACTCTCACCCAGAATTCCTCGACAACTCCAAACACTTTATCACCGACTTCGTCTGAATGCTGCATGTACAAATGGCCTGCGATACCGTTTTGGACAAATGAACACTCCGTATTGTGACAACTTTGCTTCGATAGAAACTGTGGAACATATCCTGCTTGAGTGCCCTGCGTATGCTAACGAGCGTGCGTAGTATGAACATAGCATGCAGAAGCTCTGCCCAGTGCCCCTAACAATGGACAAAGTTTTAGGCCCCTTAGCCTGCTTCAGGCAACAGAGACTTGTAATGAACTTTCTTTTTACATATTTAAAAGACATTGGACATCTCGATAAGCTCTAAATTCCCTTGCAAGTTACCTTCATGCATTCTTCTTGCAGTGAACTTCGTCAGCCCATTCGTCGGACTATGCACACCATCATTCTATAGGTTACATCAATACTCGCCACTGCATCCTTAGTACCCATTTCATGGCTGCATTTTTTTTCACCTCTTCCACGCTGCTCTCCTTCAGTCTTTATCTCCCAAATTCCCCTCCCTACGCAGAGTAGCATGCCAGCGGTATTGAAACGCCGGCTAAATTCTCTTTCTTCATTAAAGAGTCTCTCTCTCTCTCTCCTGCAAACTGCACCCCTCAGTGCCTGGCTGCACTTCTAGCCAGCGAAGATATGCCGTTGCTCTTGATTACGGCGTTCCAAAAATTTTGTCGGCACCAGTGCACAATATAGAAACTCTCTGCAGGAAATTTATTGTGACTAAAAACCATCGTAGATTACCGGACAGAAAGCGTGTCGGAAGCGAATCTACTATCTCTCAACTGTTATCCCCTGCATGCTTATCAGCACTAATTCGTGGTTCGTTGGCTAGTACTAATGATAAGAGGTTCTGAAATGTTTTTTCACCTCTTAATTGTAGACAACTTTGAGCCAATAAATGTTCAGCTTACGAGTAACTGCGCATGATAAGAGACCTGAATTTACAAATGTACAGACAGCAGCTTCACTACAGAAGGGAACCCATTGCAAGCTGTCAAGCAACAAATCCTCCACATGCGTGAGTTAAAAGCACACTTCTTTCATGTAAAAAAGCTTTCGTCTAAATGAGTGACGCGCACAAAACATGTTCAACTTCAGCGCCGAAGTAACAGAAGAATTCTTAGATGTGCGGAAATTGGTTTTTTCCTTTCACAGTGGAGCTGCCTGTTTCACGGTAAGAATGTGAGAAAGCTCGTAAACATTGTTAATAAAACACGTGTTCGCTTTTTGTTAGTGAGAGGTAGAATAAAATAGGAAAAAGGTATGAAAATTAACCGGTAAAGTGTCCAGTAAAGAATACATTCGTCTATGCACAGTAAGGATTGCAGATGCGAACCATGAGAAAAAAAAAGTTGCCACTAGAATACTAATTGATTAACAGCATTCTAGTCTGATAACTTTTGTCACAGAAAATACTCGAGGGCTTTCTCTTTTTTCAGGACTCTGTGTTCCTTCATTTCCCTGCATTTTGTTTCGTCTAATCACTTATAAACAATCTTAAATGCTACGCCACTCAATGGCTATTGCGCTCTTCTTTAGCACATGCAGCACTTGATCGAAGTCGATAAGACGTGTGTCCTGTAGATGTCTACAAAGCGCTACGCTTTCTACAAACCACCATACATTGTTGTTACTTGAACATTAAATTATTTTATTTGCATGCACAATTGCACGCAGTCAAAGATACTCTATAGATGTAATTGTGACAAAACCCCATCATCACATTAACAGAGAAACAGTGTGCGGTAACATACACCTTATCATTCTTGAATAACTAATCGTATCAAGTAAAGCCGTAGTTGCCGAACCTATACTCCGCGAGAAGTTGTTTTGGGATGATGGGAATGGTAATGCATCGGGGCGTCTCTCATTGTAAACATCCACCAATAGTTCAATCAGGGGAAGAAAGCGCGAGCAACTTCCCTCCCGGCTAATTAGAGAAACCTCCGCTGAAGCCGTAACTTTTCCGCCTGACGCTATGAACGTAACGTTTTGGAAGGAGAAAAGATCTGTCTTGTTTTAATTTCGAACCGGCGCGGCCGTTGCAGCTGTCACGAGCTGCTTTTGCATGAATGTGACAGAAGTCCACCCCAGCCCACTTTTTGAGGGAAAGTGCCAAAATGTCGACGAAGAGAGTAGAGGACGAGTAACGGCTTTTCTTCTCAAAACCTGGTATTTCCTTCAAAAAGGGGACTGGCGTCCACTTCTGTCGCATTCATGTAACTGCGGCTACGCAACCTTTGCGTGTTTCGTGAACTCTCTGAGTCGTGTTATCTCGGCCGCTGTCGCCCACTTTGCGGCGCTGGCCACAGATACATTGGCGTCGTGTTACTTCATGTGTTAGTGCTGTCGGTACTGCGACAGATACAGTGGTATTTGATTTTGGGATCGTTACCTTCGAAATTGCGAATAGTGCCGCAAGGGCCGTACAGATACGACGGGAATAGCTACCTGCGATCGCTTTCTCGAGCGCCACCACTCAATTCGGCGCCTTGATTCATGAACTATGATTTAGTCACAGATGTTCACGAAGCAGATATCTTGTTTGGTCCGCAGAAGAGTCGGCACGTCGCGGTAACTAATTTTGCAACTGTATGTTAATTGCATTTCATTGGTGTCACGTATATTAATTACCATGGACAGTGAACGCCATGCCGTGAGAGTGGTTTCCTTACACGCGTTTTTATTAGTATTTTACAATTTTTTTCAATGATATATGATTGTAAGGTGCATTGTGTACGCATTAAATATCGTGCACTCCCTTTGCACAGAATTATCCTTCTGTATTGCGTAGACAGTATGAGAGAATGATCGCACACATGATGTACTGAATATGTAAGCTCCGCCGTGTGATGTAAACATAGCAGCTATGGCGCGTCGACACGCATTATCTGTATTGTACGAAATGCTTCAACAAAAACATATAGTGTATTTTGAGAAAAATCGCTTTTAGACTTAAATTAACGGGAAGGATATTTGTGTCAATAAAACCATGGAAAATATGTTCCCTGTTCTCCGTACATCGACCCAGTGCTGCGGTTACCATTGCTGACCAGCAGAGCAACAAATTTTAACATGCCACAACAGCAAAGTAATGTGAATGTTAAATGTGATTAAATAAAAAAAACGAAAGGGCGTACGAAAACCCAAATAAAGCACCGCCAATAAAGCAACTGCGCCGACAACCGTCCTGAATGTAACTGAAGGAGGAATTGGAGCTACCGTCTGCAATTCGTGACATCTGTGAGGTATACGAAGTGCAACCCTCGATCAAGGTTCAATCGCAGGACGGCCGCCCGGTGCGTTGCCTGCTGCGCGGCTGCTTCGCTCAGTCGGCGTCGTCGGCGTAAAGCGCCTTTACGTCGGCGGTGTAGCGGACGCCAGCTTTGGAAGCTTTGTGGAACTAGGCGTACCCAAAAAGTGGTTTGTTGTCAAACACAGTGCCTGCAGCGATACTATAATGGTGAAAATGTGCAGTTATGGCGAAAACAAACCTTAAATAAGCAATGTCATCATTCCAGTACATTTGAAGAGGAAATCACCGATTTCAGCCACGCACTGTATTCATCCGCCTGTGACGAGAGGGCGCGTTTCAGCTCTGTAGCTGTGGCCCCATTCGCAGAAAGGCTTTTCGCGTAGTATACGCATAGTAAGGCTGATTATGATGATATTGCTGATGACAGGCGAGTAGAAAAATACTACTAGATATGCACGTTACCGGTAACCGGGCCACCGAAATATTTGATCGCCAAAGAGCATAAAAGGTCAATCAACATTAGCGCGCGGCATAAAATGTTTTAAATCGAATATTTTTACTTGCAGGGGTTCTAAACAAGAAATAATATTCACACGTTCTTGAAGTAAATATTTTTGACATGTCTTTGAGCTATTTCAATGAGTCCGGGCTAATCTATTGATCTGAAAATTTAATAAACACGGTCAGAAAGTGTCATATGAAATTTCACTCAAGAGGTCACTACTTTCCTTAAAATCAGCCGCTGCGGTGGCTCAGTGCAATAAAGAATAAAAAAGCCGCTGCGGCTCAGTGGTTATGGCGCTCGGCTACTGGCCCGAAAGACGCGGGTTCAATTCCGGCCGCGGCGGCTGAATTTCGATGGAGGCAAAATTCTAGAAGCCCCTGTACTGTGCGATGTCAATGCACGTTAATGAACCACAGGTGGTCGAAATTTTCGGAGCCCTCACTACGGCGTCCCTCTTAGCTTGAGTCACTTTGGGACGTTAAACCCCCATAAACCAAACTTTCCTCAAAGTCTTCAAAGAAATTTTGCTCTCCAGAAATGCTGCGCTACCAGCAAGACACTGGTGCGACCACATGTACCATTCAGGTAGCAAGTTCGTAGCCATGTCTCTTGAAATTGAACGCTACACGATAATTAATCTAACAGTGGCACTTACCATAGATGGCATGTAGATTGACTTCTGTTATACATTTAAACGTGCAGACTCCCTTTATGATGCCATCGATTTAAACCTTCAAAACAACCCTATAAGGCGTGACCTAACAGAAGCAAAAGATTACAGTCACTGACCAAGTCAAAGTAATAACAAATTGACGTTTCGGAACCCGTACGGGTTCCTTGTTCACAATGAGGCTAAAATGGCAGTGGTCGAAACTTAAATACCCAGAATATGACGTAATGACTGTATGTACACGGGTGGCATCGTCCCTTCCTTCCGGTTCATAGTATCAGGTGCCGTCTGGATGAATGATGACTCAAGCAAAAGCCGTGCCGTCAGGTTCTGCTCTTTGGAAAGAATGGCGGCGTTGTCCCAGGCGATATCATGCGTTTTTTCGTGCGCGTGCTCGGCAATCGCATTGGAAGCCACTTTGTGACATAACAGATATGAGGCAACGTCTGCAGTACTTGTGGAGTTACCAAATTGTGGCGGGAATGACTAGATTGGCTGACATGCCATCACGGCGTCACTTCGGCAGACGGTACGTCAGCAGCAAATTATCAGAGTAACGACCGGCAAGCATCTATCAGGATATCAGCTCGTTATCATGTCTAGAATCAGCGTTTTCTACGCGCGTCGTCTTTTGTGCCGTTTTTGCATTTTAGTGGTGTCCCTGGGTTTGCTAACGGAACCAGTCTGCCGCATGCTTCGGTTCACAACACGATTGCAGGAAGACATAGGAGTATATGAGAGGTGAGTAAATTATTTACTTAAATGTGGCTTCGCACATTTCTTTCTTTCCTTGCACACCTATTTCTTTCAACCACCTCTCAACGCAGGCAGTACTGATAGCGGCAGAGCGCCGCTGTAAACGTGTCTTAGCTATCATACACCGAAGCGCATCACAGTGTCCGACTGCTTCTCCTTTATTGGTGCCCACGAACGGCACAGGGAACACAGAACGTGGTGACGTAGAGAGTATGTTGACGTCCCTATGGCTAGCAGTGTTTAGCTGTAAAAAGCCGTGTTAAGTCATTGGAATAACCTGCTGTGATTTTTTTGGAGGCAGATACGTCCCAAACCGGGCGTGTCAGCAGAATTCCGCGAAATGTGTCGCACTATCAGCTCAACCGCTAGTAAATTCCGATTATGAATTGCCAAACTAACTTTTTGTTCATTCAATTCGTTATATGTGATATTTCTGTTAAGACTTATTACGTTGCTTCATGCTATCTGCGCCCCATGCCCATACCCCAAGCCCTTAACATGCGAAGAAAGGGCTTTTTTTCTAACACTCATACCGTCGGTCATTAAAAACAATATTAATGCCTGGGGAAGTTCAAGACAGTTTGCCCTGTATATAGAAGAATAAAAGGAACACCAGCTTGCGACAGGACTTAGGGCAGAGAAGTGGGAAGCATCAGCGGTTGCCAGCACGATACAAGACGATACAACCATTTTTTCAACCCACCTCTGTGCCCCAAATTAGACAACAGCATAATTACGTAGGCCGTGCTTGTCTTAAAATTTTTTAGCATCCTTTGAAAAGGGGCTAGTTGGCTCATGATTCAAGGTAGATTTCGGCTACTGATGGTGTGGCGCGTAATTTGTGTTGCTCTACGCAGTAGGCCATCCCATAATCTGAAACTGTGCCTGTATTTGTAGAATTGCATAGACGTACTTATGTTGTGCATGCTATAAAAAATTACTGAATACACCACAACTAACCCTGCTTTATTAACATTTTACTCATGTTTTTTTAACATCTGTTCACACTGGAAAGCCAGGCATTGTAACTGGCGCCGTTCTTTCAGGGTGCTGTTGCACACGACCGCTATCATGCACGCCGAGATCGTAACAGGCGCCAGGATCAACCCTAAAGTGGAACTTGAGGAAGGACGCGGCTGTCGTTTGGATCCCATAGCCTTTCTTTCGTTAAAAGAGAACTCGTACCAGGAAAACCTTAAAGCTCTGGACAGCGTGAAATTCACCCGTCAACCCGGCTACCAAGATCAGCACCTTGACTTGGGTTGCGGACCAGCCAATTTCACTACCGAGCACTTGCTTCCCCGCCTGTGGCCTTGCAAGCGCATAGTGGCCACAGACAAATCAAGGCACATGCTCGACTACGCCAGGGACCACCACCAGCATCCGGAAGTTTTTTTCGAGCTCCTGGACATCGAGCACGGTGATCCTCAGTCCATCGTGGACAAGCATGGGTGGTTCGATCGTGTCTACGCCTTCCTGACTTTCCACTACGTGTCTGACTTAAAGAGGGCTTACCACAACGTTCACCGGCTGCTTAAGGACGGTGGAGAGTGTCTGGTTGTCTATTTCACGAGGACAGGTATCACAGATGCATGGTACGAAGTGGGCAGAATGGACACATGGACCAACCTCATTCCGGTGAGGGCTTATTCTAATCAACACGGTTTTATCTTTTTATTATTTAAATATGACGTCTTTCAGCGATGTCCTTCATAAAATCAATTACTCACGAGACTATTCACCAGCAACACCCGCTTTCTCGAGCTTTCACGTGCACCACATTGAAAGGCTTTTCATCATCTGGTGAAAGCTGCCTTTGTTCCTCAGGAGTCGTTATAAGCCGATAATAGCCGCCGATAGTTCCTGCTGTAAGGTCATGGATTCGAATTCCCTTAACCTTGATACGTCTTCAACGAGCTGTAGAGCATCTTGGCTTTCACCACCTTCCGTCTTGAGAAAGTCTAATGACGAGGAAAACTATTTTTATGTGGCGTTGGAGATTTAAGAATTAAGTTGAGAGTAGTGAAATATCGGTTATTGCAAACGATTTTTGACTCCCAACCTACGCTAAGAATTGTGCTGTTCTTTCATATATTACTGCTCAAGCCTTGTAATAATCTTCGAAAAGTCAAGAGTACGATAGAAGAAATGCCTGCACGTTGCCGTCTGAACCACATCCGCAGAGCGGTGGAATATGAGAAAGCAGGTAATTCACCACAAGTTCCATTCCTCTTAACTGATTCTTCAAAATGCCAGCTGTGCTTTGGGAACGATCAGTGCCAAAAAAATTTATTCTTTTCCGAAAAGGCAGCTCTTCAAATATTGAACTTGAACAACTTTTACCGGAACTTCATCACGAAGTACTGATGCTCTGTATGAGCCCGGACAGGACGGCAACCGTGCTAGGTTTCATCAGTTTGGTGGTTTCTCTCCTACGTGGATACAATATTAATGGTTCACTGAGGGCCACTCCATCCAATTATTGTATTAAAAATTGATTTTGTGGCCATTTCTTGCGATGTTAACTTTTGTTCAAAAAAAGACACATTTATCATTAGAAAATTACCTTCAGGAATGCTCCCTCCAGTGGAGTCAAACTTATAATTGCCCGGCAGTGTAGCGTCGCCTACGGGATGCCCCGCAAAAAGCGGTGTCGAGGCGCGCACTTCACTTCCATCATCGGCCACTGATTGGAACACCTGTATTTCATTTCGCGTTCACTTATAACTTTTAAAAGATCCCTCATAGATTATAATGGTACGTTTAAGTCACAGCGTAACTTTTTTTACAGTGGCATATTTATTTTGCGAGGCATATTACTGATACACACCAAGCTAAATTCGTCCTCAGTGTCCCTTTAACTTTGCATCTCACTAACTAAATCTGGGAGGTTCATTAGGAAGCTTAAGCATTTAAATTTTTTTAAGGTGCAAAATTAAGCTTGGTGGAAAGCATCAAAAAATTTATACTGGCCAGAGCTTTTTTAAACGCGAAAGGCCAGGAACAAATAGTTGAGTTGGACTAGCATCTCTCCTGTGCATTTGTGTTCCTCGTTCTTCGGGGTTTAAAAAAAAGCGCTAGCCAGTTTCAATTGTTGTGCCTTCCAACTTGTCCAACTTTCCGCCTTAGTAAATATCATTTCTAGCACAGTCGGCATTGTATTTTATCCAGTCGTGCATCCTAATTTCTCAGCTTGAATCATTAGTCACATCGCATTATCCACACGCCGTGCAGTGGAAGACTAGCGCCTGTACTGCGCATATGTGTTCCTCGTACTTCGAGTTTCAAACAAAGCGCTAGCCAGTATTAACTATTTGCATCTTAAACGCCCGTGCCGCGCTTCCGTGATTTTATTCGTGCCGTTAGAATCTGTTAAGCCGGTTTTACGTGTCATTTCTTTCTGCTCCTTCTAACTCGAATTCCAGCTGCTCTCTGACCAGTCCTCTTGTTTATTTATTGCGTGAGGCTTTTTTCGCAAGTGAGAAGAAAAATTAAAGTGTTATGAATCTCACTCTACCACCTAGACGTACAAGAAAGCAGTTCGACATTTGTTGCAGACGTTAGACGCAAGCTCCGCTTTCCCATTAATCGATCCGTACTTCAGAAATGTGAAATTGTAATGGATGCGATTAACACAAGGAATGTTATCAAGTTTAATAAGAAACCCTCTAAAGTATAGGTGCTCTGGCGTTTGCCACATGTGGTTGGGGTCCTTCTTGATTAGAGGTGGTAGCTTTGTTGGCTGCATGCTTTGTACATGTGCAGGGATTGAAGGGGCGATGTAGGAGCTACGAGGTTTTTAACTTCCCTTCAGTGGCGTAGAGCGTAGAGTTTCTTTGCCAAAATATTGTGCTTAAATAAGATTTCATAACCATTTAGCTGACCAAAGGCACAATTCCTTAAAAGAACGTATGCAGCTATACGAGAAAATTACGATAAATGTTGCGAAAGGCATTCACGATATAAAGACCTCAGTCTTGTTGTCTCATCATTTTCGTCTTATGCAGGTAGCCTTTAAGGGTTCCATTTTCCTGTTTCACGCTTATAATTAGCAACCTGATAACGCGTGCTCCATAGTCAGCGCAGATATTGAGCGGTAGTACCCCCGGAAGGCGTTTTCACTGTATTCCTTGCATTCTGCTGTCTAAAAGGTAAGCAACGTATAAGACAGAATAAATTAGATTAACCTCTAGTTACATTCTGACCTCTCTTGTTCCGCTTGTTTTTGCCCTTATGTCCATCCAAACCACGAGAAAATGACTACCTCCAATTCAGAGGCTATAATGAGTGCCAAGTGCTTCCTGAAAAGAGTTTAAGCTAAGACACGCGAAATATCTCCTACACATTTGGCGAATTTTTAGACTCAAGGGACGGCGTGCCTCTAGTGCCTTCAAATTGAATTGAAAAAACTAGCAGGAAGCTTACAAGCGAGTGACACGAATCCTTGGGCATTAGCTGTAGTCCCGGAGCAACGAACGTTGGTTGTTTTCTGGTTTACACTACTCTGCACCTCTCCGATCCTCGAGTGCATGTGCGCAAACAGGCGTGCCCATGCCCCTTCCGCACAGTCTCGCTGGCTTATCATATATACACTGGCGCAACCGGTCACAGCAGCGTCTTCGCGCGCTTCCAATTTCATTGAAAGAACCAACACCGCCGTCACCCCACAAAAACATAAACACACTGTGCGGTTAGTGGCGCGCAGCATCTTGAGATGTTACCAAGATCTGTGCTGCGGACGGCGCCGACACCGATGTCGCGAAACTGAAGAAAAGGCTGAGTAGAAACAATGCTCTAAAAACATTATTGTACATGAAGAGGGGATTTATTTATGAGGAAAAGGCAAGCACACGGAGCAGCTAAGGCATATTAGGCAGCAACCACCAATCGCTGCGAGCAGCTCAAGCAGGAGTCTAATGTTAATTTTTTTTTCACGCGTGTTAATAACGAAACTAAGGGATGACGTAAGAGCTTTAAGCGATAACGATCGCTGTGCATCTGAACCTTCCCCCTTTTCATCGCCTTCTTTACAAGGCGTGCTAAGGATGGCATCGACGACGCCGACAGCACCAAACAGTGGAATGAGCTAAGGAGAGCTTACGGTCTAAAAAAAATACTGTGCATCCGTTCCAACTAACGAAATAGAGTATGCATTCTCAAAACTAGAAGAGAATAGGTAAAACAGGGCTCAAATTTTCAAACCGTCCCCCTTAATTTTTAAGCAAACATAAAAAAATTGGCGGTGGTTTAGCTCTGGTTAAACCTGGAGTAACGCGATAGCTACGGCTGGCTGAGTGGAACTTGGTCACGTGACCAACCACGTGAAGAGCAACGTGATCAGCCACGGCGCCGAGCCGCCGGCAGCTGCACCGCACCACGTGACCAACCACGTGACAGCGTGGCGGCGCAGCCACAGGGTGACGACGCCACCACGCTCAAGGCTAGAAATGCTGCCGTAATGTAGCTATTGCTACAAAATTCCGTCGAATTAATCCCTACCGTCCTGGCATAACGCTCACTGTATATGAAAGGTAAAGCAGATTAGGAAGACAGTATATTTTAATGAATGGAAACGTCAAAATTTCGAATTTTGGACCAACCCGTGCGGCAAACTGAAACGCCCTTCCAGAGTCATCATAGTGCCATCCTTGCAGTGAATGCACGCGAAGTGGGCTATTCGAAAAACGGAAAGTGCAGTAAGATCGAACCCAGCACTGTTTTGTTACATCGTGCAGTACAGTTTATGTAAGTTTAGCGCCGAGCTCTGTGTGTAGCCTAGCTACCAGATTTTTTTTTAATTTGCTGCCCTCACCGCAGCTTTTTTTCTGTTGTAGTGGCCCAGTTTTTCTTTCATTAAACCGTGCTAAACGGACATACAGTCGATTTGTTTCGATTCGCGGCGTCTGAAAAAGAGTTTTTACATGCGACTGAACGTGAGACCGAACAGATCTTTCTGGATTGTTAAAATTATTTGTAAAACTTGGTGTACAGCATTATGGTGCCCGCCGAACAGTGTGCGATGCTGAGGTCCGCAAGAGTTTTCATACGGTTTCTGCTTTCGTACCCTCATTTTTTTTTTTGCTATTCTCTGGTGGGCGCCATTCAGAACACAAAAACGCTTCGTGGCACTGGCGCTGATTGTGCCTCCTAAAAGCCTTCTTCAATTTATGTCATTCCGCATGCAATAGTTTTCTTTCGTACGCTTAGATTATCCTTGAAAGCGAAAAAAAAATAAGCGTAGACATTTAAAGGGAGGAAATAAACCACATATTTACTTTATTGCCAGAAGAGCATCACTATACGTCGCGTTTCGCCCGTACTTATTTACTTATTTGTCTGAAGTACAGGGTATTACATTAGGGGGGGGGGGGGGAGATATGAAACGAAATCAGGCAACCCAGATAAATAAGCATCATCGCCAGTAAGCCGATATAAAATTATGCAAAGAAGGCAAACTAACAACATTCCAATTCAATAATAATTCGGCGACGAAAGCGAAGAAGAAAGCAGTGTCAGGAGAAGAGCTTCAAATACTCGCACATAGTGCATGACACCTGAAGCAAACGAACACTAGAAACATGTGAAACTGAACAATAATGCACCGAACAAAGAAAAAATCTCAGCTAAGCAAAGGCAAGTCTCAAAGAAAAATCCTGCTGCTGAAATAACTCTCTTATAGTTACTCCTGGCGGAAAAAAATTGCTTTAGGGAAGCTAAATCAAATAACCAATTGCAATTATGAAACACTTGCGTTAATCAGGGGCTTCAGGTTTATTGAGTTGCACAGTTTTCAAAAATCCGGCATGCACAAGTTCTTCATTTTTGAAGTGCTTTATCGTTCGGCAAGGCACTCTTCGCAATTTTTTCCTCTGCTTAGAAGGGTTGAGTCTGGCCATCTTTAGACTCACTTATTGCGGACATGTGGCAGGATATATAAGTTAATTATTGGGTTGTTGTGACGACTCCTTTGAAATTTAGGCGGTTCTGAATAACAAGAAGCCTCGTTTTGCCCCATGTCGCATTTTTCACCGTTCTTCCCCAATAGTTTGTAAAGAATGCCGTAATCATCAAGTTACAGCTATCATTACTTGAACAATGTGATGCACTGGTTCAGCATGCACATGAAGGAGATTGGCTGGTCAGTTAGATTGCTAGATACATTATTCCGCTCACGTTGTCTCCATTCCATGCAGGTGTGGTTTCGGCTACATTCGGAACGGCAGCATACAGTAGCTTGGATGTGTTTACTGACTCGACTGAGAAGCCTGTTGGTATCTTGGTATGAGCGACCCAGTCTATTCCTGATATTGATTAGTTCCGCGAAAAACTGGCTAAGCTAAAGTACCAGCAGCCTCTTCCTCAATAGTTTTTGTCGCAACATTTCTTATTTCCACTGCTCTGTCCGCATGTGGTTCGTTGCCTCGCATAGTCAAATAAAGGCCCTAGATAATAACCTTGTAATGTGCTTTGTCTGAATTCATGCAACACGTATTGAGTGAGCGAAGACATTTTACAGTCTGCAACAGTCAGACATGCTTTCCAGTCCATGCAGTGCGTTCATCTGCGCCTCCTACACCCCTTCTTCATTTGTTTGTACTAGAGCACATTTGTTGCGTACAGGACCCGGAAGAGGTGTTCGCAAGGCGCTTCCACTTCAACAAGCCGGTAATACAACAGGAGGTGGTGGCTGAAGAGAGGAGGGCGGTCGAATCGGCGGGATTGAAGTTGGTTTCCTGCCGCACTTATAACAGCTTGTGGACTTTGCCGACTGTCGACGTGTGGACGGGTAAGCAGGAGTGTTCATGCCTATTAAACTGTGGCCGGCGCCTAGATTTGCTACGTCGGCAGCATTTGTATCACGGTTACTGCCATTCGTAGTATGCACCATCAAAGACGGTCGGAAAATGATTCTTCGTTGGTAGACAAGAAGGGCCGACTAAGCAACCAGTAAATCATCGTATTAGCTAAGCATTTTTGATTTATCGTAAACGAAATCTGGACAATTAGATGCATTACCTCTGACTGTTCTTTCTAATCACGTTCACGCTACATCAGTTGAAAAAAGATGTGAAGAATAAATCAACTTAATTTCAGTTTGAGTAGTATTTTGCAGGCTCAGTGAATACATTGTAGCAAAAGCTAGTTATAATAACAAAAGCATAGGAAATAGAATATTCAATATGCAGCATTAAGTACATCAAGCAAAGAGCACAAAAATACTGATAGAAGATGCTTATTGCACAAATAAACACAAAATTCATTCACATGTGGTCGGTGGTATGCCAAAGCGCGAGCTCTACAAGTTCTATGTGTAATAACCCACAGAGCATAAGCAAGTCGCAAGCACGGATTATACTATGCGGAGGGAATTAAAACGACTCACAGATTATTTTTTCCTACGCAGACAACTACGTGAAGTTTTTCAAATTGGACGCCCGGATGCATGACCAAGAACGGAGCGCATTTCGGATTTCCTTCAGATCATCCGTTCTTAAGCGATTGATAAGCACTTCAGGTGGAGTTGCCCTCACACACGAAGTCGTGCTTGCACATTCACAGAAGCCCATGGCCCCTTCTAGCGCTGTCCTAACATGGTCAGAAAATACGCATTAAAATAAAATTTTTCTCTCTTACTATGCGTTAGAATAGAGCGCCTTGTCGAAACCACACCCCATGGCGCACTTCTTCTTGTAATCATATCTCGTCTGGCGAAAGCTTACAATCAAAACATATTCAGTGTATGTTAATTTGGCTCCCAGTAATTTTACTGTCGTCAGAGTACTCGATTAAAACAACTCCCGTAAAAACATTTTTTCTTAATTTCGCAATTTAGAAAATTTCCGCAATTGAACAGGAAGCTTTAGCAGCATCTCTGAACGCTACGATTTTGAGTCGAAAGTGTGATAACAACATAGAGAACCTCAAATTCATGGCCCAATGAAATCGCTACAACGTCACTTTGCCGAAATGTAGCATTTTACCCCATCGTCCCTTGTGCGGCATTGCAAAAAAATTCTATATATTTGCATAAGCTCGATTATTACTGATAACAGGGCGTATTAATTTTTGGTCATCCATGTTGATGGAAACCGCAATATGCAGCCTGTTATTGTAAATAAGAGCGCCAAATACTTACAACCTCCTGTCCCCGTTAAATCAATTTTCCACATAGTTAGTCCTATAGCATTGATACAGGAAGGTCATTTTAGCGGCCATAAGAAAATCGAGCATGCCTTGCGATTCGTTTTTGTTGTATATTCGTAACGCACGCAATTTACGAGAAACGTTGGCAAGACACTAATATCACATGTCACTGTGGGTGTGAAAACCGAAATTTATCTTTTATTATCACCACATCGTTCTCAGAAAAACACAATTTCGAGACACTAAGAGCAAGTCAAGTCGACAGGCACTCTCCGTGAGTCTTAAGAATGGGCAACATTACCTGGCTGCCGGCGTGCTCTTCCAGTAATTATTTCAGAGTGGCCTGGATATCTTGTAGTGGGTTTGTTTTGCGACCTTTGCTGTAACCTGGACTTCTTTTCGCAATGCTTCATTTGTACTGAGAGCTTGAGACTACGCTCTTGGCACAACAAGCGTGCTCTACAGCGCCGTCACATACCAGCAGTATCAAGCTACCCATTGCGGCAGCATGATTCAACCCTCTCGAGCCGAAATCGCATACGGCAAATTTCCCACCGTGCTACAGCCCTGAGTACAAAAGTTGGTCTTAAATATTGGTTTATCTTTGAAGCCCCTGTATTTCGTACTCCGAGCTTCGTAAACCAGCAGGATAATTGGTAGAAATAGAAAGTGTACAGAGCGGTGAGCTCGACGGAAAGTGACTTGGCAAGTTTATTTCTTATGTAAAGCGATAATGAAATGATAAGGCTGATAGTTTTCGTCTCGCATGTTAAGGAATTTTCGGTATGTTCCCTAAGCCCTTCATGCCCAGACTAGTAAGAGATTGTTCTTTGGAGCGACCGTTCTTTGGAGCGATTTTGTTCCTTTGAAAGCAGTTCGATAACGACAGCTGGATCCTTGCGCAAACCAAGAAATTATTAAAGCGAAATTTAAAATTAAAAAAAATTGAAATCCGGACAAAAAGATGAGGTCAAAGTTTGCCCCAGGTGACATTAAAATTACAAAAACTGAAATAGAGGATGCGCAGCGCATTGCAGTGCACTTCAATGTTTAGTTTCATAGTGCGTTTTGCGGAGCGTGATCAGAATGAACTTCCCAATAAAACTGACCCGACAGTACATGCTATTTTAATCACTGTCGAGGGTGTACGGGTGACGCTCCTAAAAATAAACACAAAAATTGAGAGAGAATGTCCGCTGCATTCGAATCAGTGCGAAAATACAGATTTGTGCTACGTAGATGACGACAATGACCGGAGCAATCGCGCTTGCCGGACATACAATCGGAAAGAGACGATTTTACTGGGCTCTCAACTTCCGGATTAGTGTTTTCGGTCTAAAAAAATTCTTCGCGGTCTGGCATAATTCCTAGCGATTCTTGAAGTCTTTATTCAGAACAAATAAATGAATTTATTTCTAAATATATCAAGTTATCTTAAAAATTCTAGGGATTAACGGCAGACGCGGAAAACAAGTGCTGCGCTGATTTGCAGAAAAGGCGGCCAGTTACCTGTTTTCAACTACTGTCCTCTCTCTGTTACTGACAACGGTTTCAAGCTAACGGAACGCTTTGTTTCTGGTTTTATACAGGGTTTCTTGAAACATCGTAACATATTATCCCATTTCAGCGTGGTTTCAGAATAGGACAGTCCAATGTGACTCAGTACCAACTGTGAATAAACTTTCCCAAATATCTGATTTATCTGAGCAGATAGATGTGCTTTTTCTGTACTTTAGCAAACCTTTTGATAAGGTTCCCCGTGAAAATTTACTGTAAGAAATGAAAATATTTGGCCTCCATTTTGGTACTATACAATGCATTTATGTTTATCTGAAAAATAGGTTTGCGCTTAAAATTGTAGTTATGCTCGTCAGGTCACATCAGAAGTTCCTCAGGACAGATTGTTTGGGCCATCATTTTTTTTTCAGTTGATGACTTGATTAATCTTATTCTTCGTATTGCGTACATTCGACACGCGGATGACTGTTATCTTGAAGAAAATTTTATCCCAGGGTGATCATGAAATGTTGCAGAGATTCTAGCAATTGCTGACTGGTGCTGCCAACGGGGAATCCAGCTCGTTGCGATAAAACTATTTTTACGCATAGCAAAACTCTTCCGCCAGATTTTCTCAGCAGCTTAAAATCAGAACTAAACTAGAAGTTGGAAAATGCAAATACCTTTGCGTTGCGTTTATCATTGAGCTCGAATTGTCAACACACATCTCGGATATTTTTAAGCGGCGCTAAAAAATTTGCGACTAATAAAAAGAAACCTTATACACGTGCCTGTAAGAATTAAATTATTTTCCTACACTGCAACAGTGAGATCTAAGTTAAAACATGCTTCTGATGTCTGGAACCCACATACTAATACACTGTTGAACTCGAGAAAGTCCAGAGGAAAGCTAAAAAATTTTTATATATTGTAAATACGTCAGGATCAATTTCCCGTCCTCATTAAGGTTACAGGACAGATTAGAGATTACAGATTAGAGAGAGGCAGGAAAATCAGTCGCCTTCTTGCACTCCTTCGAAATATTCTTTTTGGTTAAAATAGCATGACGCTGCCCAATTGCATATGCCGGCCGACTACGAGAACAACGCGACATAGTTATGAATATTTTCTCCCAATTTTCGCCAAAATACACGCTTGTAAATACGTTTTTTTTTCCTCTAACGGTAGGAGAGTGCACTTCATTTCCCGTTAACGTACTTAAACAATTTCGCAGCAGCATTCGAAACTTGTAGCTGTAATGTTTGTAACTTAGGAGATGTCGACTTTTTATCTATACATTTTTTGTGCATTATGTTCATTCCATGTAACATTATTCACGCGGTCTGTGCTTTCTTTTTGTTTGCTTAACACCCCTCCTACTTGGGCCAATGTACTGGCCTGCAGTATCGCTAAATGAATAAAACAATTGAAATTCGCGGCTACAGCTAAGCGAAATGTCTGCACTAGACACAGTGGGACTGAGCAGTGCTCCGAATACGGCACATATACCTATTACTTGAAACATTCAGTGTAATGCCTGGCATAAAATATCCCTTCCTCTACTTGACTGCATTATTTGTAACTGTGTTAACTGGCTTTTCATTTGATTTTACTGATTGTATTCGTTGACCTCATTGCTGTCATTGTATATGTTTTACTAGATTGTGTTTTTTTGTTTCAAACTCTTTGTCTTTGTTCATGTATTGTTCTATGTACGTCGCCCCCCCCCCCCCCTTCTTATGCCATACCCTGTGAAGGGTCCTTAAGGATTCAGTAAATGATGATGATGATGGCGATTGCCGCACAGGCAACTGTGGTCTTGAATGCGCTAGTTTGGGAAAACGAAAGTGTAATCAAATCACAACGTACCGTTCCATCACGTCATTCAGTCTTGGCTTTAGGCTTGCTTAGCTCGTTTGTCACAGCTACGCACATTCTTGTTACTATGCACTTCAGTAGTTTTACTTGCCATGAAGCTTCACCCGAAAGTTTATGGAGAGAAGAGCTGCCGCTAGTGTGCCACTGACACTTTAATGGCACAGGAGTGGCGTAGGCTCCGGCGTTGATTGGTGGAGGTCCCAGCTGTGAAACCTGATTTTATAAGATTTCTACTGTTGATGGAGTCTTTTAAGTGAGGTTACATGTAGAAACTTTGTGTGGATCCGATACCTCAATGTGATTTGGCGGAAGAAAAAGAACTTCAAGAGGAAAGTTTGGTGACAAGAAAGACACGCTATTTCTACGGTGCGATTTAATATCAATATGAAAAGATGTTTTTTTCTTTCCCCGACTGCATGTTCTAAAGATTTTGTCCACTTCGTTATCATATGTTCGATTTTAAACTGAATAGGCAGAACTCAAGCGTAAATCTGCGTCCGACAACTGTACTGCGGCTCTGCTGCGTCAGTTGTTGGATGAGAAAGGAAATCGTCCTAGGAAAATATTCTAATAGTGAAGCGGCTGTGACAAAGCAAGGGGATAACACAGTGCGCCAGCCTGATGATGAAGCGAAGGACTACGCGCAAAAATAGTACGCAAATGTCGAGCATAATTCTATGTCACAAAGATGTGCAGCGGGCGACACTCGTGAGCACGCATATCACGCTTTTCGCCTCTAAACGCAAACACATTGAAGAAGTATGCTACGTGAAGCCTCGTTCATTAGTGGACCACCTGTGTCGAGCCGTGCTCAGGGCTTTAGGAAGATACTAAGTGTTCTGTCCGCTGCATAGTCAGTGGTTCCTGCATGAATACTTCTCGGGCTATTAAAGGAGAACGACTACACCTGACGGGCAGTACCTGGATGCTTGCGCAATAGATTGTTCTGATTAGTTTGGTCATGGAAGTAGTCACCCATATGACTGTAATTTACTGCTCGCTACTGGAAGCTTATTTTAGGCTTACTTTTGCGGCATATATGCAAGCTATAAATCAAAGCCACGTGCCTGTGAAATCCCAATATCTCAGGTTCAGTTTCACATATGCAAGTAATAAATGAAAAAAGTGGTCGAACCTACCTGCTCTTACCCAATAGGGCATGATATGACGATAGGTGCTCTGAACCGCACTCAATGTTATTAATACGCTTCTTGATCTCCCGCTCTCTCTGTGCTCTCGAATTCTTACATCGGCACGGAATTTCTTTTAATGAGGCAATGAAATGCTGCCTACCGCCTTTTTACTAGTAACCCATTGTTTTCACTCGATTTCATATCATCTTCGTTTTCTTTAATCCTTGCTAACGGGGGACGCTGAACTGTGCCCTATTCTTACGGGTCACGTGTGAAGTGATGGTGAGTCTGTTTTATGAAGAGCAGGCATGCGCCCTGTCACGAATGTCGTGACGATCAATGCTTTCCTTTCGTGCATGGGAATGTCTAGCCTTGCTAATTCCCTCCATTCTCTGCACCATTTTCTATAGCAGCTAGTGTCGGACAGGCTTTGCACAAGATTGGCTCAGTATTCATAGCCCCACGTAATAGCTCTTGACGTTTTAAATCTCCAACCGGCCGAGGTCTTCATTTTTATTTCGGCAAATACGCCGGGACGCCCTGTGCTACGTCCGGCTTGAGCTTCGATGTCCCGCTCGGCTTCTTAACAACGGCGGCTTGGGCACCCCATTTTTCGACACGAACAATGTAATTCACGTACAAGTGCTTTTCGCTGGAAATGATGTACTGAAATCAGGACGCAAAATCTCCAGTTTCCTGTCGCGGTATCGCCCGCTTCTACATCTTGCGCCCTTCATCACCTCTGTCATCAATTAATTTTAATGTACAGATGTACCGACAAACACTGAACGAAAATTAAATACTGGAGTATGACATAATGCACAGGAGATCGTAAAAGAAGGTTACCCTACGTCGCAGTTTTTAGCAAACCAATGTAAAAACTTAAGCAGAAGAAACAGCTGTTTATATTCAAGATTGCAGTTGCCCTTGGAAAAAAAAATAAGCGACATTACTTATAAATCACAAATGAAGTAAACAAAAATGCCTATAATGTCTGTGGCTGCAAATCAATTTTTTTCCACTACTAATTATGATGAACCTTTGATCCCTTTGTTTCATAATAGAATGGCCACTTGTAATGGTGAGGACGAAACCAAAGACGTACGCGCGAGCCGATAGGGAACACTGCAACAGTCAGCTGTTTTAGCAAAAATGAGCGTCGGTGGCAAACAAAAGAGGATTAAAATGCTTTGTTAAGGAATATTACATCTTGAATTTTAAGCCTCTCAGCCAGGTCAGAAACAGATAAGTATCGTCTGATGTCATACTGATTGCGCAAAGAAAACACCTTTTTTAGTTTCTCAAAAGCTAGAACGGAACTCAGGTGCGCAGCAGGTGTAGGGTATCCCTCCACGGTGATCCCGAACAATACAGGTATAACAGTAGCAGCACACATAATCAATAGGAAAAACTACTTGCCAATCCGCTCACTAACAACGCCAGGCCTTTACTGTGCTGTCTGCTCGTTACTCATACAAGACACCTAGCGCCGCGTCGCGATAGTGCCTGGCAGCGTACGAACCTGGCTCATAGGATGACGGCGAAGCTTCAAGGCCGATGAGGGTTTTGAACAAAAATGCAGTTGCCCGACAACGTTTCTAGCATTGCGGACGAAGATTCAGTATGTCACTTTACCGACATGGTGTAGAATACAGCTCGGTACGAAGAAATCGACGTCCATACAAAATTATAATTCAAAAACCCGCATACAAATAGAATACAGATCTCATGCCACTTTTGTTGGGTGTTATTAGCTGAGCCCGCGTTGCTGGGCTTAGCAAGATTATGTGCTGTTGCCCTTCAAGGAAATATTCCTGATCATGGTGTCCGCGAAATAAATTAGCAAAAGCTCCGAAAACGCGATTGAACATCATGGGCCATCATACTTGCTGCGCTTTCAAGAACAAGAAAACACAGGTAAGGTGTGCGTCTAGTGTAGATTTTGCCGTGTCGCGCGGAAAGACATGGACACAGAGTGAAGGGGACCAGCGCTAGTTCCAAAAAAAAATTTACCCAAACGAGGGCTTGAAATACGTAGACAACCTTAAAGAAAGAGGAAAACCAATCATGAGGCATAAAACACCGAACCACAAAATTAGTCTCCTCAGACGGTAAAGGCGCAGGCACCGAATCTCTTACTTGAGAAAGAGCCAAGTCACTGCTTATGCTATATATCTCGAACGCCTCTACAGATCACTCTAAATCAGGAGCACAGCGGCCTCCTGGAAGTCAGACTCGCGACAACGAATAGCAAGAATCTGCAAAACGTGTTTTGGCATCAATGCCCAAACCTTGTCACAACATTACCTTTGGCTGTGAGGTTCTGTCTTGTAAGCACGCATTTTTCACTTTTCTTTTGCCTCAAATTTTCCTGCACATTTTGATCGATGTTTTGAACAAACTTGAATTGGTTGTACTCTGCTCAGTCGTCTTCATTACATGTTCGCTTCCTTCTGAGCGTTTTCTGTGAAATAGCAGAACGCAACTCAACGCACTCTGTGGTATCATGCGAGCGGTGATTATCTTGAGGCTGACAAAAGAACAAATTCTGCTGAATACTTGATTCTGGTTGACTCTGTGCAATCCGGTTATGTATAAACATCTATGTGCGAATGATGAATCAAATGTTCTCCACAAATAAAATGCAAATAGATACATCCCCAATATATTAATTATCTATCAAGGATTGCGTAAATTGCTGCCACCGAGCAAGCATGCTATTTTTAATGAGGAAACCCAGTGTCTGCCGCCCGACTCTTCAAGCGGTCAACAGTGGCGCTATTGGGCTGGTATGGTGCGCACAAACGACAAATACAGCGCTAAAAAGGTGAACAGAAATTGCTTCTTATAAAGCCCACTGTCTGACTTGAAGGTGAGTTTCACTAGCGCTGAGGAGACCATCAGCCTAAGCAAGCAGACGGCGTTCCTAGCCTGAAGAATAAATCACTACAAATCATTACCTAAACAAGCACCCCAATTGGGCTCCCAGTTCTAAGGGCGCTTGCATGGAGAACACAGCTAAAAACAACTTCGGGGTAAGCCATCACGACGATTCACGGCAGATAAAGTTGAGAGCCATGCTTTCATAGATGTTAACGGCACTTCCCGGTCAAAGGGGCAGTTCATTTACGGGGTGCGCTGCTACAAACAAAAATTGTCACTCACGCCACAGCATTGTCCGCAGTTGTCTTGCCGAGCTCTCTCACTGAACACAAATCTGTTTATTTTAGTGGAGCTGTTCACATTGTACCGATTCCGGCAGCGTTTTCAACGTGACGTCCCAGCGGCATAACGGGCGCTTAAACGCATACAGCGTAGCACGCAGCGTCAGCGCATAAGAACATCGCTGTGTCATTCATCCCTTCCGCAGGATTACGCGAATGAGCTGATGAAAATAAGACGTAGCAATAAAAAATAACAAATAGTCCTAGCCTTCCGCAGACTGCTGTGTAGGCTTTGTTGCAGTCGTGCCGCGTCAAGTTGTCAAAACGTCGCATTAATCGTCATCGGCGAATCAACCAGTGACGACGTTGAGAATGAAGACGCATACTCAGTCGTCGCCCTGGTAGTCGTCTTCTGACGCCTGTTCCCAAGCGGCAACACTAGCAGCAGTAGCAGAAACGCCGAGGTCACGACTATGAAGCACTGAAGGACGCGCTTAAATCCTGTCGCATCCGTGGTGCTGGTGCCGTGTATGGTTGACGGAGACTGGCAGGGCGCCCCCGAGGCAACCTGCGGGGAAGTTTAGTAGAGAGGTAAGTTGTGCACAGAATGTTTTATGCGTTCTTAACAACTGGTTGCTTGAAAGGAGAAAAAGCTGAATAAGAGGCAGTAAAGCAGGGTTGTAAACTATGAAAAGTGCTACTTTGTTATATCCCCTTCAGCATCCATTCAACTCAAATTAAAGTAAAAATTGCTCACTGCATAAATGAAGAATTGGCAACCTGTTGGTAGTGAAGTATAAAAATTAATAAAGCAGTTTGCACGTTTGAGCTCATTTTTTTGCGTACACAATCCCAAAATTCCCAACGTCTTTCTGCGACGGTATGCCGAATTAGTTGAGTTTTTGTGCGTTTTCTGCCGATCATCCTTGTGAACTAGGAAATCGCCAGATTGTCGGAAGATCACGCGAATCGTCACTGTACCTAAGAAAGGTTACTGGTAAAAAACAATCGCCCAATCTCGCTATTATCACCATGCTGAAAATAATTTATCACGTCCTTGCAAATCCCAAATTAATTCTAATATCAGCACTCAATTTTACATAAACCGAAAACAGTATGTTTCCATTCATGGATAGGTTACGGAGGCTCTTTCAGTCATTTCTGAACCACCACAGGGTTTTATCCTCGGGCCTTGTTATTCCTGCTGTATATTAATGACGTCGTTAACACAGTTCTTGCTAGCGCAGAGATTAGTTTGTAAGCAGATGACCGCCTTCTGTATCGTGGCATCAACATCTATGCCATTTTGCAAGCATTTTTTCGCGGCACATCGCTGCGCTGTAGAAATTCTAAAAACCTTTCTGACTATTACTAACCGCTAGCTAAAAAGTTCATTGAAGCTACGGTGATATACGGGGTACATGAGCGTGGGAACTGAAATCACTCCTAGCTTGTCAAGCCTGCACAAACCATGTTACATTACCAACCCGAGTCACAGAGAACAGTGACACTTCAATTGACATCTGCGTTACGAGCATAAATGATGAGAATATAATTACAGCTGTGCTTGCAATTGACATAAGCGATTATTTACTGCTATTTTATATTACGAATTTCCCTTCATACAACCATGCTTCCGGTGCGCCTTTTTACGGCCGAATGATAAACGAGAGCTCGATAGAACACATTCGGCACGTAATTGCAGCAATAGACTGGCAGGCGGTCTACAACGAACGCGATGCTAATACAGCTTTTGATTCCTTTCTTGCAAATGCATGAAAAGCTTCTACGGCGCAGCTTTCCCGTTAAGGAGCGAACGAAGCAAAAATAAGAAGGTGTGAAAACCTTGGATAATCTGTCATCCATATAATGACATACAAAAGCAAAATGCGATGTGTCACCTTTTGTAAAAACAAGGGATCAAGAACAGTTTGCAGCTTAAAAAAATCATTAACCAACTTTAAACAAACAGAAAAAAAGCTAAAAAAAAGAGTACTATGAACCGCTGTTCTCGGATATGGGATGCTGTGAAACTGATATAGACCGAAACTGATGTGGGATGCTGTGAAAAAAATAACAAGTAGAAAGTCAAGTATGAGGTCACAAACACCGTATCTGAGCAAAAGTCAAATGACAAGTATGAACGAGTTTCCTGCAAGCTCGATCATGTGCTCCAAGAACAGATAATGAAAGTGTGGTTCATGCAATTGATATCACATCAGTGACTAGCACTATCTTTACTCAGCCCACATATAGCGCAGAGATACGAAATTTAGTAGACAAATTGAAAAGTACTGCCTCGCCCGGACACGACGGAATTTGGCCGGAGCCTATTAAGAACGTCTCAAACGAAGTAAGTGAAGTTGTAGCTTACAGTGTTAACATGTCAATATCTTCAGGAATTTTTCCGGAGGCCTTAAATACTACGCGAATGAATCTTTTCCATAAAAGCGGCGCGAAGGATCTAGTCTCAAATTACAGACCAATATCTGTCCTAAATATATTCTCAAAGCTTTTTGAAGCTGATATTTTACAGTCTGTGGTCATTTTTCGTTAAACACGATGCGCTATTTAAATGCCAAGATGGCTGTCAAAAAAATAAGTCGGCCGAACAAGCCCTTCTTAGTATTAAAGACAAAATAATTGAAAGCATTGATAAACAACACGTTACGCTCGAACTTTTTTTAGATTTAAGAAAGGCTTTCGATTCAATTGATCATAATATGCTATTAAAAATTACAAATCAACGGGATTCGTGGCATTGCTGGTGATTTAATGAGTTATTTAACGAATTGAAACCAATTTGTTCTGGTAAACTCTATTTCTTCTGACATTTTGCCTTCAACAAAAGGTGTACCTCAGGGCTACAAACTGGGCCCAATCTTGTTCATTACATACGTAATTGACATTGTACGGATACCTGACTCACCCGATTTGGCAATGCATGCCGATGATATCAACGTAATTTTTACATCCAATGACAATTCCGAACTTGGTTTCAGCGCAAATACTTATCTAAATCGTCTGTCAGAAAGGCAGAGCAAGAACAGCCTGAAACTCAATACAGCAAAAACAACATGCATTTTATTCAGCCCTCGTATCAAAAACATGCATAGTGACATTAACTTATATTTTAATGGCACGGAATTTGCCCGCGTTAAAGAACAAAAATTCTTAGGTGTATGGTCTGATGAACATTTATCGTGGAGTTCACATATAAGCAGGTTAGGCAACAATATCTCTAAATCCGTGGTTATTATTGAAAGAATTGCCCACCTAATTCCTGTTTCGTTCGAACAACAGTTATACAATGCCCTTTTTTATCCAAAGCTCTGCTATGGGATCTCGGTATGGGGAACAACAACAACAACAACAAAAACGAACGACAACAAGGTAATTCTTTTACAAAAAACGCATTCTTCGTATATACACCAATTACCACTTCCGTTACGCAGATCTTGCAACAGCTGCATTTTTCCAGCGTTATTCACTTCTTCGCGCAGACAAAATTTTTTTATAAGAAGGTACGGCTTACAGTGCACAAACAGAAATTATTCTCTAAAACATCCAATCCAGATGCATCTCGGCACCTCCTACTGCGAAACATCCAACACAAGCCTAAAACAAGAACAAATTATGGAAAGCAGCCATTTTATATTAGTGAACTGACATATTAAACAATGTTAAGGAACTGTTAGATTTTAGCGCTTCATGGGGCGCTTTTAAAAAAGAGCTTACAGCGTTGCTACTAGCCGATGATATTTCCTTTTCTTGATCAGTGTCATTCTGTACCCTTTCTGTTTGTATGTACGTATATCCGTTCACAAAATTAATATATTGAATGCAGTTGTGCTATGTGCGCATTATGGCTGTGAAATGTGTATTACAAGTGTAATAAGTTTGTACTTATGTATATTCTGTACTTTTGTCTTTTATATGTATTTCTTTCTGTTATCACTGCTGTCGAAACTGTTTACTGAAGAGGGCCGGGACCCGTCGCCAGGTCATTGGTACCTTTTGTCTCAGTCTCCACTCGCTATGACGAGAAATAAAGTTCATTCATTCATTCATTAATTCATTCATAACTGCGATAAAATGCAAATATCAAAGTAACCCGGAAACAGCATAACAGAGTTCTCCTCTTACTGGTGTCCGCCAATGCAGCGAAAGCCTTTGCGGACATAAAAATATAACGCCAGGATTCTCTGAAACATTGTCTTATTGTGCACATATCAAAACGTCATAGGAACTTGGACAACGCTCAACCTAAAGGATAGAATCGCATGGAGCTCTCCTCACTGGTGTAAAGGTTGCGGGCCTGGCTCGCGACCCAAAGGAAAGCCGTTCGATTCCGCTTGACCTCCTTTTTAGCGCGAAAGCACTATTTCCCTAGAAACCCTGAAAAAGGCGAAATTCGTCTGAAACCTCTAAGATCACCTGCAAAAAGAAGGCCGCCACTGTCTGGAAGACGTTGAAGTAACGAGCGTTAACTTTATTGGCCATGCCTAAAACGAAAGCCTTTCCGCATCCAGCGGGGCCAGTGAAGAAAACCCTGAGCGGTTCGGCAAAGTAACATAACATCGCCACATAGCCAAGCAATCGACGTCTAGCGCAACCTATCAGAGAAATTACGATGCACGTCTACCCGTTGTCGAGTTACACGCGCTCAAGATACGTCCCAAACGCAATTTGCTTTGCTTGGGGGGTCACGGTGGGCTATAGAATTCGGCTTGTGGTGCGATATGGTAACGCTTCAATTATTAACTCCATGTATACAATGTTTACCCATTATTTAACTGTGGTTTTGTTTCTATACCACAACCCATAGGGTTTTATTGCCCTACCAAATTCTGTACACAACTGTCCCCGGTTTGGTTTGGTTTTAGGGGGTTTAACGTCCCAAAGCGACTCAGGCTATGAGAGACGCCGTAGTGAAGGGCTCCGGAAATTTCGACCACCTGGGGTTCTTTTAACGTGCACTGACATCGCACAGTACACGGGCCTCTAGAATTTTGCCTCCATCGAAATTCGACCGCCGCGGCCGGGATCGAACCCGCGTGTTTCGGGCCGGCAGCCGAGAGCCGTAACAACTCAGCCACCGCGGCGGCATTGTCCCCGGTTAGGTTTACCTCGTTGTCGAAATATATAAAGCGGAACGAATGCATACGATACAGTGGTCCTGAAACGGGTCAGTTTACCTTTCCTGTTTTCTGTTATTTCGTCCCCGGACGTCATATACTCACGTAGTTCTACCTCTATCCACCATATTGGAGCGTGACGTCATCATTGGCACGCGGCAGGTGGTTGTTTCTACAATGTTATTGTAGATGGCGCTACATTCTCAATGTGAGTTGGGCTGTTTTCTAGTTGCTACCACAGATGACGCTGGGATCTCAGGGGTGGTAGCAGGCCCCACGAAATCTCGAGACGTGATGAGTAAGAGCTAACGCTCTTAAAATAAAATATTGCACGATTGGTTTCGAACCAGGGGCGATGCGAGATCAGCTTCGCTGGTCACTGCACGAGAGCACTATGCTACCGCCGCAGCCGATCATACCTCAAGCACCACGCCATTCGTACTGTGCATTGCACGTCGTAATATTCAACTTCCATCTATGAGCAAGCCCCGCCGCGGTGGCTCAGTGGTTAGGGCGCTCGACTACTGATCCGGAGTTCCCGGGTTCGAACCCGACCGCGGCGGCTGCGTTTTTATGGAGGAAAAACGCTAAGGCGCCCGTGTGCTGTGCGATGTCAGTGCACGTTAAAGATCCCCAGGTGGTCGAAATTATGCCGGAGCCCTCCACTACGGCACCTATTCTTCCTTTCTTCTTTCACTCCCTCCTTTATCCCTTCCCTTACGGCGCGGTTCAGGTGTCCAAAGATATATGAGACAGATACTGCGCCATTTCCTTTCCCCAAAAAAACCAATTATTAATTATTATTATCTATGAGCAAAACAATATTTCAAAATTAATCTTTGGGGAAAGGAACTCGTGCATTATCTGTCTCACATATGTCAAACAACCAAGAATTTTTTTTATTTTAAACGGAACCGCTTTTCTTCTATGTTACCTGTATTTCACTCTCTCCTTTATCCCGACCTTGCTAAGAAGCCCGGACCCTGAGCTCCAGCGCACCACCATCCATTGTGCGGAAGAGGCCGCTACCAGTCAAGAGCTGCCAGCCAGCCTCTAACCGCAAACGTCCTCTCCCCGTGTTGTAGGCCTACGTGCCAGGAGCGGATAATGAAAATTGTGTTTGGGAAAAAGGAAATGGCACAGTCTCTGTCTCACATATATGCGGAAAATCTCAACCGCGCCGTAAGAGAAGGGATAAAGGAGGGAGTGGGAGAAGAAAGGAAGAAAAAGGTGATGTAATGGAAAGTTCCGGAGTAATTTCGACCACCTGGGAATCTTTAACGTGCGCTGACATCGCACAGCACACGGTCGCATTTGCTTTTCGCCTCCATCGAAACGCGGCCTCCGCAGTCGGGTTCGAACCCGGGTACTCGGCTACTCATCCGGAGTGCTCGGGTTCAGATAATAATAATAATAATTGGTTTTGGGGGAAAGGAAATGGCGCAGCATCTGTCTCATATATCGTTGGGCACCTGAACCGCGCCGTAAGGGAAGGGATAAAGGAGGGAGTGAAAGAAGAAAGGAAGAATAGGTACCGTAGTGGAGGGCTCCGGAATAATTTCGACCACCTGGGGATCTTTAACGTGCACTGACATCGCACAGCACACGGGCGCCTTAGCGTTTTTCCTCCATAAAAACGCAGCCGCCGCGGTCGGGTTCGAACCCGGGAACTCCGGATCAGTAGTCGAGCGCCCTAACCACTGAGCCACCGCGGCGGGGCAAGGGTTCAGATGTCAAGAAAGGAAAGAAAACGCGCGTATCTTAATCCCTGTATGAGTGGACACCTCAACCACGCATTGAGCTACATGTCGTTAGTGAAGGAGAGATGATAATAATTATTATTTTGGGGGGAAAGGAAATGGCGCAGTATCTATCTCATATATCGTTGGACACCTGAACCAGGCGTAAGAGAAGGGATAATGGAGGGAGTGAAAGAAGGGAGAAAGTCGTGTCGTAGTGGAGGGCTCCGGAATAATTTCGACCACCTGGGAATCATTAACGTGCACTGACATCGCACAGCACACGGGCGTCTTAGCGTTTATCCTCCATAAAAACGCAGCCGCCGCGGTCGGGTTCAAACCCGGCAACTCCGGAACAGTAGTCGAGCGCCCTAACTACTGAGCCACAGCGGCGGGTAGAGACATGTACAGTGCTTACATTTCATTTGACAACGTTTGACTTCGTCAATTTTAATGAAAGAAAAGACGCATAACTGGCTCCCTGGGTGAGTGGACACCTCAATTGCACTTTCTGGTACGTCGCGGTGGTGGTGTCCCCCTAAAACACTTTCCTTCGCACAAGGTTTCGTGCTTCGCAATGCTAAAATGAAAATAGGTTTTTTGGGGAAAGGAAATTGCACAGTATCTGTCTCACATATCGGCGGACACATGAACCACGCTGTAAGGGAAGGAATAAAGGAGGGAGTGAAAGAAAAGAAAGAGGTGCCGTAGTTGAGGGCTCCGGAATAAATTCGACCACATTGGTATCTTTAACGTGCACTGACATCGCACAGCACACGGGCGCCTTAGCGTTTCGCCTCCATCGAAACTCAGCCGCCGCAGCCGGGGTCAAAGCCGAGTAGCCGAGCGCCCTAACCAGTGAGCCGCAGCGGCGGGTTTAGCAATGCTAAACAACCAAGAATTTTTTTCTTTTAAACGAAACTGCTTTTCTTTCTATGTTACCTGTATTTCACTCCCTCCTTCATAGCGACCCTGCTAAGAAGCCCATACTCTGAGCTCCAGCGCACCACCATCCATCTTGGCGGAAGAGGCCGCAACCAGTCGAGGGCTGCCAGCCAGCCTCTAACCGCGGACGCGCTGCTCCCCGTCTTGCAGGTCTACGTGCCAGGGGTGGAGAAGGAAAATGAAAATTGGTTTTTGGGGAAATGAAATGGCAGAGTATCTGTCTCCCCGCCGCGGTGGCTCAGTGGTTAAGGCGCTCGACTACTGATCCGGACTTCCCGGGTTCGAACCCGACCGCGGCGGCTGCGTTTTTATGGAGGAAAACCGCTAAGGCGCCCGTGTGCTATGCGATGTCAGTGCACGTTAAAGATCCCCAGGTGGTCGAAATTATTCCCGAGCCCTCCACTACGGCACCTCTTCTTCCTTTCTTCTTTCACTCCCTCCTTTATCCCATCCCTTACGGCGCGGTTCAGGTGTCCAAAGATATATGAGACAGATACTGCGCCATTTCCTTTCCTCCAAAACCAATTATTACTATTATTATTATTATTATTATTATTATTATTATTATTATTATTATTATTATTATTATTATTATCTGTCTCACATCCGCGGACATCTGAACCGCGCCGTAAGGGAAGGGATAAAGGAGGGAGGGAAAGAAGGATGGAAGAGGTGCTGTAGTGGAGATCTCGAGAATAATTTCGACCACCTGGGGGATCTTTAACGTGCACTGACATCGCACAGCACACGGGCGCCATGCGTTTCGACTCCATCGAAACGCTGCCGCAGCGGTTGGGTCAGGGGCGGGAACAAACGACTTGTCTGATGCAAATAAAAGTTATTCAGTATATCGATCGAATTTCTTGCGGAGCGGTTCGGGTGTCCACCGAGATATGTGAGCCAGTTACTGCGCCATTTCCTGTCCTGAAAAAAACAATTTTTCATTTTTAATATTCTCTGTGTTACCACTCTCTCGACGAATGCTGATTTTTTTTTTGTAATATTAAGGCCAATGCCGGCTTTTGTCGAAAGGTAGGTGGCTTCCTGGTCCTAAGGAGCTGGGATCTAGAAGCTCTCACCAATGTGGCGAGAGTTCCATGTCACCGTGTGTATCTGTTACTAAACCGTCGTATTTCAATCTTTCCTCTCTTAACTCTCCTTCTGTCTACATGAGGCAGAGACTGTGGCTCAGCTTGAGCCAGTGGGCAGTCCCATGCGCTTTTCTTTTCAACCTTCTTTCAGTCGCGACAAGTATTTTTTTCTCTCGGGAATGGCACCTGTAAAGCTATTGCATAATCCTTCGTAATCCGCTTTGCATCTAGTGGATGATGCTGTGTGGTTGGTCCTTTGTGCTCAAGTTGCACCTGTGACATCATCACCGTCTCGACCTCTCAGAGAATTTCGTGACGATGGGCATCGGCGGGGTTTCGATGCGGCCACAACTCCTATCCTATCGCATTAATAAACACAAGGTCCAAAACAACCTTCTGGCTGGTGGACTGATAGGCGTCGTTTGAGTGAATGTTCTATTAACTTGTTGTTTGCTTTATTCTGGTAACTTTCTTAATAATAAAAAAAAAAACCAGCTGAAAAGGAAGTATCATTGACGAATATCACAGAGGAAGAGAGAGTGCTGGGCACATCTTTGCCACTTGGCTGTAAATGCCGCCTGGTGTCACATTTTGCGCTTGCTGTAACCACCATGCAGTCCGGTGCGGTTAGATAGTTCCTACTGAATTGTGAATATTGAAAGAAGCCCTACAACAGTTACGTTTACAAATATTTGCGTTCAAGGAAGTCTCAAAACGAAATCTACTGAGCCAGTTTTTTTCTGTCTGCCGTTAAGCAACATACGAAAATGTGACGTGTAATTTAATTCCGCCTTTAGTGCACCTCTTGAAAATGTTTGAAGTTTGATGTAACTCCGGTAACGGTGAACTTGTATGAATTCCGCTACGACAGATCACCACCATTCTAGGAGCAAAAACTTTTAATATTATAAAATTGTAAGTTACTGGTATAGAAATATGGAACGTAATGGTCCATTCTTCTGATATGTAGCAAAAATTTTTCGTAGTATTTTCATCGCTCTCATCGAGCAGTTAAGATGCCATTGAAAACCAATAAGGAAAGCTTTTGACGACAGCAAAAACGTTAATAGCAAAACAACATTCAAGCCTGCAGACGTGAGATCAGCGTATATATTTATTAGAGAGCTTTAGTTTCACGTACGTAGAGGGTTCACGTACGCAAACGTGAGAAGTCTACGTAGCGTGCACGCAGGTGGTTTGAAACCCTTATAGTTACACGTACGCGAAACACGCCGCGCGTTACGCCTTGCGCCATCTACTAAGTATCACAGACACTGGTTGTAGCCAAAATCATCCATGACAAGTCATTAAGCGAAGCCATTCATAGCGAGACCGTTGCTATGACGACGACCAACGCTACTTCGTCAAACTTAGCAGCTGAAAAATCGCCCTTCTGTCTGAAAAACAAAAGCTATTTGTCGCTTGAAACCTTATGCGAGGGTAAGAATGGGGAAATCAAAATCGAATACAAAGCTTAGAACACCATATCGCCTCGAGGAATTAGCGACGAAGCTATTATCGCCGTGAAGCGGCGGGCCGGGTGCCGCCATGTTTGTCAACGCTACGTACGCAAGAAACGCAAAGACCGCAAAGTAAAAATCCGAATCTCACGTACGTACGTGAGACTCGCGCATACCCTTTGCGTTCTGCGCATGCGCACTGGTCACCCGTAAGAGCTCTACGTACGTGAAGCCTCTGCGTACGTGAAACTAAAACTCTAAGAGCTCTACGTACGTGAAGCCTCTACGCACGTGAAACTAAATCTCTCTATTAGAGAGTTTTAGTTTCACGTAGGTAGAGGGTTCACGTACGCAAACGTGAGAAGTCTACGTAGCCTGCACGCAGGTGGTTTGAAACCCTTATAGTTACACGTACGCGAAACACGTCGCTCGTTACGCCTAGCGCCATCTTCTAAGAAACACAAACACTGGTTGTAGCCTAAATCATCCAAGGCAAGTCTTTAAGCCAAGCCATTCATAGCGAGACCGTTGCTATGACGACGACCAACGCTACTTCGTCAGGCTTAGCAGCTGAAAAATCGCCCTTCTGTCTGAAAAACAAAAGATATTTGTCGCTTGATACCTTATGCGAGGGTAAGAATGGGCAAATCGAAATCGAATACAAAGCTTAGAACACCATATCGCCTCGAGGGATTAGCGACGAAGCTGTTATCGCCGTGAAGCGGCGGGCAGGGTGCCGCCATGTTTGTCAACGCTACATACGCAAGCAACGCAAAGACCGCAACGTAAAAATCCGAATCTCACGTACGTACGTGAGACTCGCGCATACCCTTTGCGTTCTGCTCATGCGCGCTGGTCACCCGTAAGAGCTCTACGTACGTGAAGCCTCTGCGTACGTGAAACTAAAACTCCAAGAGCTCTACGTACGTGAAGCCTCTACGCACGTGAAACTAAATCTCTCTATTAGAGAGTTTTAGTTTCACGTAGGTAGAGGGTTCACGTACGCAAACGTGAGAAGTCTACGTAGCCTGCACGCAGGGGGTTTGAAACCCTTATAGTTACACGTACGCGAAACACGTCGCTCGTTACGCCTAGCGCCATCTACTAAGAAACACAAACACCGGTTGTAGCCTAAATCATCCAAGGCAAGTCTTTAAGCCAAGCCATTCATAGCGAGACCGTTGCTATGACGACGACCAACGCTACTTCGTAAGGCTTAGCAGCTGAAAAATCGCCCTTCTGTCTGAAAAACAAAAGCTATTTGTCGCTTGAAACCTTATGCGAGGGTAAGAATGGGCAAATCGAAATCGAATACGAAGCTTAGAACACCATATCGCCTCGAGGAATTAGCGACGAAGCTGTTATCGCCGTGAAGCGGCGGGCAGGGTGCCGCCATGTTTGTCAACGCTACGTACGCAAGCAACGCAAAGACCGCAACGTAAAAATCCGAATCTCACGTACGTACGTGAGACTCGCGCATACCCTTTGCGTTCTGCGCATGCGCACTGGTCACCCGTAAGAGCTCTACGTACGTGAAGCTTCTACGTACATGAAAACTAAAACTCTCTATTGATTGTTAGGCGGAATCTTACTATATGCGAAAAAACTGAGTTCACAAGCTTTCTCATTCAAAAATTCTTTTGTCCAGAATTGTGGGGTTTTATGATTAGCGATGGTGTTCAAACAGAAAGCGTCCATCCATAAAATGTTGTCACCTTGTTACTACCTCGCAATCGGCGCTATACGTTTACGCAGCCAGTCAGGGCAGTAAGAAGTGCAATAGCATGTCTATGCAACACCATAACCTGTCTCTTTTTGTACGGCGTCAAGTGTACCGAAGTCCCGCAGTTGCCAGGCGACTTTAATTTTAAAGGCAAATACAGCCAACAAAATGATGCCACAAAGGTAAGAACACACGTACCGAGCCTGTGTACGCGTGTTCTATCCTGTGTGGCGTCTATTTGTTGGCAGTAGTTCTCTAATGTTATACACAAACCAGCTCAGCAACAAATGCTTCTACAGCGACTTTGATTACGCCAACTTTTTCCAGTGCTGTTTTACACCGGGAAATTTAACGACCACTCTGCTGAAGACAGTTCAGTCATCAGAACATTTACTCCTTTATATGCGAACTGAAATACGTTTTGCTCCTACTCGCATGTATAACTATCTCTTAACATTTGTAAGCAAATGCAACTGACATTACTGCGGGTGGTTATTGCAAAAGTACACTGCGCGGGCGCACGAAGAACTTTTGTGCTAGTCTGAATGCTTCCTGGGACAGTACAGGCGTCAGTATCACCGCATCTTTCAAGTACCGTGTTGTAAAGGGCATCTGCGTTGCATGCGTGCGTTGCATGCGTCAGAGAAACGATGTATTTCGTGCAACTTACGCTGTCACGAAGTTCTCGAAACTCGGAGGGCGGAGCGCCAAATATTGCGCGTTTCCACCTCGAAATTCCGGCCGACGTGGCTGAAGGCGTTTGTGATGTCGCAGCTAGAGAGACCATGCTCGGGACAAGGCCGGTGGCGGCGACCGAACCCGGAACAGAAATCGCAGGAGCTTCGCAGAGCCCACTCGCTCCTGCGGAGTCAGGCAGAAGTGGCCTTATTAAAAGAACACTTTCGCGAAAACAGGTTTTTGAGGAAAGGAAATGGCGCAGTAATTGTCTAGCATACATTGGTGGAGACCGGAACCGCGCCGTAAGAAAAATGAGGAAGGTGGGAATGAAAGAAGTTACAGTGAAAGAAGAAATAGAGAAATAATCCCGGAGAAGAGCTCTCCGGAATAGTTTCGACCACCTGGCTCATCGCCCTGGGAAATCAAGGTGCGCGATATACGTGCGGCAGGACGTCCAGCACACCCTCGTCGGCTCGGCGGCGGCATCTGACGCCCAGGAGTGCGTGGTGGTGACAGTGCGCGTCGGTGGTGCTGACACGACGGTGGCCAGTGTTTATATGCGTCCAGCTGTCGCGTGGAACGCGCTGTGTTTTCGTGCTGTGTCTTCGTGCTGTGCCCCGCGTTAAATCATCTGTGGTGATTTTAACGCCCACCATAGTGCGTGGGGCAGTGCGCGCCACTCTGCGCGTGGAGACGACCTGCACGACGCAGCAACGCAGCTGGAACTCACCCCCTTGAACACCGCCGAGCCCACCTTTCGACGACGCGGGACAACTCGCTCCTGCATCGACGTTGCCTTCGCATCCAGAGGCATCGAGGCGACATGGCGCCGATCACCATCTCTCTGGGGCTCGGATCATTACTCCATCATAATCGAACCAACTACGCTGGAGGCGCGCCCCAAACGTGCCTACTCCATTACCAACTGGAGTGCGTTCAGGTGGGCGGTCGACAAGGCGGCGGCCACTGGCGCAGATTTCTTTTCAAGTCTAGTCCGAAGCGCTCTCGCAGCCACCCAACGAGCAGAGGTAAGGGCAGGGCAGCCCACACCTGATATGAAGCTGCTCAATCTGCGCGAGAAGAGAGATCGCGCAGAACGACGGGCGCGACGGACTGACAGAGCCGCCGACTGGACTGTCTACAACCGCTTGGACGCGGCAGCGCGCCGCCACGCCAACAAGCTATACCGCCGGCAGTGGGCTTCACTATGCCAAAGGATGGAGGAAGACGTCAACTCGAGGAGGCTGTTTGACACCCTGCGGCGCATCACACAACCACAGGCAAACCGTCAACCGCTGGCCGCCTTCGCAATCTCCAGCGGGCTCAGCTTTGTAGAATTGGCAGAGCGGTTTGCCGATCGATTCGCGCCGCCCAGCCCCGCAAACGCCGCTAACATAGCTGCTCCTGAAAGCCCCAGAAGCGACGCCAGTCCCTCGCCCGTCGCCTGGGAAGGTCCATGTGATGTGCCGTTCACGGCGCCGGAACTGAACAATGCGCTACAGCGCTGCCGCCGCCGCTCGGCGCCCGGACCGGACGGGGTGACATACCAGATGCTGCGAAACCTGGATGCGCAGCAACGACACATCCTCCTGCAGCACATCAACCTGGTGTGGGAACGCGGGGAGCTACCGGGGGATTGGCGAACCGTGGTTGTTTGTCCCATCCGAAAGGCAGGGCGCCCACCTACGGAGCTGAGCGGATACCGGCCAGTGGCATTAACATCGGCGGCAGGTAAGCTCATGGAGCATATGGCGTTGCAGCGTCTGAACGAGCGGGCTGCGGAGGCTGATTTGTTTGACGAGCGGCATACGGGTTTCCGTGGGGTGCGGTGCACGGCTGATTCTATATCGGACGTTGTTACAGCGCTGGAGCATGCCAGGGCGGGAGGCCAGGTTGCGCTGCTGCTACTACTGGACGTCTCGGGCGCTTTTGACAACGTTCACCGCGCGCCAATTCTCGCGGTGCTTGAGGGGGCTGGTGTGAGCGGGCGCCTTTTGCGATACGTTCATGGTTTCCTGAGCGGGCGCACCATACGCGCACGAGTAGGGGGTAAGCTCTCCAAGCCTCGCCCGGTGGACAGGGGCGTGCCGCAGGGCTCTGTCCTATCACCATTTCTGTTTAATGTGGCCATGTCGGTGGTGCCGGCCTCCCTCCCCACGAGCGTCCGACACCATGTGTACATGTCCATATATGCAGACGACAAAGCTCTGTGGTGCCGGGGACCACCGGGCGAGGCTCTTCCGCGAGCGGGGGTTTCTTCAGGGAGCCCTGACCGCAATCGATGCCAGTTTGCGCGGCCTTGGTCTGTCGCTGAGCGCGGACAAATCGGTGGCCATGGCCTGCGTTTCGCGCTCGCGCGCACCTTGCGCCACTGTTACTGTACGGGGCTCCGATTACTTGGCGTAAATCGGTGCGGTACCTTTGCCTGGACATCGACTGGCGCCTTTCCTTCTGCCCCGCGGCGACCAAGGCCAGTCTGCAGATGAGGATCACCGCCGCCGTGCACAAGCTCACCGCTCGAGGCCAGGGCATCTCCCAGCAAGCCGCGCTGTGGCTATACAATGCCGCAGCTTTGGGGGCGGTGCTCTATGCGCTGCCGCTCGTCACGGTGCGCAAGCCGTGCTGGAAGAAACTCGAGCTTCAACACCGCAAGTCCCTGCGCGTGTGCCTAGGCCTTCCCAAAAAGTCGCAGTGCGCCGCAACGTTGGCCGAGACAGGAGCGTGGCCACTTGAGCTCCAAGCAGCGCGCAGGGCATTGAATCACATCGACCGGCTTCACCGCGCACCGGACGGCGGCTCGCTGCTGCAGCGTATGCGCTCGCACCCGCGCTCACGAATGGGCGCGGCACTGCTCGAGTATGAGCAATTGACCCAAGGCTCACCCCCTTACAGCTCCTGCGCGCCCTGCTCTGATGCCTCGGAGGTACAGCGAGAGATCGTCGGCATCGCGGGAAAGCGGAGCACACCCCTCTGTGCTGTGCAGCAGCTTGCCAGAGCCGTCATACACGAGGAGCTCCAAGACCATCTCCTCGTGTACACCGACGGCTCAGTGGCCCGCGACAGCTGCTCCCTTGCTGCGGCGGCCACCATCCCCGCCCTGCGACTGCACAGCCAGCAACAGGCAGCCTTCCTGGGCTCCTCCACCACAGCGGAGTTGATAGGGATCCGGCTCGGGCTGGACCTGCTGCTCACCCTCGGCCCTCCGCCGCCCAGGAGTGCACTGTTGTGCGACTCCAGCGCCGCCCTCAGCCGCCTGCAATCTAACGGCCGCGGTACCCACTAGTGCGGGAAATTCGCTCGCGCATCGAGTGCCTCGCGCAGAGAGGTTGTGCCGTGCGTGCACAGTGGGTTCCCGGTCACTGCGGCATCGCAGGCAACGAAGAAGCTGACGACCTCGCGACCGCTGCACACCAACTACCTGCCAGCGATCTGCCCCTTGCGCTGGAGGACGTGCGTGCGGCCATCCACGACCCTCTCCGAAAGCAGCACCCCGACCCACGCATCGCGGGAGGTGAGCGCATCGACAATGTCACCGGCTGTCGCGCACTTACACGGTCATAACGTGCAATGATCCTCCGCGCGCGCATTGGCTGCGTGCGGCCCGGGGAACGACGGGTGCGTCACGGAATCGCGACGAGTGATGTGTGTGACGGATGCGGAGCAGCGGAAACACTAGACCACCTGCTCCTTCACTGTACCGCGTTCGCCGATGCTCGTCGCGATATGCTCGCGGCCTATAGGACGCAGGGCATACTACCTGACTCCATCAAGGCGCTATTGTGGCCGCAGGGCAGTGCGCGCACTCGTGAGCGAACTTTGGTGAGCCTCTGTGCATTCCTCGAACACACGGGCTTGACGTCCCGTCTGTTCTCCGTCAGGTAGTTACACGCAGTGACCGAACGCTCCGCGAGTTCTACCTTGAACGATTAATAACTGGACGCCCCACTCCAGTTGTAACCAACACAGTGCTATGCGCGTGTGTGATTTAATTCCTTTAAAATGAACTAATCACGCGCACAACCTGGACACATTTCTTATTGTGTAAATAGTTTGTGCATATTACTTCTCGCCCTATCCTCTCTTCTTGTCCCCTCACCTCTTTAATTTCATTTCTCCATTCTGCCTGCTATCCTTTATTTCCGCTGCCCCAGCTCAGGTGCTTCAGTATCGATGGCAGATGCCGGGGCTAGCAAAAATCTTTTCCTTCCTTTTTACTATTTTTTTTAATAAAACCAATACCACCACCACCACCTGGCGTTTTTAACTTGCACTGACATGTCACAGCACGCCGGCGCGTTTTGCGTTTCGCCTCCATCAAAACGCGGCCGCCGCGGTCGGTTTCACACAAAGGTACTTCGGCTCAGAAGACGAGCGCCTTAACCACTGAACCAATGCGGCGGGTGAGAACACTCTTGCTAAAGTGGGATTATTGGCTTGCTGATGTAAAAGTCGCAAATCAAAAACGTGCTTTCATTGCAACAGTGCACTAGAGCAAGGAGCCGCAACGAAAAATTGCGCCTAGACCATCGCGCGGCGTCGGTTCCTACTCGCGCCTTCAATAAAAAAAAAACAGAGCGTCGCTCGTTGCGCAGTAGCGCATGCCATAAAAAGATGATATTAAAAAAAGAGCTCGTTCCTAGCTGCACGCCTTAGGCTCGACCTCGCGTCTAGAAGACTGCGAGAGAGAGCAAACCTTTATTACGCAAATAGAGAGCATGAGCAGGCGCAGATGGTGAATGCCGACATCTTCTTGGTCCGCGTCCCTAGTCCGGGATGCCGGAAGATCTCGGAGAAAAGTTGTTCTCGAGCTCCACGTGAACGACAGCGAAGACAAAAGCTTGAAATACGTACTTGCAGAAATTGCGACGACGCGCAAACAACGAGATGCATCGGAATACTTTGCATGAGAAGCAGAAGCTGCTAAAAGAAGACAAGCGAGTCATAATGCTCCTACGGGCTCATCTGAAACTCAGTTTCCACAATTTCTATACTCGATAATGAGAATGTTCTACGCAGCTGGTAACGTTTTTTTCACTTTGTGATTTACTGAGGCACGCACCTACTTGCGCACACCTACAATTCATGGACCACTCTCATATTTTCCGCACGTACATACTTGAACTTCAACTAGCACTGAGGTTGTCAGCGTCTGTCAGGGTGTGGAAGGGCTGTTTATGCTCATAGACAGTGGCAGACCGTTGTGGTAGGACCTGCGCGAGGCCAGTGGCAAAGATCGAGGTTTGATTGCTGTCGATCCGCGTTAGAAGGGCAGCACACAGGGCCGCTTAAAAGCTGCTCTACAGAACAGCCGGTTGGCATCGCCTCTTCTGTTTGCCACAGAAGATGGCTGATGAAGCGCCTCACTTACCAAACACTGGTCGTTACATCATCCGTAATAAGGTAGCATAATATTGATTATGCTAATGACTTATTCTACGCTTATGATTATGAGTTATGCTTATCCTAATGATTAACCCTTGTCTAATCGAAATATAGGTCACTACAATCCTATAATATCTAGAACCCTTGTGCACCAACGTATATACGTAAACCAGCTCATGCTTGCAACTGGTAAAATTACTGAGAAAACTTCGAAAAGATGATTGGAAGATTCAGCCCGATAAATTGCAATGCATCTGAAAGCGTTGTCCTGCTCTTGGCATCCAGGAAGCATGAATTCATATCTGCTCCTCCTCGGTGTGCAGAACGCCGCTGTACTGTAGACTTCATTACTTCGCGTTTCTGAGCACGTACAAATGTGCCATTATTCTCACGTTATGCCCATGATCGGCATCAGGATTTGTAACTCCGATTTCAAGCCAGGGCACGGGGGCAGTTTACACCCCTTGCCAGTGTGGAAAAGGAAACTGACGTTTCACAAAGACATCCGACCTCTGGATGGGCGTTACGATGGTTACATGAAGACAAGACTGTGCCTGCTCTGTTCTAATACTGCAATCATTTCTCCCTGGTTGCATGGCTTAAGCTACAAAACAGTTGCTGCAGTAAATGCAAGCACTAGGTCCCATAAATTCATTATTAGTGGTCTTTTATTAATAAAATAATAAAGGAAGGGAGATATGTTGCTAGCCACGGCATCTGCCGTGGAGCGCGGTGCCTTTTTGAGGCGAAATCTTTATGAGGCCTGTTAGCAACGAAACTCTGCGTCGTTGTTGGCATCCAGATAAAATGGCTCACAAAACCCCCGGGGGCGTCTTCAGCAAAGAAAATATTTCTGCTACATTCGAATCGGAGCGAAAGGACACATTTGTGCTACGTAGAAGGCGACGATGAGCTGGCAGTGCCGCCGGACGGAGCAGATAGAAGCTGATAGAGACGACGCTCTTCAATGAACAGCGCCAGTGTGGTGCAGTTTAACACGAGGCGCGTTCGTCTGCGCCGGTATTCTAGCGGTATTCCGCAGCGGCCTCTAAAGCTTATTTGTTCGCGTCGCCACGGGTTGGAGTCCCAGTCGTGGTTACTGATGGAAATCTTTTCTGCATCTCTTTTCTGCGGTCCCAAGGTGCACATACAAGACGCGATTTTGCAAGGCTATGAACTACCGGATTAGTGATTTCGAGCACGCAACCCATGGCCACAAAACAGCGTTGCCTCTTGGCAAGTAAAAGTGAAGCTTGTGTATGCGTGTCCTTATGACTCTATGCTATTGGTTAGGTGAGTCATTAGCAAAGGAAAATACATATATTTAAAAACTAATGATTTTGACCTCGAAATACTTAAGTATTCTAAGTGCACTCCGCATTATTATATACAAGGGCAAAAGACAAACTTGACCCCTAAATTTCACGCACTCGCAGCTCATTTTTGCATTCCTCATATGCTATAGGCATTAAAGGGAACAAACGTAATACACGGAAGCAACTTCGTGAATTCGCCTGACGAATAATTTACGGCCGGCAATATGTAAACTGCACTGGGTCCTTCGTTGTCAGATAAACCAGAATTTACTCGATCCTTGCCCCCCACCCGCCAACAGATTTCGTATAGAGCTGGTTAACCCTGATTCCTACTCTAAATTGCGCCATCTGGAGAGCGTTCGCTTTCCTGTGCGTAAGGATGAAGGCCGCCCACAATGTATAGCCGATATAACATATAGCCTATATACCATAACATCAGAATTGGATCACTTTGTTAAGCGCTACTCATGCAATCGACGACCTGCTGCAAGCGTCTTGGTCTTTTAAAATGGCCGCTGAGAAGTTTAATGTTTGTTTTTTTACGGTTCAAAAGTAAGACGGCCTAGCGCATACTACGTGGAAGTTCACCGTCGGAAATGATAATGTTTCTCGGTAAAATTATTGTAATATATAAACAGCAAAATCAGATTTGGTCCGCTGTTTCTAGGCGCAACCGTCATTTCCTTATTGTTTTAAAGTAATGAACATAAACATAAGAAATTTATTGTCCCGTAAAAAATACAGAGGATGTATAGCGATCGAGTAGCTTCTCCTTGCAAACACTGACACGATGAAAGCAAATTTTTTGAACTTTTTGCAGAATTACTGATTTTACTCCAATTCCATTTAAAAGTATCACCAGATTTTTATATCATCTGTCTAGCTCTTCAATTTAGTCAAGACAAGACCCCCAAATTATATTCCTTGTGCATATTGAACCACGAAATACAAATGAATAAAATTTTACTAGTGAAAAAAACCTCTGTTCTTGACGTTCATGTTTTTTTTCCTAATAACAGCGCGACTGCCTTTTAATGTCATAGAATATAATTAGCGGGCCTAGAAGCCTTATTGACGTTTTACATATATCTCAAAACATCGTTTCCGAAGCGACTTTTGGCGAATTCCACTGGTGGATCCGAAGAGAGGCGCTCGAATCACAAAAGAGCGCCCTAAACCGCCGTCAAGCACAGCAACAGTTGTCGACCAGCGAAACATGTAGAGAGGGCAGCGGAAGTCCTTGTTCCGGAAGTTGACGTCTGGCAATTCCGGCGCCAAAATACGCGTAAGCAGACGACGAGATGCGGCTAGTACAGCAGTGAGCAGGCACTTCTTTCGCCTGAGGTGCACCGCATTTTGTTGAACCTCGTAGGCAATGAGGAGCATAGCACAGTTATGCTCTAGGTAAGTTCATAAATGAATATATATCGCATGTCTGCATAGTGCTTACGGGGCAATCTTCAATGAGGAAATTGCCCTTCGCAGGGGCTTCTTCCAAATGTTCCCCGAAAAATGCTTCGAAGAGGTACTTTTTGTTGTCGCTGCTGCTGTCCGAGTGCACGGACTCAGATTCCGGCGAGCTTTCATCATACAACGCGACGGCTATTGCCATTCCATGCGATGCCATAATTAAGAGTTGTAACCGCTATGATGCAGGTGATCAATACAAAATATCCCCACAAAACGCGCGCGAAACGGCACTCATGTTTCCCGCTGACATTCCTGCACGCGCTAGAAATAACCAAAAATCACATATATGTTTCGGAAGGGACGACATCGCCGACTACAAGTTGCGGTGAGATCCGCCGCTGGTCGGCGGATCAACATAGTGCGCACCGTATGGAACGGAGTTGCTCCAAACGGTCAGCGGAGTTCGTGCGGTCGGTCCAAGTCGACCAGTGGAACTCGAATTCCTCGTCGCGGAGCAAGAAAAGCTTCGCCACCACGACCATTGGGAATCGCCATAAGTGTTGCAATTTAGAAGCTGGGAACCTAAGCTTTAATTTAGTCAATTCTACTCCCGACATAGGACTGCTAAAACCACATAGTTTACCTTGCAATGCAATGCATAATCCGTTTACGTTTTGTTTAATAAAAGCTAAGGGTGGAATGTACCCTGTCGGCCTGTAGCGAGAACCTTTTCAGAACAGGCATAGCTCTCTTCCCACACCATGACGCAGACAAGGCTGCTGTAGGAGTATACGTTACATCCAACACGCATTTAATGATACAATACTCCTCAGCCGATTTACTTAGTGTCGCAAGTCGATTTATGAAGAACATTTTGACTAGCTACCTATGAATTAAAATAATCTTTTCAGTCGCTTTGATCACGAATGCAATCTTACCGGGGCAGCTTCCAAAGCAAAGAAACCAGATTAATATAATGTGTGCGTACCTGTATCTGGGGGTGTCTGTTGAGGAGCTGCAGGAAACGAAGGCGCTTCAACTGGGCCACTGTTTTGAGATGGTGTCTCCGACGGTCGGAGATTGCATGGCGCATTAGCTTCTGCAAGCGCTGCCTTCACGCAGGCGGGAGCTGCATCTTTCATCACAGCGCCGTTTGACAGCTTGTTCGGGTTTGTGTTATTTTGAAGCTCATGCGGCTTGGGAGCGTCCTGTGCATTAGTTTGTTCGAGCAGTCCTTTTGCTTTAGCGAAGGTCGTCTCCTCGCCCACTTTCGCGCATGAAAACCTGTTAGAGTTAGTGGCTTGAGAATGGAGCTCTGGAGGCTCATTTGTGCCTGCTGCGTCAGGTAGTAAAAGCAGTCCTTTAGTACAAGCGGCCGGTGCCTGGCCAGTCTCTGCAGCTTTTGGCAACGCTTTGTCTGAGTTCTTCAGTGTCTGTTGCTGAGGTGTCTGGGATACGGCCGTTGCATCAGGCTGGAGTTGTTTCTTTGCCGACACACGCGACACCTGATCCATCACTGCAGTGCTTGACAACTTGCTAGACTCGCAGCTGTCAGGCTGCAACTGGAGTGATTTGGCAGGGGCGGATCCACCTGGTTGTGTCGGCAGTGTTTTAGCAGGAACAGAGGGCGTCTCTTCAGAAGCCATGGGGCTTGGACACTTATCTGCGTCTTCGACTTGAGGCTGAGAATTGGACGCCTGTGTGCCAGGAACAGCAAGCGATTTCGCACCTCCCGTGAGAGGTGCTTCCTTAAGCGCTTTAGCATTTGACGAGCTCTTATTAGCGTAGTCCTCGTTAGAGGCAAGATCTGGGGTCTGATGAGGCGCTGCGGGAACAGCCGGAGGTGCCTTGGTGTCAGATTTACCGCTGTTTTTGACCGCCTCATTCCGATGCATATGCGGCGTGGTTGTCGTTCTGGCCGTCTTCTTGGGAGTGGATAAAGGGGGGCTTGGAGTGGAGTTCGCGCTTGCTGAGCCCGAGCCTAGCTTGGTGGCCTTGTTTTGTACGTCAGCAAGTGCCTGTGCCGCCCGCAGAGCGTCGCGTCGCTCCTCTGATTTAGTTTTCTTCGACCCTGGTGACTTCTTGTGATGGTGGGAAGACCGTGGATGTGCAGGCGCAAAGCCGAGCGAAGAAGTGAAGTCGATTTCGCTCGTCGGTGACTCCGCAGGTAGTTCGGGAGTCGCAACACATTCAGCGGAACTGCGAGAAATTCATACGGGATAATTCAGATTTTTAGCGGCGAAAAGATTTAATACAGTCTACCGCGAATAAAAGGGCAAAAAATCAACTGCTTTTTCAATAATAGTTATTGGTACACATATGCAAGAGTGTCGAAGTTGGTTTTTTCTTTTGTGTTGCTTCTTAATTCTTTTCGTGTCTAGACAGCTAGCCAGCCATCTAGTTCACACCCCATCGGGTGCCTGGAGCGGAGACCAAGATGTGCAGCATCATCACCGTGCACCGAAGCGGCCGCCACCAATTATAGTACAAATGATCACGCAGAACTATTGCTAGACAATACACTCATGAGCCTGCGCCTTAGTTTCAGAAAAACTCAGTAAGACGAACACCAGCCACTGACTTCATCCGTCTTGACTCCTAATATACGCTTCATAGAGATTTCCCCCACAGGCACTCCAACTGAACGCAAGCTCGCCTGCGTTAGAAGATTTACGATATTTTTTATGAACCGCAGACCATGCCCACAAAATTACTGAATGTGTTCAATTACTTTGCGTCACCTACAATTTTTTGCCTGCAATAAGTTGCTAATGCCTATGCCTACCATAAAAACGTTCTCTGAGTGCGTTCAATTGCAAGCTAATATTCCCAATTTGTGCCGGAGCGTGCTTTATAGGATGGCATACACGATACAGCAAGTGTCACACTCGACGCCGAGAGAAATATGACTTCGTCATTGGCTCGGCCATGAGAGCCGTACCTGAAGGCTGAAGTAGAGACAGACGAGACGGAACCTCTGCGTCCTCGCTTAGTGGCGTGGTTGGTACCGCCAGTCGCAGCAGCAGAGTGGCGGCGACCCTTGCCTACTTCGGATGATGTCGCTTGCTGCTGGCTGTTTGAAGGGCGCACCGGAGTCTCGGGCACTGGTTCTGCCGCAGCCAGCTCCGCCGGTTCCGTGTTTGCAGCGTCTTCTGAAGCTGACGGCGCGGCTACGGCGTTGTGCCGGCTGTGCGAAGCTCTCTTGGCCATTATTAGGCTAGTCTCTTCTTCTTCTCGAGTCGGTTCAGCAGCACGAGCGTTCTTAAAGTGTCTAGCCCACCGGGTCATTTTTTTCGTGCTGCTTTAAATACCTTGACCGGATTCTGTGAGGTCTCTAAATAGTAGTTACTTATTTACTCCTCTGCGCAGCAAACATTATCTTAAACATTGGAGGAGACACTTACTCTCCGCCTTAAACGTATTACGTGGCCTAAAATGGGCACATATATAAGGAATAGCTCATTGTCGACTTCACATTCATAGGTCCCAGGGAGTCCTCATACCACTCCTGGCTTAGTGGCGCAGCCGTTAAGTGATGCGCGCCTACCCTGCGATTGCAGGTGCTGCCACAGTTGGGGATTAGCAACACAGGTTTCTCTTCCCGAGCAACGTCTCATGACCAATCATTGATCTGACCGCTGCCTCCCACGGTGCTAAGTCTGCTCACAATCCGGTATGCAGGTTGTGATGACGCCACTAGGCCGCGTGAGTAGGTGGACCACCTTCGCTGCTTCACCGGGGATTTTTCGCTCACAACGCCTACGATGACGACGACGCCGAATTTTGTGCAGAACGGTAGCATTAGCGCTATCGCATTAAACCACAATTTTATCTGTGCGTCCGCCAAATCTTTGCTTACGCAATGGGCGCACCTTACGCGCAACGCCGCCCATTCTGGCAACGACAGATTTAGTTAAGATTAGCTAGCGTAGCGCTGGAGAAGTGGATGGATGGATGGATGGATGGATGGATGGATGGATGGATGGATGGATGGATGGATGGATGGATGGATGGATGGATGGATGGATGGATGGATGGATGGATGGATGGATGGATGGATGGATGGATGGATGGATGGATGGATGGATGGATGGATGGATGGATGGATGGATGGATGGATGGATGGATGGATGGATGGATGGATGGATGGATGGATGGATGGATGGATGGATGGATGGATGGATGGATGGATGGATGGATGGATGGATGGATGGATGGATGGATGGATGGATGGATGGATGGATGGATGGATGGATGGATGGATGGATGGATGGATGGATGGATGGATGGATGGATGGATGGATGGATGGATGGATGGATGGATGGATGGATGGATGGATGGATGGATGGATGGATGGATGGATGGATGGATGGATGGATGGATGGATGGATGGATGGATGGATGGATGGATGGATGGATGGATGGATGGATGGATGGATGGATGGATGGATGGATGGATGGATGGATGGATGGATGGATGGATGGATGGATGGATGGATGGATGGATGGATGGATGGATGGATGGATGGATGGATGGATGGATGGATGGATGGATGGATGGATGGATGGATGGATGGATGGATGGATGGATGGATGGATGGATGGATGGATGGATGGATGGATGGATGGATGGATGGATGGATGGATGGTAGGAGCGTCCCCTTTGAAACGGGGCAGTGGTAGTCGCCATTATGCTCAGTTTTTTTCCCTTTACTTTTGTTTAACTCTGCTGTAAGTTGCCCTCTCTACCTGCAGCTCTTTTTCTAGGGCACCCATACGTAGCGCTAGGCTGGTGTTCGCTTCGTCAGCCCTGTCCAGGCGTGCACTGAATACGCAGCCTTTGCGCATAAAATCCGCGCCTTCGGCCTCCTCTATAGATTCTAACCGCGTTTCCTTCAAATTCACCGACGCCTCACACTCCTTGCATTTAACCTTCAGTTGCTTGACCATCTTAGCAGCACTCTATTATTACTACCACAAAATGCTAGAAAAAAAAAACCACTTGCAACCACGTGCTCAAATAAAATTTTGCCTACCGCAAAATCCAACTCACCTAGAAAGGAATACTAACTACCTGTCTAAACCAGTTAACTCACAAATGAGCCCTGGAAATCTATAGTTGCCGGCCGGAAAAGGCCCGGTCGTTAGGTCAGTGACCTGCTATTTCGCGAGAACTTAGCCTCACTAGCCTAGATCTAAAACTAGCCTAAATCTAAGCTCTAAAAATATTAAAGGAAAGAACTCATCTATTTGTCGTCGTCACGGCGCTCTCGCAGTCGTCCGTCCGTCGGGTTCCGGTCACCACGCGTAATCCGAAGAGCACCTAAACAAGCGTCCGCAGCGCACGGCGGTCAACTGTCAATTGTGAAAACATACTGCGGCGCCATCTAGTGACAGCAAGTGAAAGCTGCTACTCTGTGCCGAAGAAATGTTTTTGTTTTATTAATGACAGTAATGGATGCATTCGAAGACCTTGTTATTTTTAAAGCACAAATAATTCCAATGAAATCAAAATGTAAATTGCGCTGCAAAGTTGGAGAAGTCCTTCGTCTCGTGTCGTTGCTATGACGACAGTGCACACCGTAAATAGGATTAACATCAAGAAATTCATCAGTTTATCAGAAACGGTTACTATTTCTCATCTATATCATTCCAGAGGGGTGAGAATGCGCAAAATAGAACCGAATACAACCGTTTAGAGCGACCTATCGGATCAAAAATGCAGCGGCGACGCAGCATTCGGTCTGAAGCAGGCGGGCAGGATGCCACCATGTTCTGAACGCTAACCACGAAAGCCTAGAAAACATCGCACAGCTGTGTGCTAGCTTGCGTAGTACGTACGCAAGACGCAGGGCTCGCGCTTGCGTTCTGCGCGTGCGCAGTACCGTCCGCGCAAGCTCCTTATGCACGCAAAGCCGTTGCGGAGGCACAGCTAAAATTGTTCAATGTAGTAGTACAAAATCGCGTTAACGCGTAGCACAAAATCAGAAACCACCTTAAAACCACGAAACGCTCTGTATTCAGGCCTGGAGATTTTCTTATATATTTGTGCACTCTTTTTCTCACGGTTCATAGCATATCATTTTTTTTTTCGCTGGAACAACGAAATGTTTCGTGTCTGCTAACATCAGATAAGATGGCCCTTCACCACGATGTTGAATAGCTGCCTCACGATGGCCTGGCGCAACTTTGGCGTTCAGCTTTTCTTCCGTATTGCTGCCGTTCATGTCTGCTCAACAAGAATGTCGTAAGTCGTTGTAACCGATCAACTATATGCTACCAACACGCTTCATGAAACAGTATTGCAACTCCTCATTGCCCAAACGCACACTAGCGCTCAAAGCTTAGGATAGATTAATCATACACAACATCGTGAGCAACACACTCCGGGCAGGCTTTAACAGTCCGAACCTAGACCATAACTAAATTTATTTATTTATTTATTTATTTATTTATTTATTTATTTATTTATTTATTTATTTATTTATTTATTTAAATACCCTAAAGGCCCAAGTGGGCATTACATTGGGGGGGGGGGGGGGGGGAGGGCATGAAAACAACACAATACAGATTATTGGCACACAGTAGTTAACAAATACAAAGAATAACTATATATACAAATTGCAAGTACACATCACTGCAGTCGCTGAAAGATACATAGGTTGAGCGTATAAGACTTAATGCTTAAACAATACCGAAAATATCACGGTGAATTTTGTAGGCCAAGGTGCGATGAAAGTTTTGTTTGCAAATGTGATAACTCAGTTTCAGAAACTATGTCAGCCGGTAACGAGTTCCACTCTGCCATCGATAATAGTAAGGGTGATGTTTGATATTTCAGTGTTCGTGCGAAGATGGGTTGCACTTTGTGGGAATGATCAGACCGGGATGAAACATGATGGGCAGGGGCGATGCGATCAGCTGTGAACGGGGAGCCATCGTAGTACAAGGAATGAAAAAACGATAATCGAGAGAACTTGCGTCGAGTGATAAGGTCGGGAATACTGATAGTTTGCTATAGTTTGTTATTTTGCCCTCCAATGGACGACAGTTAGAAGGCAATACATATTTTATTCAGGAATATTAAGATACGGCCGATTAACTCTAACTAATGTCGACGTCTATAATGTTGCAAATATTAGGCAGCTATCGACAATTGCTTCCGAATTATCTCTTAGGTTAAAGTAATGTAGCAATTTAATTAGGTTCTATACATTCCTCTATCTTCCCGGGCTTTGTAACAGAAACGCCACGGCCCAGGTATTATCGGGATGTGCTTGCCGGCACGGAGCAGGAGAGATAGTAATCAAAATAAAGAGTAACATATAATCAGTCAATAATAATCGCTCTTTGATCATTGTTCTTTCCGAACCAAAGGTTATTGCTATAGAGTCAAGCTCATCACATTTCATGCTGGCCAAACGAAGGGACATCTTTAGGCATTTTTTTCGATTCTTTACCTTATTAAACTAAATCATTCAAGAATATACATGGAGTATTTCTGAGCCATTGTTGTACCGCACATTTTGTTTTGTCATCAATCAAGCACCTTTGTTTTTTTAGTGGTACCCATTACGATACTACGACAGTAATGCTGTTCCCGCTATCATTGCCTGCATTATGATTAGAAAGGAAGATAACACAAATATTTATCGGTGGTAACAACTACGGAAGATATGCAAGGGATAGAGTTAAACTGAAAATAGAGTTGGCAACTGCAGTTTTTCGAACCCGACCGCAGCGGCTGCGTTCTTATGGAGGAAAAACGCTAAGGCGCCCGTGTGCTGTGCGATCTCAGTGCACGTTAAAGATCCCCAGGTGGTCGAAATTATTCCGGAGCCCTCCACTACGGCACCTCTCTCTTCCTTTCTTCTTTCACTCCATCCTTTACCCTTCCCTTACGGCGCGGTTCAGGTGTCCAACGATATATGAGACAGATACTGCGCCATCTCCTTTCCCCAAAAACCAATTATTCTTATTATTATTATTAGCTGCAGTTGAGAATTACCTGTTATTTTTTTTGTGCTAAAGTTGGAACCAATGGCAGCGTCGCAGTAATGACTCATTTGGGGTGCCTGAATGCTTCAAAACGCCACCGTAAAATAAAAATTTTGCTTTGAGCGAAGAAATAGTTCTAATGGTTAAAATGTGTCTTTGAGCGTAAGGGCGCCATATTTGCGCTCTATTAGAATTTTATTTAAGCGAAAAGAGCAAAAGGTGCACCATTGCGGCTACAAACAAACAACGCAGAGAAGGAAAGGGTGAATATCGGATGGTTAATGCTTGCGACCATCTACTGAAATTCAGTGTGTAGGTTTAGGTGCAGACTCAGTCGTGTGTTTTGTGATTTTGAGATGCACTGAGTGATTATTACTAATCATTTGAGCAGAAGCGATTTTTAATAAATAGGATGTACCATTATAGTTGTAGATATCCTTAAATAGCTAGAACTGTTTGTGGATTTGTTCACGAGCGCATGTCGTATACCTAACATCTGAACTAGTTTAAATAAAATTGGAGGCGGAACAGACTGAGTGCGACAAGTTCCACCGCAGTAGTCCTTGTATACTGTGCTTCAAAAGCAGCAGTCAGGAGCAGCAGAGTATGACCCCAATGGAATGTATACTAAAGCTGCCGTCAGCCAGCGATAGTAGCCAACGAAATCAATATTATACTCTTCGATCGGATATCACCTCGTCTTCCGATGAGCTGCTGAATAAATTTTTTAACGATGGTCTGCTAGCTTATCTCGCAGAAACGCTGTGTGGCGGTCAGAGCCCAAATACAGGCATGAGTTCTGTTGGACTGTAACTTATATGCGAGCACTTCCTGTTGCATCACGAAGTATTCAAAGCGCAGTATATTATACCACATATACTGCTCCCCCCCCCCCCCCCCCTCGAACAAAAATGCGCTACACAGGAAAGATGCAGTCAAGTACAATAAGCGCTGAAATTATAACCTTCAAACCACGTCAGGCAAAATATTTCGAAGAATAAAATATAAAGCATGAGTTGTGCTTCCACACAGACACTTCTGTTTGAACTAGCAAGAACACGGAGTCCTTTTCGCGACATATAATACTATCTTAGCGGTGCCGCCCATAGCAAGCTCATTGTTCTATAAAAAAATACTTACCATATGGCTTACATAAGGCAGCGTCACCATCACGTTGTCACGCTTGATGTAGAAAATTTCCAGCCATAGGTGCAATTTTTTTCCTCCGTGTAAAGGATTTTTATTCTAAGACTGTGCTTCCATCAACCGGTAGCGGCTTCCAGAGTCTCCAGTTCCTATTTTACCGTTGTAATTGAACTGACATAGGCCGGCTCGCATTCTGACCAGATGGAGGGAGGCCGTGCTCTCTCTCCTGAGTATAACGGGACCCTGAAATGGCTTTGATGGTCGTATTCTAATCGACCGATCTGTACAGTCGGCCTTTATAAGGATTATTGTCAAATTTAAAATCTCTGTGCGAACCAAAGTTTTACAAAACGTTCATGCGACACTTAATGACATTACGTGCTGAGAGTGTGATGCAATAAACTGAAGTGCGCTCGGCCTCCTTGTTCTTAGTCATCTCTGCTCGCCGCATACGCTGAGCCTGTGCAGTCGCTTATACTCCACCTTCAGCAACATACAACTGCTGCCGCCTTCTCCACTTCCAGGGGTTTTCAACTGCGCTAGATACACGTGGCGTTGATTCTGGCTCTATTCCAACCTACGCGTAACTGTCTAAACAAGTCTGCACACAGCAAAGCGCACCTGCCAATAAACAACGAGACAGCCATCGTGCGAGCCAAACAACACGTAACCGTAATGCGAATAAGCAAATGATATTCTAGAATATTTCTGTAAACAGCTTGTGTCAAAAGACTACAACATAGCGCTTGTTTTAATTTTGCTTGCTGTTGTCTTCATTGCGAAACAGCGTGTAATATCGTTTTCACATTGCATAATATGTAATAAATATTTTACTTGCGGTGATGTAATACTTGTAACAACTATAATATGCATTCTGTGTATGTAAGAAAAATTTGTACTTTACATGAAATTATGAAAGAAAAAATTTTAACGAACAAGGTGTCACTGTTGCCTGGGTGGCCGGAACGCTATCAAGGTTCTACTGTGCAGTGTGCTCCGCTGTTCCTTTTTTCACACTGTATTCTTTCTTTTGCGAATATATAATTGATTGATCGATTGATTGATTGGTTGATTTATTGATTGACTGACTGAGTGACTGAATACCGTGTGACCGGCTCAGTTGGCAACTGCCAGCGCACCATGTCACGTGGTTTCATGACGTCACTTCCACTCCCAGGACGTCATTACCAGTCTGCTGACATCATGTGTAATTGCTCCTTGTCCGATTTAAATTTAAAGAGTATTAATACTACTCCTGAGCAAGTGGTGCTGCGGCTAAGCGAGGCGCCACTGCTCCGGCAAATGGTGCTCCTGAGGCCCAGGTTGCTCTTCGCGAGCAGCTTCTCACGTCCAATCAATGAAATAACTGCCCCCTGCCACTGTGTACAGGTTTTGATACGTCACAAGGCTCGCAACACGTAACGCTTAAAGGCGGCCGCCATGTATTCTAATGCTAACGCTAATGTTAACGCTTCTTCTAATGCTAACGAATTAAAATTGCTGATCACAACTGATTAAGTAACATCCCACTGCGCGTTCTTCAGCCGGCCATCACACTCTCAGGTGGAACGGAGAATCGGGGTGACTCGTCTTTTTGGGCTACCGAAGTTACGTAGGCCGGACGGGGCGCCGAGCTGTGAAATCCCAAGTTGTTTTCTGTATTATAGCGTTAGTATTAGATGATGTGTTGTGTTTTGTGTTGTGCTGGGTTTAGTGGCGCTTAAGCATCTAAGCTAATCATCCACAAAGATCAATGTATACACAAAATTTTTTTCTGCACAATTTTATTAAAACGACAAAGAACAACGCTGACGCAAATCGCCTAAAATAAGTTGATACTATATAGTGATCACATAAAAGTAAATTCAATAAATTGCTAATATTACAAGCTTTAAAGAAGGTAGGGTATTCTTGCTTAGCACTAGATGAGTCTGGGAAAGTGGAAGTGTCGAGCACCGTCTGTCAGTAGACAGTCGCAAGTGGCCCACCTGCTAGGGTGGGCAGGTGGCAGACTTGGGAAACCTGCCCACTGAACTTGGTATACTACACATACGAGCTTATTATAGCACCTCAAATTTAACGGAAAGGTATGCCACCTCGGATATAACGATATTTATTTATTTATTTATTCATTCATTTAGTTATTTATTTATTTACTTATTTATTTATTTCTTTATTTATTTATTTATTTATTTATTTACAGAATATCTGCGTCGCCTAGAAGGCATTATCGCAGGGGAGACAGTTTGAGAACAACCTGCTCCTTTCACAGAAAAAGCAACAAGAACATTAAGCGAAGCGAACATCAAAGTAAAACAAAACAATCAGTGAACATTATTAAAGGTAACAGAAAGCTTGAACAGTAGCAAGACAGGAGTAGATTCTCAGGAATAAAGTCTACAACAGAAATCGCGATTATCAAACACTGAAACACACTCTTCCGGCAACAAGTTCCAGTATTTCACAGTTCGGGCAAAGAATGTTTTAGAAAAACTGTTTCTATTAGAATTGTATTCGCGCACCTTCTTGGAGGGGTCGTGCCGAGTCGAGACGTAAGTTGGTCCCAAAAGGTAGTTACTGTTATCAATTCCTGTTCGATTTTAGAAGATGCGGTGGAAGAATTGAAGTCTCAAATTTCTTCTTCTGATGTTTAACGGTTCCGAGCACAGCAATGGTTTTATCTCAGTGATACTTTGGAAGGGGTTATAATTATTGGATACGAAGCGTGCAGCCTGATTTTGGAGTTTTTCTATTGCTTCAATCAAGCATGCCTGATATGGGTCCCAAATAATGGAGGCGTAATCGAGGATGGATCTGACGCGCAAGGAATAAAGTGTTTCTTTTGGTGCTTTGAAATTTCTACAAGTAAAGAACCACATTCTTCTTGCCTAAGATATTGACTGCTGGATGTGTGTGTTCCATTTAAAAGCGTGTTTTTCATAGGAGATTCAAGTGATCAGCTAATAGCTGCAGCAAATGTAGCGCTTGCTAAGCTTGATGAATGGACCCAAAAAAATAGCTTGAAGATTAATGCTGATAAAACTAAAGCAGTTTTGTATCATACTAGGAACAAAAACATAGACACACAAAACACAATTACACTACGGTCAACTCCTGTAGAGATTGTGTCTAGTTTTAAAACTCTGGGTGTCATTTTTCAAAACACAATGTCATGGGATGCCCACATAGATTATATTACAAAAAAACTATCACAAATAGTAGGCATTGTTTCGCGAAATCGCCATGTATTCCCTCGCCACATTCTGATGCTGATTTATAATGGTCTTTTCTCCCCTAGACTTAATTATTGTCACTTGGTGTGGGCATCGACTACTAAATCTAATATAGCCAGAGTGCTCATTCTCCAAAAAAAGTTTTTAAGAGCTGTCGAAAACGTACCAATGCACTACCACACACATGAATTATTTAAAAAATACAATGTAATTCCAGTAACAAAATACTATGACTACCGGCTTTGCAAGTTGTTCAAACAAGAAACTAAATGTAACAATTGTACTACTAAGAACATAGCTCAGCTAGAAAATAATGTAGATTCATACCAGACGCGTCATTTTGAACCATGGAAGGTTAACACAAGTAGAACTACATGCGGTCTACAAATGCTGCAAAACAAGTTATCCCGATTACTAAACAGTTTGCAAGCTAAAAATATCCAACTCGACAATATAACTTTCAAAGCACTGCGCGATCTTTTCAAAACGAAGTAAGACGAGATTTTGTGTCTAAAATTTTTCCCCATCAATGTATTAAAAATGTGAGCACGTGTTACACTGAAATGTGGTAACAGTATATATGTTTTAGCGTTTTTCTTGTAATATGTTGTATTTTCACTTTTTTTTTCTTTACATGTTGTGATAAAATATGCTGTGTATAAACTTTTTTTTACGACATTCCGCAAACTGCCAATGAAAGGGGGCCTGCGGCCCTGTCAAGCTGGCTTCTGGCAGCTTTTTCTGCAGGCTTCTTGCATCATGTAATGTGATGTGAATAAACTTCTTCTTCTTCCTCTTCTTCATTTAAAAGAATGCATGAAATAAACAACAAGGTACTTGCACTCTGAGACGCTTTCTATGATCGTGTTTTCAATAACGTATTTTGTACGAAGTTCGAATTTTTTATTTGAAAAATGTACGTGATTACATTTATTAATATTCAGATTCATCTGCCAACGCTGACACCAATTTATTATTTTATCAAGGTCGCTCTGCAGGATAGTTACATCTGATGGTGAATTTATTTTCCTGTAAGCAACGTTCGATATAACGAAACTTATTATGTCACGTAAGATATAACGAGATTTTTTGTGTTAACCTCGTTTAAAACAAACTTTGGTGTGTTGCCTACATTATAACGACCACAGTATTGCATCTGGGATACAACGAATTTCTGTGTCTGGACGCCGGATGCAATGAACTTAGTGTGTTCACCTCGGATGTATTGAACCTATGTCTGCCACCCAGGACATAACTACTAATGTGTCTAAATCTCGGATATAACGAACCTTGGCTCTAACGCATTCAAACAATCAAACGAGGATAGCCTAAGAGTACTTCCTTTGCCGTTTCGGTGTGTCTGAGTTAAGGGAAGAGAAGAGGAGCATAATTTTTTATCACCGCTATCACTGGCGCCAATAAAGCCGGCTTCAAGATTTTTGTGGTGTGCTGACAGGTGACGGACGATATACCGATGATTCCTAACCTCAGCAATAAATTTTCATGGTCATCGGAAGGGTAAACCCCCAAAATTCCGAATCCAAACAAACGTTAGTATTTGTCTCATTGGTGACGGAGATGCCTTCTAGGAGGATTCAGTCGAAGGCATTGAGTGGGATATAATCTAAAATGATTTTGAATGTTGTAAGAGGAGCCGCTGGGCATTTCCAACCGCATGATACTGAACACTTGCATTGGACTTGCTTCTCCTTGCATGCTGCTAGGCAGAAACATCTGCTCCGGTGCGGATCGCCCCCAGGCTGTCAACCGGATGTTGAAGAATGGATTTTTGGGCTGCACTACAGGGACCCGCCGCAGTGGCTCAGTGGTTAGGGCGCTCGACTAGAGATCCGGAGTTCCCGGATTCGAACCCGACGCAGCGGCTCCGTTTCGGTGGAGGTGAAACGCTAAGGCGCCCGTGTGCTGTGCGATGTCAGTGCACGTTAAAGATCCCCAGGTGGTCGAAATTATTTCGGAGCCCTCCACTACGGCACCCTCTCTCTTCCTTTCTTCTTTCACTCCCTCCTTTATCCCTTCCCTTACGGCGCGTTTCAGGTGTCCGCCAACATGTGACTGCACCATATCCTTTCCCCAAAAGCCAATATTCAATATATTCACCACCGGACGTTACCGGACTTCCTTCGAGAGTCCAGTGTGTATCTAATTTTTGCAAATAATACTCAATGCCAGCAGGCGTACTGTCTGAATAAAACAATTCATCCCGCATCGAGGTGCACCTCACACGCGTCCAGGTGCAGTTGACGCAAATATTGTGACGTCACCAGACCTTGTAGGTGTTCAAAATAACAGTCAGTGCTTGATAGCGATGCCGACGTCATTGAGAGGGTATACTCCAGGTTGGCCGATGGACAGTGACGTCAAAGTGCACTTCAGTGCTGGCGCCGACCGAGTGCGAAACTGCTCGCACAAAACTGTTTGTATTTTATAGTTATCGTTGCGCAGTGTTACTTTGAGCTTATTTTGCTGATTAAAGGCTCATGGGGCTCTTTCAAGGCAAAAAGAAAAAACGGACACCAAGAAACTCTGTGTCTGTATACCTCTTGAAGCAGGGGGTCCGTGCACGCTCGAAAACCGCTAAAAAAGAACAAGGCTGAAATATATAGAGAAGGATGATGCATTTGTTCGCAAATAACCTACAGTGATGAAACGTCCAGCGTTTTCTCGAACACTGCAATTTAGACTTCAGTGTTCCTTTCCATTGCGCGATAAACACATTAGGCTGGGTAAATACGATGCTTTGACAGCGAGAAGCAGCAGTGAAATTGTTCACTTTCGAAAAAATAAGTTTCTGTGCCTCCTCTTTTGAACTCCCTTTTCTTGCTTAAAATTTGCTGTTTTATTTTTTCTGTCTAAAGGAATTGTTGTCATGAGTGGGTGAAGCTATAGTGCTTATACTGGATGAGCGTTTCAAAGAAATCTCGTGTGACTCTGAGGTCACTTTTGTTGTTTTGACGTGGCAATACTTTTGTATTTGAAATAATTCCGTAAAGCCCAGTTTTAGACACGTGACAGAGTATTGGAAGTAAAAAACTGTAATAAAAAGTTCTCGCACTGACTTTGTTTGCTGTAAAAAAATGCCGTCTTTTATTTCTTTTCTAATATTTCACCCACCTTGGAAGTTTAAATCAGTGCGCTACTATTGCTACTTCTTCATGTTTGATTTCTCAATTTGATGCATCAATGTACCTGTCGCTAGCGCCTGACTTCACACTTATTGAGTACGCCATGGGTGTTTATAATGAAAAATATCCTATGCCATTTTATCATCGCACTGACGGGGATCCTAAGAAAATGTGGTTTTTAAATATTTAAGAAAACGACCGCCATAGTTACTTTTGTATCACTTCCTTCGGTTCGTTAGTTGAGCAATCAATGTTGTTATTCTTGAACTTACTTGTTAAGCGAGTGTAAGCAATGGTGACGGCTCCAATAACTTCAGAAAAACAAACAATCGTTTGTAACGGCAAAATGGAAGATATGTACGATGGCGCCAATACGCTATGCTTTCTCTTTCGCTGTATTATTTTTCAATATTTCAATGCAGCTCGAGCATGATAAGACTGGAGACCCCAAGTGGCTGCATGGGATGTTGTTAGAGACTAGGGGCAAATATTCTGTTGCCTCGTGCCTGGCGCTCTCACCAAGACCTGTGATGTGCTCGCAAGATAATCGAAAGCAAGACACCTATCAGCGCCTTCGATATTGGCGTCTGCAATCTGCAAGCCAAGTAGTGTAGTTGTGCGGTATCTTTCTCTCATGCTTATTTTGTGTTGTTACTCGGGCCTTTTCATTTATATGCTGCCTCACCTGTAGCAATAAACCATTTGGCTGTTAGTCAGCGCTGGTGTTTTGTGTTTCTCTTGTGTCTCGTCTTTGATTGCGCTGTTTTTCCAATTCGTAAAACATGTACCAACCAGCCCGTATTTGTCCTCTTCTGAATAACACAAAGAGGTTGCCAAACCGTCATTATCTGCGTCCCTCCGCTCGTCAGCACCCGGACGCCTTTCAATGCAGTCATATCAGTTGCGCCAGAGACGGACATTTGTTGCGTTGACCACGCCTCTTTGACTTGCTTGAGGCTTCCTTGAAGCTCCCTTGGGCGGCGTAGGCGCCCTGATTAGCATGTACGTTGTAAAATGCTTGCGAAAGGTAACGAATCAGTGTAGTAGTACCCTCGATTTTGTGCATTTTCTTAAGAAATGTTGTGTGGCCTGCATTAAAAAGCACCCATTGTCAACAGGCCTTAAATAGTTAAGGGTGGGTTTTCTTCTGGGACAAATAACATGGGATTGAACAACTGTTTCCATCAATCCCGTTTTGTGGTGAGTGGGCGAAAGAAAGGAATTCTTCAATACTGCAAGTATCTCGAAACCGCGTCTGCGTGTGCAGCTTATTCGGCCAGACGTGATCCCGTTAATCCTAGTATAAATTGCGAGGTGAGGCCAGGCTTCTTTTAACAAAAGAATAATAAACTCAGGTAGCTCGTTTCATCAAAATAGTCAATATTATCTTTAAATATCAATTTCTCTTGAAGCCTATTGAAAAGAAAACGTATGAATTGAACCTTGAGATATTCTTTTCTTATTTGTCACTGGTTTAGTAAAGACGTGTTCTCCGGTGTGCGCGTCTATTCTGAAATCAAAATCTGTGTTTTTAAGGCGAAAGCCTTTTGATGGTTTATTCGCCTGTCCGTCCGTCCGGCGTTACATCCAGCAACTCGATAAGAAAAAAAATCCTTGTGCATAGTGAGATTTGAACCACCATCCCTTTGTTCCACAGCCCAGCGTGCTAACGACTACACGACTTCCTTTTTTATTTATTGCATGAAAATAGTGCCGAAAATAAAAGTGCAACAAAACACTAGGCCACCTTACGCCCGTATGAACCCTCCTTCTAAAACATCAAAAGTCTGGGAGCACACACATGCATTCAGATAGGGGAGCCAGCTCGGCGGCTCTTGCAGGGCAGCATATACTCCCCGCGCCAAAGCGCATTGTTCACGAAACAAAGATTTCGACGACCGTGGTGATTCGGCGTCGCGGTCCATCATGCGGCTCTTCCAGACACTAAATAGCCCTAGCAACATGAATAGATCATATGACACAACATAGTTTTTCTCCGCGGGCAAAAAACGAATACTGTAGGGTGTGATGTCAATCTCCTTAATTGTTCGTTGTAAAATGTCTCAGAAGAAGATAGCATCAATGCAGATAACAAAACAATAGTCAATTGTCTCTGGTGTATTGCACAGGCGACAATTCACCGTCCATGGCGCATCTCCTTATCATGAAGCCATGCCTTCACAGGCAGCGTTGGCGTGTGCAGCTTAAAAAGTGATGTTTTCGCGGCAGAAGATATGCGCATTCGCCTAACACGTTTTGAAACAGTGGTGTCAAGGAACTCCAGAAAAGGTTGCCGATACAACGGTACAGGGAACAAATACTCTGTAAGTGTCTGAGTCATCTGCCTTCTGGAGAGGCTATACAGGTAATCTAAAGAAAAGAGCACAGTGAGGAAATTGAAGGCGTCAGGAACTTCCATTAGGAATCCCCATAAAGGCCTCTAACGAGTGTGTGCCGTTGGTGCGAATAGGAAAGGCAAATGAGCACTGAGACGCTTAATAAGCACGGATACTAAAAGAGGGTGGTTTGAAAATTTGAAAAAGAAAAAACGCGAGACAAGCTGATGCACGAATAAGTAAACAAGGCCGGTTCCACCAGACACTAGAGAAAAAAATAGGTTATCGCGACGCATGGGTTCCCATTGGAACGCCATACGAATGCAGCAAATACTCTGTGCATCATCTGTACTTTCTTCCTCGCACAATGAAGAACCTGCAGCACATAGGCAAGTTTTGCAAATAAAAAAAATGTTTCAGACTTGAGCTCGAGCAAACACTGACAGTTTTCTATCCATCCAAACCTCCGTTTTTCGCCTCATGGAGACTATCTGAGAATCCCAATAGGCGCCACTGCTGCGAATTTGGTGAAGTTGAACCCCTAGGTAGTAAATGGGCCGAAGTCCCAGCTTATGTCACCATAAAGACTTGGCGTTGTACCCCAATTGCCGAGCCAAAACCCCTTGGAATTATCTAGATTAAGAGCCGCACCTGATACCTCGCAAAACTGTTCAGTCAAATGCAATGCCTCAAGCACACTCTTTTTCTCAGAACAAAAGAGGGCGACATCATCTGCATAGGCAAATATCTTAATTTCACGCTGCGCCAAAGAGAAACAACGGATGGATGTGCAGTTAATAATACTGAGGCAAAGGAGTTCAAGATATAGGGCATACAACAAAGGCGATAAGGGATAACATTGGCGAAAAGATAATTTCAATGGAATAGGTTTGATTAGCTCTTGGTTAACAATTAGCCTTGTATAGGTCTCCTTATAGCACAGTCTTATGCCCCTAAGCAAAACATCTCCAATATTTGCATGCTCTAAAGCCGCAAACAAAAAATCGTCACAAACTTTATGAAAGGCCTTGGCAAGGTCAATCTGAATTAGAGCCACTTGTCCGATCTCATCTGATACTGTCTCCCTTACTGAACGTGAAATATGAATAAGGGTTTGTATGCTGTGGCCTCTGATACCGCAGACCTGATGCGGGCCTATTAAGTGAGCGACAACTAGCTGCATACGATTGCAAAGCACCTTTGCAAAAAGTTTGTAATCTACATTACAGCGGGAAATTGGACGATATCCCTCAACTGTTTTCAACCGATTTGAATCTGTGCTTTTTGGAATTAATATATTATGCCCAGAATAGAAAGTGGTGGCAAAAACCAACATCGTAAGAAGCCTGGAGAACCTCCATCAAGACAGGTGCTAGGCAAGTGAAAAATGCTTTATAGAACTCGCTAGTAATGCCATCTGGCCCAGGAGATTTCTTAGCCGTAAGGTTGAAAATGGCAGATTTAATTTCGTCCAAAGTGATAGGCCCCTCCACTACAGCACGCTGCTCATCGTCAAGTCGGGGCTAGGCTTAGAATAAGTGACTGTAATCTGATGTCACGTTAGTGCCCGCACAACCACCAAACAGCTTCCGAAAATAGTGAAAGAATGCCTCAATAACACCAGGACCATCGCTATATGTGCAGCCGCTATATTGAATTTCCATTATTTCTTTAGCTAGAGCAGTCTGCCTTTCATCACTCAGGGCCCAACGAGATGGTTGCTCATCCAGAAATGTACGGGTCCTAGGTTTTACCAAGGCCCCTTTGTATCTTTCGGTTTCAAACTGCTGAAGCTCTCCTTTTACAGCAGTGATATCTTCTACATAGGCACCAGGGCTAATCCTCTCTAACTCATGTAGCTCAACTAAAGTGCGGCCGAGCCCTCGAAGGTGATGTCTCTTCAAAAACGCGAATCTTGCTGAGGCTTCAATAACAATATTTTTTGTTTCTTGTTTAAATTGCTTCAAGGACACGTGGTCACGCGGTGACCTCTCAGTTTTGCAAAAATAGGACTACACTACTTCCTGCCAACGCATATGTGGTTCATCTTGTCTAGGGCGCTGTAGGTTTTTTGCGGAAAGGCGTCGAATCAGACGGATGCCTCCCAAGCGCCCTCCAGTGTCTTCAGCTTTTAAGATTCATAAACAATCGTATACTTAATTAACATCTTAACCACACACCAGTGACACAAGCAGCTACACTACGCTAAAGGCTTTTGCCTCACCGCACTCAGGTACAAAGTGCCCCCTTGAATTTTTTTAACGTGTTCCTACCAAGCAATTCTAGACAAAGGGATTCTTGAGCTGTAAACGTTTTGCGAACGCATCTTTTATATAATTTAAGATTTCAGTATAACACTCAATAGCTCCGCAGATCACCCGCCGGCAGTCTTGAATTTTTTTCTATTAACGTTCTTGCTATCGTCAAAAGCGCTTCCTACTGGTTTTCTGTGGCAGTCGGGACTGTTCAATGCGTTTATTAGAAACAGCTAAAAATAAAGAGTTTGCTGCATATCAGAAGAATGGGCCATTACCTTCTACATTTACATAACAGTCTGTTTGGATTTTCAAATTTTCAAAATTTTTGCACGAGAAAATTTTCTTTACCGCCTTAGAACAGCCAAATATATCACAAACATTGCGGCTACTTCAGTTTCACTGGACCGGTCCATTGGTAAAAAAAAAGCATTTGATAGAGCAAGATATCTAAATATAGCTTCGGCGTTAAGCCTGTCACATTTGACATAATAATAAATCAGTTAAGCGGTGTATGATTTTTACGATATCATATAGATTTATTAGAAATATGTCCCTGCATTGCTCAGAGGCCAATGTCTGTTAAGGATGTTAAATCACACACAAGAAGACAGAATTATGACGATCACTTCGAGAAATTCAGCTGCACCACTTAGCATGATAATTCGGAGACGCGCCTACAGATTGTGCAGGTATGATTGCTTTCCTCTACAGAATCTTAATCTGAGAAAAATAATTTGGCTTCAGTATAAGAGTCTTAATTGAGATGATAGTATGTCGGTATCGATAAGAACAAATACCCCGTTGTCACGTGCCAAGCCCCTCAGCAGAGAACATAGCGACGCAAAACCTACTATTTATACAACGATGGCAATGGGAACCAATCCAACATTCGCTTCCTATCTTCGTTGTTGGCTCTGCGATTGTGCGTCCTCGTCCTTTGCGCTCTTTCATCAGTCGTACAAAAGAAAAGCGTTAACGTTTGTTCGCCTCTGTGTGTTCTCGTGGCATTCATCAGGGTTTGTTCTTCCACTCTTTTACGACACCAGCTGGAAAACACACCCGTTGCAGTTGGCAGAGCGCCTACGATTTTCTGTCTCCACTGCTTCGTCGATACGGGTAAGCTGTTTATGTCTAGCACGAGCGAAATATTTTCGTTACTCTAATGTACGCTTAGTAAGACTGCTAGTTTTCAGTGTTGGTGTGGCACTCTACGCCCGACTATAAAAATGCTTAAGGGCAACAATATTTTTCTGATCATCGTCATTATTATCACAAACACCATTATGCCATTGCAAGACAAGTCTTCCCCACACATCGCCAATTAACTGTGTCCTGCGCGAGGAACGCTTATTTAGCCTAACACCCATCCCCCCCCCCCACCCTGCTCTTCTACGATAGCCCAACAGACCATAAATTATTGTTTCCTCACAATAGGTGTAAGCGCATATACATTTCTTCTTGAGTCTCTGCGAAGGCTCGGTAACCATGGTGTTTGGCTGCGGACCCGAAAGACGCGCGTTCTGTCTCTAGTACGGGGGTCTCATTTCGATCTAGGCGAAATGCTAAATGCCGGTGTACTATGCGATATCAGAGCACGTTAAAGAACCGCATTATCCGGAGCCCTCCACTACGACGTCCCTCATAGCCTGAGTCGCTTTGAAAGGTTAGACCGCGTAAACCAGACCACTTCTCCTTCATTTCGATATATACATATATATGTATATAGGTAGGTTACCTTACTCATACGTATTGTGTCCGATCCGACGACCGGTACTTGCTGCTATTACCTTGCCCACGTAGGCTTGTGTCACTTTCGCATGCCCTGTTTTGTCTGAGTCGCCCTTTGTTAAGTGGCGATGTTTATCTTAACTCTGGGCCCGCTGGAAAAAATAACTCTTCGGCCAGTTCAGACAATAAGCCTTCAACACGCTCTAGAGATGGTTCTTCCGGCTCTACGCCTGGCGATGTTCTAGCCGTTGTTGGTGTTGATACTACTGAGAATACCTTAGTTGTTTCCATGTTCTCGCAATTCCTTGAAAATCATATGAAAATTGCTCCTGATGTATCTGATATCAAGGCACAGTTTTCGGCACGTTTTGAATCTTTGGAATCCCACCTATCAGCGCTAGAATCATTGTCCTGTGGTCAGGGCCTAGAAGAGCCGCGTTCTGAATTTTGTCTAACAAATGGTACAATAGCAAACTTAATTATTAAGATGGACGACTTGGAAAACCGCTCGCGACGTAATAACATCATAGTTCATGGCCAGGCTGGAGAAGAAGAGGAAACCAACGACACTTTGCTTGCCAGTGTTTCTCAGTTCCTTACCGAAAAACTAAGTATTAAATGCCCTCAGATTGAGCGTTGCCACATCATAGGCAAAAAGCGCAACGGTCGGGTTCGTCCAGTTGTCCTGAGACTCCTTGATTTTCGTGAAAAAATCAATGTAATGAAGAATGTCTCTAAACTAATAGGGTCCATAATTTGCATTACGGAGGATTTTTCGCTTGGGGTGCGCTCTTTTCGACAAAAACTGTAGGACGCCTCGGCTTCTTTTCTCAGTAACGGTTCACGGGTGCGGCTGCATTTTGACCATGTGTTTATTGATAAGGTTCGGTACGATTGGGACCACGCTTCAACTCGCTTGGTTAAGCTGTCTAGTACCCCAAATATTCCGGATAATCCTTGTGTACAAAATGTCTCCATTGTCCTCACCAAAAGCCGGTCCATCAACTTCATCGCAGTCTTTCCCGCCCGCTATGCCTTCTTAATGACCTGCTTGTAACTCTGGGTAAAGCCTGAACGTATTTAATAATAATGTACGAAGCGTGATGAATAAATCTGTCAGTCTACTCTCGCTCATTTCTGTCTATTCACCTAATATTGTTGGCATGACTGAAACTTGGCTGCATAATGGCGTCTACGGCTGTGAATTCACTCGGTTATTCTGCGCTTCGTACAGATAGGCAGATGGGCAGAGGAGGGGGCGTTGCTCCGCCTGTCCGATCAGACCTTAAGGTTGGTCTTTTGCTTAGTCCCAGGATACGGAATCTGTTTGATGCAGAATCATTTTCCCAAAGTGCTCAATCGTTATCTGTACCTTCTATCGCCCACCTGCCCCTCCTATCGACAACTTAATCTGTATCAGTTCATGTTCGAAAAAAATTATGCTGCATCCAGCCTCGTGTGTGTGGGCGATTTTAATGGCCCTTGCATTAATTTGCCAATCCTAGGTGCTACTGGTAAGGACATTTCCATTTGTTCTGAGCTTTTGAATATTTCTACAACCTTTGGTCTTTCACTGATTGTCGGTAGTGCAACTCAAAATGACGCATTGCAAGACCTAGTGTTCTTAATTTCCGATCTCACAGCGAAAGGTTACAAATGTGAAATAATAGACGGTACCTCGGATCATAAAGCATTCCTAGTTTCGATTACTTTTCCCATTCATAAGCCGCGATATGCCTTCACGTCCTTTCCAGATTTCAATAGTGCCGATCATGTTTCGATCACTGACTGTCTTGCTGATCGTTTCGATGAATTTTCTGTGCTTAGTGAAACAAGTGACGTTGCCACTTTAGTTGCTTTTTTTAGAATACTGTTAAAACCTGCATGAATCAATTTGCTCCAGTTAAAACTAAAAAGAAAAACTTGAACGCTCCCTGGATTAACCGGGATAATTTGCATCTGTCACGTCGGTTAAAAAGGTGAAGATCATCGAGATCATGTTCTAAACCTGACAGCATTGCCCACTTTAACAAAGCGAAAGAAGAGCTTCGTGTTTTGACAAATTCAGCTAAAGATTTTATTCTTGTGTTCAACTGCAGTTATTGATCAGCAAACCAAAAACCTTTTGGTCCACGATCCTTCCTAAGGATATTCCATCGAATTTATTTATTGTTAACAATCAATTAATTCAGAATCCCAAGACAATTTCAGACCTCTGAACTCATTCTTTCAGACTGTTTTTGAACATGACAATTCAGTCACTCCGTCATTCGTTTATGCCGAATCATCTTCAATTGATGATGTAACAGTTTCCTTGGAGGGTGTTCTTAATATGATACTGAATTTGGATGTGAAGAAATCAAGCGGTCCTGATGAAATCGCCAATGCATTCCTCGATAGATACTCGTTGTGGACACCTGGTAATCTACATGTTCTTTTTATTAAATCTCTTAGTTCTGGTATTGTCCCTAAGTCCTAGAAATTGGCAGAAATTCCGCCGTTATTTAAATCTAGCAATAAGCAACATCTTGAAAAGTACAGGCCTATCTCGCTTACGTCGTCATCTTGTAAAATGCTTGATCGTATTATCTATACACACATCGTACAATTTCTTGAATCGAATGACATTCTATCTAATCTTCAGCATGGCTTCAGGCGAGGTTTTAGCACATCTACCCTATTAACGGAATTGGTGCACAACATTGCTCATATTCTGGACTGTGGTTGTCAAATTGACGCTCTTTTCATTGATTTTTCAAAATCATTTGACACTGTTAATCATTCTAAGTTAATGTTAAAATCAAATCTTATATTCAAGAATTTAACCATAGTGACCTGGATCTCAAATTTCCTCTCTGAGCGCTTACACTTTGTTAACTACAGTTCAGCCAAATCTTTCGTCGCTCCCGTAACATCTGGTGTGCCACAAGGCTCTGTCTTAGGACCGTTACTGTTTCTATTATATATAAATGATCTCCTTTCTAACACCACCTCGAACATTCGCATGTACGCTGATGACTGCGTTTTATATGATATCTTTCACTCTTCAGATGATCACTCTCGCATTAATGAATCTTTCTCTAGCTTCTGTAGGTGGTGTGAAAGTTGGCAGATGATTATTAACTTTCGTAAAACTGTTGTCATGACATATTTCAGCAATATTTCTTCTTCATCAGTTTTTATATTACTCTTTTCATAACATACCCCTTCAAAGGGTGTCCGAGTACAAGTATCTAGGAATTATTTGTACTTACAACTTATCGTAGTCCAAACATATTGACTGCATCTGCAATACAGTTCTATGAAAATTAGGGTATCTTAGACGAACATTAGCTCAGGCTCCGAAAAAAACCAGGTTACTAATGTATAAATCCCTAATCCGTCCAGTTCTCGACTATGCTTGTTTCGTGTGGAACCCTTACAAGGTAACAGAGATTGAAAAAATTGAGGCCGTCCAAAGGAGGTCAGTTCGCTTCAAATGTAACAATTATCGCAGAGATTTTTCGCCCTCTTCTGCCCAGAAATAAATACAAATCTCTAATCTTGCTACTCGCCGGCCACAAGACTCATTAAAATTTCAGCACTATGTTGCTAATTCGCACTATCGACTCTGAAGCGACATATGCATGACGAGTTCTATACCGTCGTCAACCAGAAGTTATCATTATCTCAATTTTTCACCTTACTTTGCTCGCACTGATGTGTTTAAAAATAGTTGCTTTCCGCGCACCATCGAAGACTGGTAAACATTGCCTAAACAGTGCGTCCCTTCCCTATAGGCAAATTTATAGAGGCCATAACTGATTCTTAATCTTTGTATTTACTGTACCCGTGCTCCCAATATGTGCAATTATCCCTATGTATTCAACTTTGTTGTTTTAGCTTTTTGCTACCATGCCTTTAGTTTTTGAATGATTAAGTCCACTCCTGCGATAGCCCCCGTAGGGGCTGCAGTATGTACAAACAAACAAAATTATTCCCGCCATAGCTGAGACCTAGCAAGAAATATCCATAACGTCACATTCATAACCCTAGTGTGCCTGTTAAATTTTTTCTTTCCCAACAATCAGCTTCTGATCGCTTACAAATATTGTTAGCAACGTTCAGGAAATTGTCTATTAACAAATGTTATGAGGCCAATGATAAGTCAATTAAGTACGTTTTTAATCCACCGTAAAAACCTATCGACACTTTTCTAACCATTCGCCGTGTTTGTTGAATGTAGCCATGTTCTGTAAAGTCCTTATACTTCGTACCATTCCGATTCCAACAGTTCGGGCTGCGAGAACCTACCATCAATATTGCGAAAATCGGCCACTGTCAGTGAAATGAATTGGCTTATACCGTTTTTGGCACAAGATCCCCTCGACCAAACGACAATTTCAAATGGTGCGTTATAACACATTTCGAATGAAATTTGTTTCAGCATTCTAATGATCCTCAAAATGACGCCTTGCTCCGCGGAAAGCAAACGGTCCTGTTACGTCCATGGTATGCTCTTGCTGGCGTAAGCAGAGCAGGTATATTGCAACCAGTATCTTATCGTCGACGATATGAACCAAGCACAAAATGCAGAAATATGCAAAACCCCAACGTCCGGCAGTTTCAGACTGTAGTTAGTTGCATTGAGAGAGGGCGGAATATGGACAATAGTCACGGCGACACTGATAGGAAATCAAATGAATGGTTTTGTTCTGCACTGACTCAATGTACATTTCAAAAGGGTCTATGTAGTGCAAGCATAATCATGTACGGTGTAAACTCTAATGCTGGCCACACTTGTGACTCTCAGGCAGCGACCTACACTTGAACGTCCGTGTTAAGTTATTTACTTTGTCCTATTGTGTTGCCACCTGCCATGGTTGCAACGGCGCTCAAATTTCGCATTACCGACTGTCGTAATCATCATTAATTTTTTTTAATTTGTGTTCTTGATCAATCGGAAATTAATAGTGTAATTGTTTGAAAGATTGAAGATCATTTATTAGAAAGCAGAACAAAAACAACCACATGCCGCCGAAGTGAACCGAACCTACGACCCCCCCCCCCCCCCCCCCCCCCCCGAATTCTGAGTTCGGCTGCACTGGGATGCCCGGACGTGTAATGTCAACAAACACAAACGCGTTTCGCAGTTTTGATTGTTTTGTTTTTCTTTTTTTGGGGGGGAGGGGTTGAAGTTGTCTTCAAGTACTAGGCCGTACCATTGATATGGTGAAGCCCCACAAAACAAAGTATTCTATTGAGCTAAGTTGTCGGCAGCTCACGTTGATTCACATACCTTGGTCTTTCACAGCATTGTGCGCGTATCGAAATCCTGCTGCCCGAAGTCGGCTCTCCCTTAAAGATTGGCCGGAAAACCATGTCAGAACATAGACAGCCCCGCGGCTGCGATCTGGAGTCTTCAGCCTTTCTTAGTTTGCGACTCAACAGGTTCCGAGAGAATATCAAGGCTCTGGACAGTGTGAAGTTCAAACGCCGATCAACTTGCCAAGGACAATACCTAGATCTCGGCTGTGGTCCTGCTGACTTCCTCGCTGAACACTTGCTGCCACGCTTGAGGCCATGCAAACGCGTCGTGGCTGTTGACATATCTACCGAGATGCTCGACTACGCCAGGAAACACCACCCGCAACCGGACGTTTTCTACGAGCAACTAGATATAGAGCACGGCGATCCTCAAACCATCACGAAGAAGTATGGCCTGTTCGACCGCGTTTACGCTTTCCTGACGCTCCACTTCGTTAAGGACTTGAAGAAGGCTTACCACAACGTTTATAACTTCCTTAAAGAAGGTGGAGAGTGCCTGGTTCTTAACTTCGTCAGTACATCATTGACGGATTCATGGCAACAGGTCTACAAGATGGAAACGTGGACGGACATCATTACGGTAAGTGTTTTTTTTTACGTCATCAAGGTTTCGATGTAATTTGGGCTGCAGAATAGCCTTGGAGCTCACCTGTTCACATTCCCGCAAAAAAAAAAAAAATCCGCTTAAAGTACGAAGAGAAATCATAGTTCGTTTAAATTTACTGTCATGCTCACTAATAGCTTCCTTTCTGTTGCGTTCTGAACTTGCGGAAATTTTAACTAATAACGAAATATTTTTTTTCTTTTTCAGATAGTGTACGTGAACTGTAGTTTGATATAAAGTTCTTTGGTCAATTTCGTTTCCAAAAAAAAACGGATATCTGTAAAATCCCAAGGAGAGAGTAAATTAATCATGAACCATTAAGACTTCTTTGCTCAAGCGCAATAACCTCGCGAGGAATGTAGATGATGACGAAAAAGGAATAGGCGATCCAGCATCATGGTGCAGCTACAATGTCCATTGTTTTCATGCGCGGATTCGTCCCAGACGCAGCAGTACCTGGTAATATAGCAGAAACGAGGTAATCTCTATAATGTGGTGTGTTTGTCAGAGCCGCCAGCACATGCTGACTCCAAGTCTAAGGTGCAATGGGAGAGTTGGATTGGGTGGATTCTGTTCATTAAAGAATGTTCCAGTGCATAAATACTACGCCTGCTGCGCGAAATCTTGCATCTCCGCAGAAGTTCCGTGTTTGGAGACACGGGGCGTCACCATCGAAAACGCCCTGATTTGGCAGAAGTTACTCTGGCACGCGCTAATGCAGGCGACCTATCTCCGTGGCTTTCGGAAGCAGGTGCGCTTTCGCGGAATTCTCAGATTCCCAAATAAGCGTGTTTGTTCACGTGTCATATTTTTGCTGAAAAGATTAAATATCTGAGGGTGCACGTCTGTTTCCTTTCTCAGTACAGCGGCAAAGGACCTAAACGTAATAGTCTTTCTTCTAGCCTACTGCAAGCAGCAACATGGCGCTTTTGAATTCGTGGCTTCCGAATAGCTCATTTCTACAACATTCAGACGCATTTTTTAATTCAGGTTGATTGTGTGGTAACAATCAATCTGCTTATTTTGTAGCCCTGGAAAAAAACCTCCGTGGCCCGGGTGTCTTTTGGTAATGAATCCTCTGTAAACTTTAGTTCCGTGTCTCAACTTTCGGTGATGGTTCGCTTGAAAGTTTTTTGCGAAATTTGCCAATTTTTTGCCAAATCAATTATTTTCAATTTGAAATGGAGGTGAGATATAAAAGCGCCCACTTGCTATGTCATGTGACCGCAAGTTAAACAACCCTTAATGATCTGAACTAATCCGGAGCTCTCTGGCATTGCGTCCTTCATAGCCTAAGTTTTGTTGTAGAACCGTAAACCACACATATGGGAATTTTATTAATTATATATTTTCACAAAGTGGTGACTGCAATCAGGAGCGCGGAACGACAGCAAAAATTCCGTCTAAAAAAACTCATTATTTGGGCTAACTTGCGCCCACAATGGACTGAATCACTCGGCGGAGGCGTAGCAACAAGAGTGCTCGGCGGTCGTCGAACAAAATGTCCGCCGCTCTCGGCCATGCTCAATTTAAAGCTGATAGCGAACTTTCGAGATCAAGTGTGCAAAGTTACTACAAGATTATGGAACAACGTAGAATCAGCTCTGCCTGGCTGCGATCAGTCGAGACAAACCTGGTCGCGTTTTGCATCACAAAGGGATAAAGCGGTGCGCCGAGAGCTTTGCAGAATGAACAAACACTAGAAAGACCCCTGGCAATATGATTATAGATTGGTGTCCGAAAGCTTCGCCGCCTTAACTTCGAAAAAATTGTACTAGAAAAGCACGCCATATTAACGACTGTGTGCGCACAAATGAATTAGCACCCACAGAGTTCAGTTATGCCCGATTGGCTTTTAGATTACCATTGCCATGAATCAGGCAAAGCCACATTATAGCTCTCTACAGAAGTGCAAAGATCGTTAGCGTTTTTAATTCCTAGATGCAGTGTTGTAAATGCTTCGTCTTGCTCGCCAACGGTTCCACGATTTCATTACAAGCGCTCAATAGCGACGTTGAGAATCAATAAAGCATTTTGGAATTCGAGGCACATCTATGTTTCCAGAAAAAGGCTGTAGCGCTGAAAAGGACAGCACATAGCAAGCTAGACGGCACAGGGATGCGCCTGTCCCGTCTAGCTTGCTATGTGTCGTCCTTTTCAGCGCTACAACCCTTTTCTGGATACATGCAACAACTAGCCCACCAATAAGTATGACTCAGATCTCTTTCCTAGTGCAGGAAGCCAATCTTACGTTCTTTTGAGTCACTTCCTAGAGAACAGGGCCTTGTAGCATCTGTGCACACGTGTTTCATCAGGTTATATGAATGACGTTTTACTGCGTGAGCAGTGTGAATGCTATTACGGGGAAATGACGGCGCGTGTCTCCGCGTGGCTGCATAGCGAAGCCCCCGGCGCTTGCAGTGAGAAGAGCGGAAGATCTGCTTCTCCGGAAGCGGAGAGGCGGGTGCAGTGACGCCCCCAAAAGAGCGCCCATTACGGAATGAGAAAAAACGCTAATGTCATCGTGCGCCGCGTCAGTGGATAACATCGGCGAGCCCGCATCATCGGCTACCGCGGTGTGCCAGGGAAGGCAAAACGTGTACAATGTCACCAATGGAAAAGCATTAAAAATCATTACCAAGCCATGAAAGCTCGCCGCAGTAAAGCGACATAACTGCAATGGAATGCGGCAAAAAGGACAAGAATCAGCTGGAAGAGCGTCAATCTAAAAGCGAACTCTGCTTATGGAGCTTATCGCCTCACACCTTCTGAGCGTCTGTCATTTATTTCAACCGTATCATTATTCACGCCTATACATAGGAGCCTTTATGTTCGCGTTAATATGCTAAGAAATTTCTTTCCACCGTACGCTAACCGCTTGACGTGCACTCTTCAAATATGAGCGCGAAACAGCGCTTTCTTTCAGACGTCCGCACTGCTTCAAAATAACGTCTTCAAAGACGTCCCCACAGGTTCACACATCTTCACTGCCATTATAAGAGATCATAACAACGGCCTGGTGCTTTCACTTATCGCGTATCTGCACATGTGCTTCTTGCAGGACCCGGGCGAGGTCCTCTCCAAGCGCTTCCGCTTCAACGAGCCGGTCCTACACGAAGAGTTGGAGGCTGAAGAAAGGAGAGCTATCGAAGCAGCAGGACTTGAATTGGTTTCCTTTCGTACTTACCGAAGCGTCTGGACCTTCCCGACGGCAGATGTGTACTTGGGTAGGGAGAAGCGTTAGTGTCTGTCGTTACGACGCAGGTAGCGTAGTTGTTTTTCCGATTGTTACCGGTACCACAGTAATTGAAGGTATCTGTGACTGCAATGACCTATTAAGCAAACACCGTGTGATGACTTGTGGGATTTGGTGAAGTCACTGCACATTTACCTAGGCTAGATGTTAGCCAAGGACGAGCTAAGCATTTAAAACATTGAGAGGGATACACGACGTCAATCTTTCTCTTTCATCCCTGTCGCTTGGACCTGAAGAGACCGTTATATAGCTACTCCTCTTAACTTCAGTTGTTGCCGCTAATTTCAGGAGAGTTTGTGCACGGACGTTGATCACTGATCCCCTGACTGATAGAACTACTGCAATATTTATCTTAAGGGTGTGTATTTCCAATATCTGACAGCTTTGCAACCTCAGCGCATTGAAAGGACATTTCTTTCATTACACGTAACAAGTAATTTTCTAAGGCCAAAGTAAAACACATTGATGATATGCAGGTAAAGGCTGAAAGGCAGAAACCATGAGTCGACGCGTTTGGCCTCGCCTATATCTTGATACTTTTAGGGAGAACTAGAAAGACCGGTGTCAGTGGTCACGGGGGCATGAAACAGTCGGTGAATCATTTATTAACTGATTTAGAGTGGATTAAGAATTAAATCTCGTACAACCTTGTTAATAGAAATAATTCCGATTAGAATAAGCGCGCTATCAGAAGACCTATACACAGCGGTGTGTTAAATATTTTCTGTACGGGTCAATTATTCTCTGGCTCTTTTTTGCAAACAGAAATCTACCTGCGGTTCTTCAAGTTGGAAGCCGAGGTGCCAGTTGAAAAACGCCCTGCATTTCGGAGCGACTTCATGTCTTCTCTGCTTGAGCGACTAACCCCAACTTCAAGTGGAGTTGGTGCCACATACCACGTCTCTGTCACGCACTGCTGCAAGCCTGAAGCAGCTTCCATGGCGGCGGTATAGCGTGCTTCCTTTAATGACGAAACTGGCAAGGAAAGAGTCAGGGCGGGCGGACGGTGGATAATGAAACGTTGCGTTTGATCCAAGCGCTGTTCGTTGGTAGGCCTCCTGCATCATGTAAAATGACGTGAAATAAAGTAATTATGTATTGTATTGTACTGTATTGTATTCTATTATACTCTATTCTACTATTTTATTGTAATTCCGAGAGAGGCAAGACACAGGCGTCCTAGTCACAGTCAGTAGAGGAAGGAGGATCGATGTGATCACGGGACAGGCACATTTTTGTGGAGCCGGCTGGATTTATGAACGACAAAAACGCATCATTTTGCAAATGCAAAGCCCAGCACCCAAGAGGGTCAGTAGGGTCCTTGCGGGAAGAGAGCCAGCACAAAGCGTGCTGGTAATTAACAGTAAATATTCCGCCAAACATGTAAGGGCGGAATTTCACGATGGTCGGAACGATCGCCAGCCACTCCTGCCCTGTGATCAAAAGATTCTTTTTCGGCGAAGGAAGGGGGTGGCTTTCAGTGGCAGTCACACAGAGGCGGGCGCATTGCAGCTCAAAAAAGATGGCGTCAATTCCATGGCCACTGCCGTCTTTTCGAAGTTGAGTAGGAGCGGATGCGTAAAAGGTGACCTACACAGGCGGGGGTATGTGGGCAACAGTGAGGTGCTAGACAGCTTTAGCGTGGCTCTGGGCCTTAATACAAGGAGACGTCTTCAGCAGATTGGAGAGAGCGCGGACGACTTCCGCGAAACAGGGGACGAACCAGTGAAAATAAGAACATAACCTGATGATAACTTTGCACCTCACTGGACGAACATGGAGCGAGAAGAAACTGCCGGAGCGAGTTTCGTCGCAATCCAAGTGAAGGGCATCACATTAACCTAGTGACTTAAAGTTCGCAGTTATCCAAACTGCATTTCATGGCGTTAAGCGCAAGGCTGGTGCTGTGTAAAAGCGGGAGGATGGACTAGAATCGCACGAGGCGGCTTTCAAGCCTGGGCGGCGAAAAAAGCACGTCGCCCAAGTCGTGTAGACGAGTTTTCTATTCAGAGCTGCGAAGCAACGAATCCATCACCATATGTGAAAATGTTGCCGGAGCGTTAGAAAGGCCAGAGGACATTATTTAATATGTATAGGGCATCGCGGGTGAAAGAAGCGCTTCTTTCGCGGTCCATTTCGTCGATGAGATTGGCCAGTAGGAGCCACGTTTGTCGATGGAGGAAAAGTAAGGGGCGCGGTGTAAACAGCCCTGTGCATCAACAATTCGCGGAAGAACATACACATCCTTATTTGTGATCTTGTTCAGATGTCAATAGTCGGCACAATATCGCCAACCCTGATCGTACTTTTTAACTTGCGCTGTAGTGGATGCCTAGTGGTTTTCGAAGGCTCGATAATGAATAGCCGATGTCGTGCCGCATATACCAGCTTTTCGAAGCCGCACTCCGCTCTGAACAGAGACTTGAATGAACGTGGCGGCTGTGCGTGGCGATCTTTCATGCGGCCTTTACAGAATCTAAACACTCCCTTGAGTACAAACATATCACATGGAACATTAAGCCTTCTACAGTACGCAGAAATCTTCTAGTATATGGCATGATCTCAACGTCCTTCTTCAGAGTTGATCGAAAAATGTCTCTTCCCTCCCACATAAAAATAAGTAAACATCGCATAACGAGAAAAACAAAGCCGTCATGAATTGTCGCTGATTTTTCCCCCACCCCATCCCTCCCTCGACAATTATCATCAGACACTTTGGAGGCGGCTTCAAACACGCACCTTACCCTACCCTTACATACGCTCGCGCTATCACCAAGTCCACACAAACCCCTCCAGTACCCTCTGCCACCACCCCAAAGCCACTCTCGATCATACCCTTTTCCTCTGCCCGGCGGATCCTCTCCCGCGGGGCCTGGAGCACCTTACCACTTGGGAGGCTTGGGAGACCCTACTGCGCTGCGAGGACCCGGCCAAGCAAGCAATCGCCACAGGCCGGGCTGCCAGCGTCATGAGCCTCCGGGACATGAACATTTGAGTGCAGTGGGGCCGTGCGGGGGCCCAAGGACCTGTGCGTCCTAAACTCCCCTGTATGTAATAAAGTTTACACCACCACCATCGCTGATTTCTGACGCGGGCAGCACTTCGTTGACCTTGGCACAGACGTCCCTCAGCACGAAGCCACGTTTTTATCATGAGACATAATTCCAGCTCACAGAAACACAATGAAAAAGAGAGTACACACCACTAACGTTTCGCTTAAGCAATGCTTTCGGCATCACGACAAAACCGCCCTCAATGTCCGCAACCAGCAGGGCTAGAGCTTTGTTCTTCAGCTAAAAGACAGTGGACCTAACATTGACCATGGGGGCAGGCGGTGCGCCCCTTTGCCTCAAACACTCAATGCCTTCAGCTCTACAGCGGTCGTGGTCATCTGAGCTGGCTGCTGCCGCCACATTTCAGACAACAGACAGGGATCGTGATGGTTCTTCTTTAGGCTCAGTACAAAGCTTTGGACCCCGACTTAGTACAGATTCAATATTTTCAGGTAAAGAACACTCAGCGATGGGGTCACAATGTTAGATGCAGCTTGCTGCCGCACTTCACCTTTCTTCAAGGCGCACAAATTTACAAGACACACAATCCAGAGCAATACTGTAGTCCTTGCCGCCACACGAGTAAGCGTCCGGAAAAGTGGTCCGCCATTCTGTCCAGGCATGACGGAAGCAGAGTAACCGCACACGTAGTTCTGTAAATGCCTAATCTGCCTCCACAGCTCGGAGCGCAAGATCTTCATCATCCGTTTGGCATGCCGTGCTGATGGAAAGCACAGGACAAGACCACCGGGTAGAACGAGGCGATGGTTGAGAGCGAACGTACGTTCCCTTGCACCACATGTGGTCACGGCTAGAAGGCTCACGAGGGTCGAGGAAGGATTCACACACATAAAGGAAGGGACGACAGGGCCCAGTGTACTAGAAAGAATATGGCTAAGTGCAGAGAGCTTGGCTACCCAGAACCAACTAGCCCAGCTCACTACGCTTAGCCACGTTCATACAGGTAATCTCTATGCGTGAACTTAAGACAGAAACAATGCACACATCAATAGTCTCTAGCTGCTGACGGAGCAGCAGTTCATTCACGATGGCACAAACGTCCCTTAGAGCGAAGTCAAGGTTTTTGTGAGGTAAGTTCAATGTGCGAAGTTTAAGAAGCATAGCTTCTGATGCTGATTTTACACACATGCGTTCCACCCGCTTTAATTAACAGTTGTCTAGAAAGGCGAGGCAACGCTGCCAATGTATTGCTACATTAAATAACGTCTCCATCAAAACTTTTGTAATCTTGTGCTGGAGAGACTGTATTCTTAGTCTAAAAAGTGTATTGCGGTGAAACCTCATAAAGGTCCCTCATGTCTGTGACCAGTAGAGGCAAAAAGAAAAGACAAATGGGCACGTAATTCTTTCTTAAGCACGGCTACGAGGAAGGAACGATTCGCCGTTTTAAGAAAGAAACCTTGAAACAACCTAATGTAGAACCAAATTATACGAAACTTTCAACTACGAAGTGAACAGTGCACAGTATTTGAACATTCCGTAAACAACAAAATAGGAAGCAAAGAAAGTCTTAGAAGCAATGAAATTGAGCAAAAGCAGCTCGTGAAGATAATCGAACAGCAGATATTTTGAAGGACGATGAGGAAGGAGATCGAGCAAGAGATACTGACCACCCTCTATACTCATTGCCTGAAAAGAGTACATCAAGGACCTGAAAAATGACGAATCGCCAGATTACTGTCCGTTAGCTACAAGGTATTTACTAAGGTATTCGCGAACAGAAATACCACAACAGAAGCCTTCAGTCAACTAAAGGAACAGCCAGGAATTCGTAAAAGTTACTTGATAGTTTACTATACTCCCTATGTTAATCAGAAGATCGAGAAATTCCAAAAGTAGTACTACCGACACCCATATAGACCCTTCGTAATTTGCGAGAAAGCATGTGATCAGATGAAACCTCAGCTGAAATGCCGGAATTATAGAACTAGGGTGTTGAACAGCCGTGTGTAAATAGTTTGCATGTTATTTGTAGCGGCTGCATAGCCACGATGGGTAACCATAAAGAACGTAACAAAATCACAGTAAAGCAGGCTGCCAGGCAGGCAAACGTGATATCGCCAATGCTACTCACAGCGCCAATATAGGAAGAATTCCGGCACTTATGTTAAGAAAAATTGTGGATAAGAGTTAATGGATAATACCTTAATAATATGCGATTCGCCGATGAGATCGCATTCCAAGGCAAATCAAGGGAATAATTGCGAAGCATGATCAATGAGTTTGACAGGCAAAGCGGAACAGTTTGTCTAAATAATAATATGCAGGAAACTAAAGTAATGTTCAACAGTCTGGGACGAGAACAGACGTTTACTACAAGCAGCGATAGATTGAAAGAGCTAAGGTAATGCATCTACTTAAGGCAAGTAGCGACCGCAGATCTAGACCACGAGAATGAAACAGCTTGAAAGTAAAAATGCACCTTGAAGTTACGAGGAAAGGCAGGAAAAGCTGCGAATGAGAAGAATGAAAAAAAAAGTGGAGTGCATTTTGCAGCACTTTCATATCATGAATGGCAGTTTACAGATAATAATAATTAATAATTGGTTTTTGGGGAAAGGAAATGGCGCAGTATCTGTCTCATATATCTTTGGACACCTGAACCGCGCCGTAAGGGAAGGGATAAAGGAGGGAGTGAAAGAAAGGAAGGATAGGTGCCGTAGTAGAGGGCTCCGGAATAGTTTCGACCACCTGGGGATCTTTAGCGTGCACTGACATCGCACAGCACACGGGCGCCTTAGCGTTTTTCCTCCATAAAAACGCAGCCGCCGTGGTCGGGTTCGAACCCGGGAACTCCGGATCAGTAGTCGAGCGCCCTAACCACTGAGCCACCGCGGCGGGGGCAGTTTACAGATATAAATCAAGAAAAAAGTGCACAACAGCCGTACGCTATCAGCACTCGCCAAAGAGGCAGGAATGTGTAATCTAACTTAAAGCGCACAACATAAATTGATCACATCGCAGAGAGCTGTGTAGAGCAAAATGTTAGATGTAACGTTAAGAGACAAGAAGAGCGCCGAGTGACCCAGGGAACAATCGCAGCTTAATGATGTCCTAAAGGCATTCCATAAGAATAAATGGCCATGGGCAGGGCATTTCATTCGATGACAGGATAACCAATTGTCGTTAAAGGTAACACTGGATTTCAAGAGAAGGTAACTGTAGCAGAGGCGGCAGAATGTTAGATTGGCGGATGAGATTGAGAAGTTTGCTGAATAGGTGGCCGAAACTGGAACAGGAGAGGCTAACTCGAGAGAAATGCAGGAAGCCTTTGCCCTGTCGCCGGCGTAGTCAGAATGATGACGATGGCAACGTTTCTGTGAAAGCTGTATAGCATTCTTTTCTAGTCGTATAGCTGCGCCTGTTTCGATGTACTGTGTAATTACCCTTATTACGAATCTACTCTACCTTACAGAATTTAGCAACAACCATCTTTCCAAACGTCCCGCTTAACCCAGTTGGTAGAACAACTGCCCCGATGAGGCGGTGCTCCCAAGTTTGAACCCTGGAATAGGATCCATTTTTTGTTGGAATACCAAGTTTCTCTGAAACATGTGTAGATTTCTGTAGTTGATGTATGGTTGTGCTTCGATCGATGCTAATGAGTGAGTAGCTCATTATTACAAATCGACTCCACCTACAGGGATTCCCCTATACTGTAGACCAATACCGTTTCCACATCGAGTTTCCACTCTCTCAGTACAATAAGCTAGCCGTCTCGGGTGCAGCCTTGATATTGTGACAGCCCCATTTCGCGAAGAATTTTCTTTAACCTACAAGTTCCGGTGCAAGGTGCATAATTTCCCGCGTAACCGTTTTAAGTAGCACTTTGGCGGATGCTGATGTGCAACCGCCCTATAATTACAAATATACTGTGCCTTGCATAGTTCAACTGAACTTCAGACCTGCCTTATGATCAATAAACGATTACTGAAAGTTTTGTTTCACACACTCGGCATCATTTCAAGGATATAAGAGCGCTTGAAGTGCCCGGCGGCGAAGTGAATCAGCTGTGCGTCTTTCCTTCTTCTAATCCGAGAGACGTTTCAGACCACGGATAAGATTACTCTAGGAATAAGACATTTGTTTCGCGTAAGCCGGCATTAGTTTACTAATATTTTTTTGTAGTAACGGTTACCATAAAATAGGGCTCATCTATTCCTGTAGTGAGAATTTGGTCTCAACGTCAACCACTTGAATACTCTGCATTTTGTTTAATTTAGAATGCCTCTGTATGCAAGGAGATGTGGTTTGGGCCATTAAAAACGCATCGTGAACCCTAAATAACGTTAGTGTCTTGAACAGGGTGTGTCATATTGATTGATGATTGCAATAACTTTTATTTCCATAAGCAAACAGGCGCCTCCCTCTCCGCCCCCGGTACGCAGGCCTTAGAAGAGGGTGAGTCGTGCGCCCGTGCATCAGAGCCGTAGGGTAATACGCAACGATTCGATGTCCCACAAGGTGTCCCCTATTTGAGCTGTCCCCACCACAGGCGAAATTCCACGCTCCAGGCGGTAAGAACTCAAAAAATAATATTGAGGACAGAGGACAAGTTCGCCTTAAAGAATGGGTTTAAGTGTGCGAGAGAATGTGCTTCACAATGTGCTTCACATTTACCTGGCGAGGAACCCCACCTCAAAGGGAATGCTCTGCGGCTATTATCTTATATTTTCGAAGAAATTTCAATGAAATAAAAGAATCGTTGTATTGCACTGAAAAATTGGTTTTTGAAGAACGGAGCACCCGGTCCGAACCCGACCACGGCGGCCGCGTTTCGATGGAGGCGAAAGGCTAAGGCGCCCGTGTTGTGCGATGTCAATGCATGTTAAAGACCCCCAAGTGGTGGAAATTATTCCGGAGCCCTCCACTAGGGCACTTATTTCTTCCTTTCTTCCCTTAGTCCCTCCTTTATTCGTTCCCTTACGGCGCGGTGGAGGTGTCCGCCGAAATGTGACACAGATACTGCGTCATTTCCTGTCCCCCCAAAAAAACAATTTCCGAATTATAAGAAAATGACGCAATAACTGTTTCGCATATCGCGCTGGACACCCGAACCGCGCCGTAAGCGGATAAAGGAGTGAGTAAAAGAACAAAGCAAGAAAGAGGTGCCATTGTGGAGGTCTCCAGAATAATTTCGCCCACCTGGGGATCTTTAACGTGCACTGACATCCCACAACACACGCTGCGTTTCGCCTCATTTCGCCTCCATCGAAACACGGCCGCCGCGGCCGGGTTTTAACCCAGATACTCTGTCTCAGTAGACGTGCGCCTTAACCACTGAGTCGCCGCGGCGGGAAGGAGGTGGAGAGTGAGGGAGTAATAACTTTTTTAAGTAAGAGAGCCGTAGACTTTGATCAGCCGGACGAAGAAAAAGTAATTACATTTTGCTGAACTCCAGATAATTTCGGCTACCTGGGTGGTGGTGGTGGTGAAGTGGAGTGGAATAAACTCTACTGAGAGGAAAGGGGCAGGGGGCTTCGGGACCGCTGGCTGTGCCTCAGATCGCGTGTAGACTTCTGGCTCGGCCGGCCCGCTCGATAACTTTGACGTGCGTGTCCTCCTAGCAGGTCCCGGGGATCCTGTGAATGTTATAGATGTCGTCGGAAGTCTTTGGTGCCAGCAGGCCCATATCATATGGCTTAAATTCTCCCCGCAAAAGCAGCACAAATGAAAATTCATTTCTGAGGAAAGGAAATGGCGTAGTAACTCTCACATAATAATAATAATAATAATAATAATAATAATAATAATAATAATAATAATAATAATAAATTTTTTATTTCACTCATGAAGTGAGGGAGTGCGGGAAAAAAAGCTAAAAATTCAGCTTGACTAGTTCCCAGCTCCCCAGATTACAAAAAATTCAAGAAACAAAAGAGAGCACAAGGAAAAAAAAATAAAAAAATAATGGCAGAGCGGCATAATAACAACACAAATCAAAATACAGAAATGCTTTGTTTACAAAGTCAGATCGGCTTGTACAAGGAAAATAAACAAAACAATTCTAATTGAACTGTATGATACATCGGTGATAAGCGAAAGTACATGCCGGAAAAAGCCCGAAAAAACAAGAACGTTACATAAGTAAAGGAAAGAGACGGAGAAAACAATGCGCATGATCAGAAAAGCGTTGCTCAAGGAAAGGTACAGCGTACATATGCGAAATGCTAGAAATACCCCATCATATGAAGGAATTGTTTTCTATGAACAGTAATTTCAGTTCTCTTTTTGAAGTTAACTCGGGAGTGATACCGTTTCTGTAACAGATATTTAACAAGTGTGGTAGCAATCTGTTTATCATTTGTCGTCCATAATCTGTCCTGCACGTTTTTTCTAACCAAGGCTGTGTGCTTCTATATTCATAAGCTAGTGTCCTTTTACAAAGAGATGCCAACCGTAATAGACAATGAGTGTTGTTTTTTATTTCAATCCTATAACGCGAACACAAGCCGTGCGAGTATAGGCTGTCTATTTTCATTATGCAATATTTCGAGAACAAAAGGTGGGAAGGGTGACTTCTGGGGACGTTTTCAATGTTTCTTAACATTTTTTTCTGCAATATCAGAATTTTTTGCAAATTTCCTTTGGTTGTATTCCCCCAGACTAGTTGGCAATAGTTTATGTGTGAGTGGAATAGTGCATTGTACAATAAAAGTTTAACCTTTGGAGGTAGAGTATATCTGTTTGCGTACGTTACTCCCATGATGCAAGACAGTTTTGAGATAACGTGGCTCACGTGATTGTCCGACGTCATATTTTTGGTGAAATATACTCCAAGTATTTTGAATGTGTTTACTATCTCTATCTTTGAGTTGTTCAACTTAATGTCTCTGTCTATGCTAATAATTTTGTTTTTCGCACGGTATAGGACAGCCTTCGTTTTACTAACGTTTATTTTTAATTTGTTCAGTTGGGCCCATATGTCTAATTTCTCAAGAGTTTTGTTCGCTCTATTGATGACCTCATCTGCGCTAGCTGCAGTGAACAACAGTGTCACATCATCCGCGTAAATGACAAATTTCGTCGTGGGATCGATGCTTATGATGTCATTTAGGTACAAATTAAAAAGAAACGGGCCAAGAATACTCCCCTGAGGCACACCTGCAGAAATGGGCAATACATGGGACGAGTAGCCATTTAAATATACGTACTGGTTTCGATCATTTAGGTAGGATGTCAAAAGCGATAGCACAGTTCCACGGAAGCCGTACATTTCAAGTTTTTTTCAGTAGGATAGAGTGATTTAAGTAATCAAAAGCTTTTGTGAAATCGACGTATACCCCAAGGGCTACTTCTTTGTTTTAGAGAGATTCTAGAACAAATTCCTTTTGCTCCAGCAGTGCCATTTCTGTTGATCTGTGTTTTCTGAAGCCGTATTGCGCGTCGTGAAGAATATTGCATTGTTAAATAAAATTTGTTATTCTAGAGAGAATAATTTTTTCAAATCCTTTAGAAAAAACTGGAAGTATTGACACGGGTCTAAAGTTTGTAAATTCATTCTTACTTCCTTTCTTGTGCAGTACACTCACTTTGGCACGCTGCATTTGCTTCGGAAATAGTCCTTGAGATAAACAAAGGTTATATATTTGAGTTAAGCACCCTGCTATGTCTTCTATCACATACTTTACTGGTTTTATTACAATGTCGTCTGCGTCAGCACTTTTACTGTTATTTAAGCCCATGAAAACCGATATCACCTCTGACTCTGATATTGGCGTTAAGAACATAGATTTCTCGTTTCGAGTATTAAGAGTATTTGAATCGACGAAATTACTAGTTATATCTGTAAAGTGGCTGTTAAATGCATTAGCTAAGTCAATGCCTGTCAATTCCTTACCCCCATTCTGAATTGTTGTTATTGGGCTTGAACCTGAAGACCTGCCCAGAAGTGCATTCAGTTTCCTCCATAATTCATCTGACTTATTCATAGAGGAAAACTTGTCACAAAAATATTGATCGCGCGCTCTCCGTATTTCCGTCGTCAGTTTATTTCGAAACACTTTAAACGCTTTAAATATGTCAAGGTCTCGTGTTTTTCAAACTTTTTGTAAAGCTTGTCCTTTTTACGAATTTTCTTCAGCAATTCAGGTGTAATCCATGGCTTCCTAATGTTCTTACGTTTCTCTGCATGTTTATAAGGAAAACACTTGTTGTATATACGTAAAAAGGCCGTTAAAAACAAAGCGTAAGCCCTTTCGGCAGCTGTTTCATTGAGAACGTCACGCCAATCATGACTATTAACTTCCTCTTTGAAAGTGTTCAGTTTTTTTGTCGAAATATCCCGAAATAATTTAGTTGTCACTTTTCTATTAGGAAATTTACTTTTTGGAATGCACATAAAAGTGGCGCGGTGGTCACTGATATCTGTATTTATTACACCTGCGTTCAGGACAGGCATGTGCGTATTGGTTATAAATAGGTCAATTAGTGATTCAGACTGCAGTGTAACACGTGCAGGATTGGAAATCACGTTCTGAACAGCGAAGGAATTTAATAGATTTTCAAATTCAATTTTCGTGGGGTTGTCTACAAGGAAGTTGATATTGAAATCACCACCTAAAATGACATCGTATTTGTTTTCGCTTATAAAAGATAAGAAAAAGTCGAGAAAGGAAAAAAAGGATTTTAAGTTTCCGCTTGGGGGGCGATAGATAACTGCCACAACCTTCCTTTCGATAACAAGAGACAGGACTTCATAATCAGGGTGGACAAAAGAAAATTCATGCAACACTTCAGATTGAAAATGTTTTTTTACCATCAATAGTACGCCACCACCGGGACTGTTCGTGCGATTGATAAAGTGTGAGTCATACAAAGGAAGCTTGAATACATTGTTATGTTCAGTATACCAAGTTTCGGTCAGCATGACTATATCAAAATCAAAGCCTAACTGCGTAAAAAGCAACTCGAGATCGGCTGTCTTAGCCACCGCTGAACGAGCATTTAAATGAAATACACTAAATGATTGCGGGTTCTGAGATCCGCAAACATTCAAAAATTCACTTGGCATTACACAATCAGAAGTGTCCAACGCCATGTGCAATGAAGGAATTGCACCTTAATAATAATAACTTGTTTATTTCCATCAGTGATGGGGAGACTGCGGATAAAAGCCGCTTGACAACAAGCGACTTGACTGAAGCCCGCAGCCTCCCTACAAAGCAGGCAGCGATAGGACAAAAAAAAAAAACTCGCAGAAAGCCCAATATTCAAAATTAATGCACGCACACTTGATAGTCACAACAGGTAAACATAACAAAAGGCAAGATAACACTTTTAGTTGTTATTGTAAGCAAGGATTGTTAATGAAATGTTGGCGTAGGCTTCGTACAGAACTCGTATGCAAATCTATACCTGATTTGTGAAATGAATTTAAAAGGGTTGGCAGTGTGTATGACACTTTTTGCCTGGAATAATTTACCCGCGCAGTGACCACTTTCCACGGTTCTGTGTAACGGGTGGTGTAGGAATGTGTGTTTTTATCGAGATCTGATAATTCATGAAAAAACTTGAGATTTTCTTTCACCTCCCGTTTGAAAGCCAGACTTAACTTATAGTTATAAAGATTAAACGCGCGTATTATGTTTGCTTTCGAAAATAGCTGTGAAGTATGGGAATGATACGGTACATTAAAAAGTGCTCGAACAATTTTTTTTTTGAAGTATATGTATTCTTTCAAGATTTGTACGTGTCGTGGTACCCCATACCAATACACAATAATACAAAGAAGAAAAAAAGAGAGTATTGTAAATAAGAAGCTTTATATTGAAAGGTAATATAGCTCTGTGTCGCGCCGTCATACCAACAACACGAGATAGCTTCCCTGACAGAGATTCAATGTTCGCATCCCAAAGCATATTTTGTGTGAAGATAACTCCAAGTATTTTAACACTACTATCTATTTCGATTTTTTCGTTCTCGTAAAGAAGGGTGATTAGACTGCTGTTTATTTGCTTCGATTTCGGTCTGAAAATTACGGCTTTTGTCTTTTTTGTATTAATTTGTAGACTGTTTGCTGAGGACCATTTATGAAGGGATCTTAGAGCAGAGTTGGCTTTATTCTGAAGGCTACTAGGTTCAGGTGATGAAAAAAATATACTAGCCTCATCAGCGTATAAAATGTATTTTGCATCTCTGTAGATATGAACTAAGTCATTTATATAGACTATAAAAAGGAACGGGCCAAGAATACTGCCTTGAGGAACACCTCTGTTGATTTGTTTCAAATCTGAACGGCAGTTTTCTATTTGTACATATTGATGGCGATGATCTAGGTACGATTTTATGAGATTTTGACTGTGTCCTCGAACGCCGTAAGTCTCAAGCTTTTCAAGTAATATGGAATGATGGATGCAATCAAATGCTTTAGTGAAATCTATGTAAAGGCCGAGCACAAAATTCTTGTTGTCAAACTGCGACAGAATAAATTCTTGCTCAAGTAGTGCTAATTCCGTCGATCGGCGTTTTCTAAATCCTAACTGGGCAGAGGAATTAAGATTATGCTTATCAAAAAAGTTAGACATTTGCATATGTATTAGCTTCTCTAATCCCTTGGATAGCACCGGTAAAATGGAAATAGGCCTGTAATTTTTGATATCGTTTACGTCACCTTTCTTAAACAGGACCGAAACTCTTGCAATCTGCATCCTCCTCGGAAAGATAGCGCTCGCCAAAGACATAATAAAGATACAAGTGAGATATGGAGAAAGAATATCGAGCACATATTTGATTGGCCGGACCTGCATGCCTTCTACGTCGCAACTTGAGCTATTTTTGAGTGAAAGGAAAACTGACTGTACCTCAAGTTCCGTAAAAGGGCGAAAAAAAAGTGAAAATTGATTTCTATCAGGCAGTAATGTCGAAATATCAGTCGATGCACAACTATTGGAGTAGCCCCCAAAATAATCGTTAAACGTATTTGCTAGAGCAATTCCCGATATTTCTTTGCCACCAAGAAGTAGCTTTTCTACACGCGGAGATGACCTGCGACGATTCAAGAGGGTATTTAACTTCTGCCATAAAATATCAAGTTTATTCGAGCAGCTGTCAAATTCGGCATGAAAATAGAATTTCCTATGCACTTTTAGTTTTCTGTTCAGTTTGTTTCTAAATGATTTATATTCCTTTAATTCGCATGGATCCTTGGTCTTAATAAACTTGTGGTAGAGTGCATTTTTACAATTTATTTGTTTTAACAATTCGGGAGTTATCCATGGCTTTCTTATCTTTTTACCCAGTCTAAACTTCTGTTCTGGGAAATGGCGCTTATATATTCGAGAGATCTCATCAATAAGCTTGCTGTACGCGATGTCTACGTTATCTGTTTCCAGAATTTCCTTCATGTCGCAACACTGTAACTCAGCTCTGAAACTATCTAAACCAGTCTGTGTAATGGTCTGGAGGGAAACGCACTGATGCTTTTTGTTTGATATAAGATTATGTTTTCTTAACAGAAAAAATATTGGAAGGTAGTCACTTAGGTCGTATGATATTACACCACTAGCAGCGTTTGTAGAATCGGCATTTGTAATAAACAGATCAAGCAGTGTTTCGCTTTCGGTTGTGATCCTAGTTGGCGCACGGATGACATTTTCATATCCGTTTGAGGTTAAAATGGTTAGCATGGCCTTTTGCGGTGCAGAGATGGTCAACATGTCAATATTGAAATCCCCGGCAGACACCAAGTAATTACCAGTTTCTGAAGTAAATGACAGCAGTTGCTCATAAAAAGAAAAGAAGCTAGAAAGGTTTCCATGCGGTGGTCTGTAGCAAACAGAAAACGTATAGTCATTCACGCAAGCTGTTATAATTTCAAAATCATCACAGCAGGTACAAAAGTCGGAAAGCAACTCGCAGTTCACATGCTCTCTTAACAACAGCATTACACCACCGCCCCGACGATTTGTTCGATTCACACTGTACGACCGGTAGGACGGAAAATTGGGCAGCTCGCGGTCATCCCTGCACCAAGTTTCACTAAGCATGACTGCATCAAACAAAAAATTAAAACCAGTGATGAAGTCATATATGTCGGTTTCTTTGCTGTACAGCGAGCGAACGTTTAGGTGAAGGCATTTCAGTGAAACAGCATGGTGACTTGAGACAAAGGTGTTTAACTCATGCGGAAGAATATGACTGTGACTAGCCATTTTTAACAAAGATTAATCTTGACACGGTCTATAGTCAGCAGGCTTAGGTTGGAAGGTCTGACCTGTGACGCACTACTACCACAGAGTCACCGTCGGCTTTGCGCAGCAAGATTTTTCCGTTCCTGTGCCACACGTACTTGCACTCGTTTTGTTTGGTCCAATCCTTAGCCTCTCGAAGCAGTTGCCGGCTTTGACTGGTCATGTTTTCTTGGATGAACAGGTTAGATTTCTCTTCTTTTAGTTTAGATCGGATATTCAGCCATTGACCTCTGATAGATTGCCTGATATACCGAACGATTATACCTGGTATTTTTCCAGGTTTGCATGGGAGGCGGTGAATAGCGGCAACGTCTGTTTCAGCAAGTGCAGGAACGTCAATCAAACTGGCAACAGGGTTTACTTTTAGAAGCAAATTTTCATTCTCAGAAACACCAACACCGTGAATTTCTAAATTTAGCTTCCGGTTTCTCCACTCTAAGTCGTTCAAATCTGCCTCAAGTCTTCTAGTTGCATCGTCACAAGCGCGAGTGTTCTGTTCAAGGTGTTCTAGCCTTTTCCGTATTTCTTTCGATTCTTTTTCCTGTGCAGCTAGTCGCGTCAACATTTTGTCGTACTTGTCCGACATGAGCTGCACCGACCGTTCGATGCTTGGCACAGTTTCTTTGAGCGGCAACAACTCGTCCAACTTTTGGCTTATAACAGCTAGAATAGACCTGATATCAGTAAGTTCTTCAGCTGTCGGTCTCCCTTCTGTGCTTTCGGCATTTTTTTCATCATCTTTGCAGATAGAGCAGGTCCACTTTTGTTTGGCGGATTCAGATTTCTTTTTATACTGTTTGTCCGATATTCCAGCACATGCTCCAACATGGAAAAAGTGGCTACATTCACCACACGACAGAGACAGTTCATCCGGGCTAATAGGCTCGTTACACGCAGGACATACATTGTGCGCAGGCATAGAAGCAGAAAATGCAGCACAGAGAAACAAAAAAAATTCAATTTTACGTGGCAGCAGCGGAAGAATAGACAACACACTAAGAACGAGAGCAAATTTTTACAGGGCGTGGACTAACCTGCGTAGACAGGCGACAATCAACAGATGTGCCGTGTGCGCTACCGCTGCTGCCAAAAGGTTGCTGTCCTCAGGGGTCGACGGCTTTATAGCGAAGACTGGTGACAGCGTGTTGCAGCACTGCCAGGGAGTCCACGGAACGCCATCGCCCGTTCGGTGTGACGCCTTGCCCGTTAGACAAATCGCTCTGCTACGTACTGTGAAACGGACGCGCGGAACGGCAAAGCACGTAGAAACGCTGCCAGGCGCCTTGCTGAAACGCGCGGGCCTCCAGTAGCAGGCGTAGTTCGTCGGCACATCGTTCTCGACAAACCCGATGTCACGAACGCAAGCATAGCTTCTGCGCCGAACGAACGGACAGCAAGCCGCAAGCTTCGTGATGGCGGTAGTGGTTTCATTAAAAAGGATAGTAAAAAGGAAGGAAAAGATTTTTGCTAGCCCCGGCATCTGCCATCGATACTGAAGCACCTGAGCTGGGGCAGCGGAAATAAAGGATAGCAGGCGGAATGGAGAAGAGACATGAAAGAGGTGAGGGGACAGGAAGAGATGATAGGGGGAGAAGTAATATGTACAAACTATTTACACAATAATACATGTGTCCAGGTTGTGCGCGTGATTAGTTCATTTTAGAGGAATTAAATCACACACGCGCACAGCTCTGTGATGGATACAACTGGAGTGGGGCGTCCAGTTATTAATCGTTCAAGTAGAACTTGCGGAGCGTTCGGTCACTGCGTGTAACTACCTGACGGACATCAGACGGGACGTCAAACCCGTGTGTTCGAGGAATGCACAGAGGCTCACCAAAGTTCGCTCACGAGTGCGCGCACTGCCCTGCGGCCACAATAGCGTCTTGATGGAGTCTGGTAGTATGCCTTGCGCCCAATAGGCCGCGAGCATATCGCGACGACCATCCACTATCCACTGCACCTCATCCGTCACAGACATCACTCGTCGCGATTCCGTGACGCACCGGTCGTTCCCCGGGCCACGCGCAGACAATGCGCGCGCGGAGGATCATTGCACGTTGTGACCGTGTACGTGCGCGACAGCCGGTGACACTGTCGATGCGCTCACCTCCCGCGATGCGTGGGTCGGGGTGCTGCTATCGGAGATGGTCGTGGATGGCCGCACGCACGTCCTCCAGCGCAAGGGGCAGATCGCTGGCAGGTAGTTGGTGTGCAGCGGTCGCGAGGTCTTCAGCTTCTTCGTTGCCAGCGATGCCGCAGTGACCGGGAATCCACTGTGCACGCACGGCACAACCTCTCTGCGCGAGGCGCTGGATGCGCGAGCGAATTTCCCGCACTAGTGGTGTACCGCGGCCGTTAAATTGCAGGCGGCTTAGGACGGCGCGGGAGTCTCACAGCAGAGCACTCCTGGGCGGCGGAGGGTGGTGGTGGTGGTGAAAACATTTATTACGGATGAATAGGAGGTATGTTTGGATCAGCCCGTAAGGGACCGATCTGTACAAGCACTAGGTGGAGGTCCCTAGTATGGGACCGCAGTGGCGGTTGCCGCCGCCCGGGCGCGCCCGACTAAGGCTTGTTGGGCCTGTAAGCCGTGGCAGCCGAGCAGGGTCGCCTCCCAGTCCTCCCGGGTTGGGTTAGGGATGGGGGGAATAGCGGGGTTGGAGGGGCAGGCCCAAACCATGTGATGGGTGTCAGAGGACACTGCACTACAGTGTGGGCAGCTGCCACTAAAGGAGGGGTCAAAATGTTTTAGCGCTGCCGGGCACAGCAATGTATTGGTGAGAAGGCGGAGAAGGAGCCGCTCATCCGCCTTCTTCAGGCCTTTACATGTACTAGGGTAAAGGCGATGACAATTTTGATAATATGTTGTAATATCTTTGAATGTATAGACCGGATTAAAGTCGGGTTCCTGATCTGATGGGGAGGAGAAAACAGCCCGGTGAGAGAGCGCGCGGGCGGCTGCGTCTGCTGCCTCGTTTCCTGCCAACCCCTGATGAGCAGGGGCCCATATGAGGTAACGGTGTGCGGGGTCCGTATCCCGTATGCAATTTTGGTATATTCGATAGGCTAGGAAGGGAGTGCAGCCTTGTTCGACGTTCCGACAGGCCCCTCACGAGTCGGTGATTATGTATTTTGAATTGGAATGTGAGGCCGCGAGAGCAATCGCGACCTCTTCTGCTTGTGTTACACTGCGGGCTCTGAAAGTTAGGCCGTTAACTGTGTTGCTGTTGTGAACTACCGCGGCCGTGTACCATCCCCCATGGTGAGGGCCGGAGGCGTCCACGTAGTAGACACCTGTTTTGTTGCCATAATATGGGGCTAGCGCTTCCGCTCGTGCCAGGCGCCGACCATTATGGTCTTCGTGAACATGTTTGCTGGAAGAGGCCGCACGTGGAGGGCACGTCTCCACAGTTCCGGGATGCGAAACCTGTCTTCCATTGGAGGGGTGTGTTGGATATGGAGTCGAGCAAGAAGGCGGCGACCCGACTCCGTTAGCGACAGGCTCGTGTATTGGTTTGTAAGGTGCGCCTCCCGGAGCTCCCGGAAAGTGTTCACCACCCCAAGAGCCATAAGCCGGCTGTTTGAAGTAGTGATGGGGAGGTCAAGGGCACGTTTAACAATTTTGCGAAGGATGACCTCAAGGGCGTCCTCCTCTTGTTTCCGTAGGTGGAGATAAGGAGTCGAATAGAGAATTCGACTAGTTACGAAGGCGTTTGCCATACGCAAGGCATCCTTACTTCGTAACCCTCCGCGTTTGTTGGAAACCAGGCGGACCATGCGGCCCACCTGGTCCCCCACCTTACGGAGTTTGTCCAATGTAGTGTCTGGCCGCCTGTGTTTGTGGATGTAGAGTCCGAGTACCCGTATCTCATCACTTTCGCGTATGGGACCGCTCTCAAGAGAGAGAGATATTTTAGTTGTGCCCTTCTGTGAGGGGCGGAGGTGCACAAATTCCGATTTTTGAGGGGAACATTGAAGACCGCAGCGGCGGGCGTAGCGGTCTACTATCGTCGCCGCTGTTTGCAGGCTGGTTTCAATGTCTCCTGTGCTGCCCTGTGTGGCCCACAGAGTGATGTGATCGGCGTACAGGGCGTGCTGCACGCCGGCGACACCACTCAGCTGGGCCGGCAGGTGCATCATGGCCAGATTAAAGAGCAGCGGGGAAAGTACCGCGCCTTGAGGGGCTCCCCGCGTGCCGAGTAGGTAAGAACCATGGTCTCTATCTTGAATTCGAATGTAGGATTGACGATCCATTAAAAATTGGCTTATGTATTGGAATGTGTTGAGGCCACAGTCGGTGTGACTTAGGTTAGTATGATCTCATGTTTTACATTGTCAAATGCCCCTTTAAGATCCAGGGCGAGTACTACCCGGTCATTATGGGGGCATTCGAGGGGGTCAAGGACTTCCCGATTGAGTTGCAGGAGGACATCCTGTGCGGATCTGTGTGGGCGGAATCCGAACATGGTGCTCGCAAAGACTTGTTTGTGTTCAAGATATGTAGATAACCGATCCCGCACCATCGTCTCCATTAGTATGCCCACACATGAGGTGAGAGAGATGGGGCGGAGGTTATCTGTGTCAATTGGTTTGCCAGCTTTAGGAATGAAAGTCACCAAAGCCGTTTTCCATTCGATTGGCAGGGGGGTGTCCCCGCGCCAAATCGCATTGACGTATTCCAGGAGGGACTGGTATGCCAAGTCGGGCAGGTTCGTCAAAAGCTTGACGGTGACCTTATCCCGTCCTGGCGCAGTGCCCCGTTTCATTTTGGCGAGAGCCACCCGCAGATCATGGAGCTGGAAAGGTTGATCCAGGTCCGTGTTCTCTCTGCCTGCATAAGAGTACGCAGATCCACGGGGGTCTTGGGCTGTACACAGATACTGGTCCCGAAGTTTCTGTGCCAGTTGAGTCGCGTTGCCAGGAAAATGGTGCATGGCTCGCTGCAAATGTTTTTGTGTTTCGGTTCGTGTTTGGGTTGGGTCGAGTAGGGCTCGAAAGAGACGCCAAGTGTTTCGGCTGGACATTTGTCGCGCGGCCGTGTTGCATCTATCTACCCAGTTGGAGTCGGCGAGTTGGGCCGCGTACTCTGCCGCTTTCTGGGTAAGCTCTGCAATTCGAGCTTTAAGCTTTCTGTTGTGTTTCTGGCGTCGCCAACGGCGGACGAGGCTGCGGCGGGCTTCCCAGAGGTGTAGAAGGTGGTTATCCACGTCCGTGACCGCCTCTGAGAGCTGGATGTGTGTTTGATGCGAGGAAAGGTGTGCCAGCAGCTGTTGGGACCATGCTGTGTAGCCTTGCGCGGAAATGGGTGTATTATCAAGTGAGTTAAAATTTTGCCTGAATTTCGTCCAATCTGGGATATGGGCTTGTGTTCTGGGACGCTTGAGGGGGCGTGTGCGTAGTGTAGTGTTAATGATGCAGTGGTCGCTACCGAGGGTCTCCTCGGTGTTGAGCCAGTCTGCGTGTTGTATGTTGCGAGTGAAGGTTAAGTCCGGACACGTATCCCGTGTCACGGAATTTCCTAGCCGGGTTGGGTGGACAGGGTCCGTGTGGAGGGTGAGGCCCAACGTGGACGCAAGCTCCGCCAGCTTACGCCCGCGTGACTCCTCCTTGCGATACCCCCATTGCTGACTGGGAGCGTTAAAGTCGCCCACAATAAGCAGGGGATCGCGGCCCGCTACTCTTAGCGCGCGGCTAAAGAGGTCCGCAAAAGTCACTCGCTTTAGTTTGGGAGAGCAGTACACGTTGAGTATATGCAACGGTGGGTCCCTGCGGCGGACTGGTAGGAGGGTCACCATTACATAAGAGTACTCTAGTGGGAGGTCGAGATCCACTAGATTTGCTGTGTAGTCTTTGTGGACAAGAAGACAAGACGCGGGATCCTGTTGGAACGTCGTGTAATTTGAAATTGTGGCGCCCAGGCCTGGCTCTTGGAGGGCAACCACGGCTGGTAAGGACTCGAAATTTTCAAGGTAGAGGCGGAAATTGGCCCGCTTAGTGTGGTCCTTAAAGCCTCTACAGTTCCACTGTGTTATTGAACTTGACATGGCCGAATTGGAGATGGCGGAATTCCTTTGATTAAGGTGTCTCGCCATGATTTAAAATTCTTGGGGGGGGGAGGAGGAGGGATTGGCTGCCTCAGAGCCAGCTACTTGCGCCATCAAGGGGGTGATGACGGAAGGAGCGGGGCAGTTGTCCTCATTGTCCGAATCAATAATCAGACGGGTGAATTTTGAAGGGCGGGATACGTCCCTAATGGGTCCCGTCCGACGGAGGAGGCGGGGGTTGTCCGAGATGTGTTTTGAGGCCACCGCGGGGACGGCAGATTTGACCTTTGTCAAGATCTGGTCCATGGCGGTCTCGATCATATATCGCAATTTAGAGGTTAAGCGCTCCTCCATCGCAGAGATGGCTGTCACGAGGGCAGGCGAGATCTCCGCGTCGCTCTCCATTGCGTCCGAGTTCTGCGGGCTCGGTGCGGCGGACGCCAATTTTGATTCTAAATTTTGAATTTTGTTGAGCAAAAGCTCATTCTGTGCCCGGAGCACGTCTATCTGTTTTTTGTATTCCGCGTCGAGTGCGGAGACGGTTACGGGGGAGGGTGAGGGATGGGAGGAAGAGGAGGCGATCTCAGCCCAGCTGCTCACCTGTTTGTGGTGTTGAGGCGCTGATGCCCGGGCGTCGGCAGCGCCAATTGTCTTGAGGGCCGGGAAGTGGCCAGTGTCTCTGCCGCTGGGCGGTGGAGGCGCCGTCTTCTTCCCGGGCGCTGGTTTCACCGACGGTGAAGAAGGTGACGATGTCTTGTGGTCGGTGCCGTGAGCACCACGCGGCGTTCCGCCACCGGCACCTGGTTTTGAATGACTTGGCTGCTTGCCAGGTCGCTGGTTTTTTGGCACCTCTGGGCGCTTAGCCTTGGGGCCATGCACCTTGAGCTGCCGGAATTTTCCCGTGCAGTCGCGGGAGTTGGTAGCGTGGGCATGCCCACAGACTGCACAGGACAGACTGCATTCATGCTGCGCCTTGACTCCGTCGACGGTCGGCGCCGTTTGGCCACACAGGCCGCACTTTTCATCCGGGCAGGGGCAAGTGTCTGCTCGGTGGCCCACAGTGCCGCACCGCACGCAGGCCGGAATGGTTCTCTTGTAAGGACGCACAAGGGTCACCTCAGAGTTGTAATGCACATATCGCGGCACCACTTTTCCCACGAAGGTGAGCGACGCGACGTCGGATTTGCCAAGCTTGCGGATATCGGCAAGCTCTCCAGCACGCCACTGGATCTTGTTTTGGAGGGACTCACTGGTCTCGTGCTTGGCCACGGTGATGACGCTGCGGCACACGTCTCCAGTGAGTTTCAACTGGCTGTACATGGAGAGCTGGCCCTTCGGTGATGTTAGTTGAAAATCTCGCAGAAGCTTGTCCGCGACGTGCGGCTCTCTGGTGCCTGCGACGATCAGGTTTTGCTCCCATGTGGGGAGCAGGCTGAGGGATGCTGCTGCCTTGGCGCCCAGGTAGTCCGCGAACGCTGCGCCCAGCTCGCCATGTTGGTAGACATCCCTGAGAGCGACGGTCACCCGGGGCTTCAGGATGATGACGATGTCTTCTGGATGAAGACGCGGCAGTGGCTTTGGTTTCCAAGAGGGTCCGGTCTTAGACTGGGCCCCACCGTGAAGCGCTGCAGCGCGCGCGGCAGCGCTGTGCCGTGTTGAGCGGCCTGCCGACGTGGCGTCCGCTTTCTTGGAGGCGGCGTCCCGCTTGCGGGAGCGGCGTTCCACTAGTTTGAAGAGCCTGGGGTTCTCGATGGGCGCAGAATCCGGACTCTCAGGCGTTGGAGCTGAAGGAACCTCGGACCAGGCCATGGCGTCCGGGTCGTAGCCGCGTTGTACTTTTTGGGCAGCCATCTTGACACGGGTGGGCGACTCACTCACGGCCGAGCGTCGGCGTAGGCGTTAGGCCTAGCGCCGTCGCCACGAAACGCAAGTGAGGATCGGCCCTAAAATGCGTAAATGTTGCCCCACCTGTGTGTGAGTGGTGTCCACAGGTAGCTGTCGACTTCGCGAACACAGACGCGGCTGTGTTGACGGGGTTCCGGCCGAGGAACCGTGGCTCCAGCCAAAAGTTGGTGGAGACGATGCGCTGTATGTCCACTCGCTTCGCGCGCTCACAGCGCCACCCATCGGCGGAGGGCCGAGGGTCGCAAGCTTCGTGGTAAACGCGCTTTGGATGCGCGCTGCGTTGTTCGCTGCTCACCGCGTGATTCCTGCGTGCCCGCAAGGCCCTACTGCACTCGAACGAGAGGTATGTCAGACGCGTGACTTCCTTTCCTTAAAATCAATTATCATTTCATTTATTTCCTTTCGCGGTTGCTCAGTGGTTAGAGTGCTCGGCTACTAATCCGGAGTTCCCGGGTTCGAACCCAACCGCGGCGGCTTCTATTTTATGGAGGCAAAACGCTAAGGCGCCCGTGTGCTGTGCGATGTGAGTGCACGTTAAAGATCCCCGGGTGATCGAAAATATTCTGGAGCCCTCCACTACGGCACCTCTTCCTTCCTTCCTTCTTTCACTCCCTCCTTTATCCCTGCCCTTAACGGCGCGGTTCAGGTGTCCAACGATATATGATACAGATACTGCGCCATTTCCTTTCCCCAAAACCACTTTATTATATTATTATTATTATTATTATTATTATTATTATTATTATTATTATTATTATTATTATTATTATTATTATTATTATTATTATTATTATTATTATTATTATTATTATTATTATTATTATTATGCCCTTGCGCCGCGGCCCGGGTTGTCCACCTAAATATGTGACAGGCTTTCCTTACTTTCCTTGCGCTGCCGTAGCGCGCTATCTGTTGAGGCAGTGGCGTACATTGCGAGCAAGAGAAGGAGGAATTTTTCGCTCACAGCTGACGCCGACGACACCGGCTTTTCTGCGACACGAGGTCCTCAACGCTGTCGCGTTAAAATGGCGCAGCAATTGTCTCGCATCTCGCCGAACACCCGAACCGTGCCGTAAGGGTAGAGAGCAAGAAGGGACTGAGGGAATAAAGGAAGAAAGAGGCGCCGTGGAGGAGGGCTTTGGAATAATTTCAACCACCTTGGGATCTTTAACGTCTCTCTCTCTCTTGTGGGTAAGTGGGTGGTGGTGAAAACTTTAATGGACACAGGGGAGTTTGGGAAACGCAGTTCCTTGAGCCCCCTCACAGCCCCACTGCACTCAAACCTTCATGTCCCAAAGGCTTCTTTATTACGCTGGCAGCCCGACTTGTAGCGATGGTTTGCTTGGCCGGGTCCTCGGAGGAGATAGGTTCGAATTCTGCAACCCTTATGGTGGGGGCAATCTTTAACGTTCACTGACATCGCGCAGAACAATGGCGCCTTATTATTCTCATTTTAGTATCCGCCGCGGTGGCTCTGTGTTTAGGGTGGCTGACTACTGATCCGGAGTTCCCGGGTTCTAACACTACCTGCGGCGGCCGCGTTTCAGTGGAGGCGAAACGTTGATGCGCCCGTGTGCTGTGTGATCTCATTGCACCTTAAAGATCCCCAGGTGGTCGAAATTACTCCGGTGCCCTCCACTACAGAACCTCTTTCTTCAGTTCTTCTTTCACTCCCTCCTTTATCCCTTCCCTTCCGGTGCGGCTCAGCCGTCCGCCGCTAGGTGAGACAGATACTGCGCCATTTCCTTTTCCCAAAAACCAATTTTCATTTTCATTGTCATTTTAGTTAAACCACAGCAAATCATTTATTATAATGTTGAGTAATCAAGATTCGTCGAGAAGGTCCTGATGCCATAAACACATGATAAGCGCGGGTTATTCAAACATCGCGCAACGATAACAATGTACAACAGTGATGATGTCGCTACATGATTCTTCATTGTTAAACAAGACTGTAAGGCCATTACCACCATTACTTAGTGCCGCTGCAGGAAGGCACGCAATGCTAAGGAAAACCTGCGCTCAAAAGATAAATGATCGAGCCGGCACTCGAACCGTTCCCACTTGTGCCAACGCTCGACCCCCACGAACATTCGGTCGACTTGGTTAAATGAAGGCCGTGGCTGTCTTGCTGTTAAAAAACATCAAAAAAAATCGAAACATAATCAGGTTACAACAAAATGAGAAGAAAAATATCATAAAGTAAAATTCAACAATATAAAGGGCAGTGTCCGTGTCTGCAAAGTGATAGGCGGTTATGTTCTTCCGGTGATGATACCCTCTGTCACGCGGAACGTATAGCTCATTTCTTGTTCTTCATGACGCGTATGAAAAACGCTGACATCGCGGGCAATTTAAGCGCCACGGCAAAGCGCTTCGTGGCTCTTTTCTGCTCGGGTGCCGAGATGGAATAAAAGCATTCCTGGCAACCTTCGGTGCCATCGTCGTCGTCCTGAGCACGCCCACTGCAGGGCCAAGGCCTCTCCCATGTCTCTCCAGTTAACCTGTCCTGTGCCAGCTGCGCCCACCCTATTCCTGCAATCTTATCTCATCCGCCCCCCTAGCCTTCTGCCGCCCCAATCTACGCTTGCCTCTCAAGGCGAAATGTTCGACTGGTAGCCATGTGCAGCTCTCGCTACAAATGTAGAGCCGGGATCGGTGACAGAAGTGCTCGTCAGTGTTACCTGACGGAGCGCGGCTGTTGTAGAGCTTAGTAGAGCTATGCACAGTGTGCCTTACGCGATATAGTTGCCTGCTCACGCAGTAATTTCGCTCGTATACGGCTTTCTCGTCGCAAAAGCCGCAAGGGACTGCTCGGCGGGAAGTAATTATTGCATAATCTACTTGCGCCTAGGTTCTGCATCCTATATAACGCAACGGCTGGATTCCACTCAACGGTAGTCATTCTCACGTGACCATACTGCAGAGCGAAAGTTATAGTTGCAGGACTCTAATAATAATAATAATAACAATTGGTTTTGGGGGAAAGGAAATGGCGCAGTATTTGTCTCATATATCGTTGGACACCTGAACCGCGCCGTAAGGGAAGGGATAAAGGAGGGTGTGAAAGAAGAAAGGAAGAAGAGGTGCCGTAGTGGAGGGCTCCGGAATAATATCGACCACCTGGGGATCTTTAACGTGCACTGACATCGCACAGCACACGGGCGCCTTAGCGTTTTTCCTCCATAAAAACGCAGCCGCCGCGGTCGAGTTCGAACCCGGGAACTCCGGATCAGTAGTCGAGCGCCCTAACCACTGAGCCAACGCGGCGGGGCCACTGCCGAGCTGTTTCTCTTGCGAATGTGTAGGCGCCTGTGCCTATGACGGATCTCTGAGCTCAGCTTACGAGATGCTACACAGCGAGAAATGTGTGCATTGGGCGTTCACGAAATGCGGGAAGCCGGAGTATTCCCGCAGAACCACACACAAACTCTACGCATGAAGTGGTAACGCAATAGCGACTTCGAGGGCCGAGCTCCAGGATGTTTATATTATTGTCGTTTTCGATCTCGCGAAAAATGAGTCATCGTCTAAAAATGTATGTTAAATGGCACATAACAATGAAGATCACTGATATAAATTAGGAACAGTAATTGTCCGAGAACATAAGCTTGTGGAACACCAGAAAGTGCATTAACAAATGGTGGGTTGTTCAATAAATGATTGTTCAATAAATTTGAACAAGTTACTGTCAATGTTTAAGTGCCTTAAATTATGAAGAATGACGGCAAATCTTATCAAATGCTTTTGAAAATTCTACCGAAATGCAATCAGTTCCTGGCGACCTCTCCAGTATATGTTGTAAACTATTTTTGATAGGTATTATTTGAGTGTAACATGAATAAGATTTGCGGAAGCTATGTTGTACAAATAAGAAAAACTAATTGCTCTTGAGAAAGTTGATACGTGTGGCAATTGTATGCTCAAGCAGTTTGCAGCGTCTACTAGTGACAGGTATGGGGCTATAATTAGCTGGAAAAGTCTTGCTCAAAGATTTGTGAGGTGGAATGATCTTCTGAATTCTCTACTATTCATGAAGTGTGCCTGTGTCGTGAGTGTAACAGGTTTTATTAACTGAGTTATAGGCACAATTATTGTTTTAAGAAGTTAGCATTACAGGAACCTTATCCCGGGCTAGAATTATATTTTGAAGTATTAATTAGGCGAGCAACACCAGCTGAGTAAACAGCCACTGGAGGGATCACCAATAATCATGATGGCCTATATCAGGAAGATGAGTGTAGCTGTGGAATGAAAAATTAACAAATGTAGCTTTTAATACCATAGCACCGCAATTATCACTTGAATCATTACACTAGTTTACCAAAGCGATCGGATTGCTAGATATGAAATAATGACCGGCCAGAAATTTCTAGGATTTGCTTGTAGCATGTCCGGTAAAGTACTCGATAAGCAGTAGTCGCGGGCATTCTTTTAGGGCCGATATGTTTTATTGGAGGCAGCCTTGTAAGCATCCTAGCGCGAAATAGGGGATGAAAGTTTTGCGGTGCGATTAACTCGTATTTTCTTGTTTAATAATTGTTTACATGAACGTTCTACAATGGCGCGAGCGAGTTAGATACGATGTTGCGAATTGAAATTTATGTTGGTTTGTTGTACGATCAACCTCATCTACAAAGATATCCCAGTTTGACTGAATGAAACTATTATAAAAGTTTGCAAGAAAAGACTTCATGAAAACACGCAGTTCGCTATTTGCTGCTAAGAAATCAGCTCTCTTACAGTCACGTATTTTCTTTTTACTTTGTAAGGTTTGGGGAGTGTCGCGCTGAGATCAAATGTAATTAATGAATGATCACTAATACCAGGCAGCTGATTGATGTCGGATACAAAATGTCTTGTTACAAGGACGGGAGCAAGGGTGTTTGAAACAATGAATGATATTCTAGTGGGTTCAGTAAGCTGCGTAAGTGGAAGAACACAGCATAAGTTAACGAATTCGTCACCCTGCACCGAGACAGTCATGGAATTCGTTTATAACGGTAGGCGGTGTAGATGGGGATCGGTAGCTTACACCTAACACCAAATTGTAGTGGTCAATAATTAACGACACCTTGAAAATTTCACGGCTATTGTTAATACTGGCGCTTGAGGGTGGTTTGTTTTAAGATACAGCAAATAGGAAGCCGCTACCACGATTAGCAGCCGATCACATGGGTACATGGTAAAGTTATCTGCATTGCCAAAAATTTCGTGGTCTTAAACGTTATAGGTGGGCCATGTTTCTGTAAGGCCAATTTTTGCGCAGAATAAATAATGGCTAATAGTGCATCATGTTTATTTTGTACGCTCCTTTCACTAGTAAATACAGCGGAAAACTGCGATCTGGACGAAGCATTAAAACCGCCGCCCCTCACTCACTTCTAGATAAAGGAGGATGATGAGGTACCTGAACGACTGGCGGTGCTATATACTCCTATCTGAATTTATTGAACGCTATCACGTATTGTGTCTTATGAGTAGAAACTGTCCATTAATGGATAGAATCATCGTACTTTAACTTGATTTGCGGTGTCTGAGGTAGAGATTTCGCAAAATTGGTTTGCTTTCTCGAAAAAAAATAATCTTTATGACAAATGACAATGACGACCCCGTAGTCTGTCAGAGGTGGTTCTATGTTGTCCAGTCATCTCGTCTACGCGTTTTGCTTTCCGAAATGTTAAACTAACTAGCCCGTAGTAGTGCCCTTGTGGGCTTTGGATTAAGTTCCACTACCCCAGGTTCTTTAGCGTGCACTGACATCGCACGGCACACAGGCGCCTCTTTTGGTGTCCCCTTGCACAAGGGTGCCTTTTGCGTTTCGCCTACTGTGAAAGCGATCGAGAAGGGACTGAAAGAAGAGAAAAAATCAATTCCAGAAAAAGGAAAAGGGCGCACTAAGTGTCTTTAAAATTGTCGTTTATCAAATAACTCTCTGGACACTTGCGGTAGTATGGGTGGCGCGGCTGTACCACGCGGTAGTTATTGACCGCTATGAATTCGGCGACCAGCACGTGCATTTCGATAAGGTCAAACATCGTGCCGATGTTCATCGCATATGGGTCGTCCCCTGTAAACGAAACTGGCTTATCCGTGGGAGGTGAGCTGTATGTAAGATACAAAGGTACCTTATCGTTATTCCATTTTTTACCCTTCCTCCTTTCCTACCATGTACCAGCACGGGGCGATTGCACAAGTTGCAATTCCGCAGGGCCAAACTCGCTCGGAGGGTCATCACGCTATGGTAGAGGGTCTAGCACGAAAGAAGGCTGTGACGACGAATACGGCGAAGGTTTTCTTTGCTCGAGAAACCGTGGAGCAGGAAACCAGCCAGAGGCCTCATCTTGTTCCTTCTGTGGTGAGTGCTTCCTTTAAGATAGTATTTTTACAGGGAGTGCGCTTGCCTCTTCCTTAGCGAGTTATGAATGTGTGGGTCCTGTTAGGTTACTACATTGGCCGTAAAAACGTTACGCCGCTACAAGGAACTAGTAAAAAGATATAAACGGCTGCCGCACTAGTCGCCCTATAGTAGGGCTAAAAACTGCCAGCCACCATGGGGAGCCTGCGTTGCCAAGGTGGCACTGCAATTGTTCCATTCGGTGACTCAAAACTGCTTTTGTCAGCCGCTTGGGCCGCTGCAAACGCGAGAACACATTCTGCGCGATTAGATAACCACGTTTGGCTGACAGCATTCATTTCCTATACTTCTCTCGGCGTAGCCCAGATAGCTGACGCACGGCACGTACGCCTTCGACAGAGCGCGGAGGCTCGCGCCAATAAGCGCCTGAAGGTGGCGCTGAAAAGTACTAATAGCACTACCCAAAACCGCTTGCTCTTCTCGCTAGGCAGTGTGTTGTGGCGCTGCAGTCGGCACCTCAAACTTCAGGGCAAGTTCCCCATTACTATTAGGCAGATTGTGACACAGTTCACACATTGTGCTGGACTTGGCGCTTCTCGTGCTGAGTGTCATTGCTGCCGGTCTTCTTCAGACGGCGTGGCCCGTCGCGTACTCCGGAAGAGGGCTGATGTGGGCTGGTTCGTACACGTGGACGGGGGACATCGGGAACGAGACACACGTTTCAGCGCTGTTACGTTCTCTACGTCGTGTGCTCTCAGCTTCGCTATTTCTGTCGCGCGTAGCAGCGATAACGGCTGAACTCACGCATTTGCCACGGACAGTGGGTGCTTCTTGTTCAGACTGTACCGGTATTCCTTTATTTGTTGAGTTCGCCGTGAAAACTGAGCAACCTGTTCAGCCTCTGGCTGTTTCTCGGTGCGTGCAGTGTGCCGCACCTGAGTTCGTCTGCCTTTCCGCAGCAGTTTCTTGGCTATCCGTTCACCACGCTTCATGAAGGCGTTCGGAGCATCGTTTTCTTAAACTTTCCTTGTGCTGTATTTTCGGGTCTCGTCCAGAAGTGAGCACACTAGTCTGGACCACTCGGGTGGTGCTTCGCGCAGGAAGTTAGCCGAAATTTGTAGTGCAGGTGCTCACAGTCTGTGATAACACCGGTGGTCGAGCACAGCCAGATAGAAATACTTACCTTGCGGGTTGCAGAAAGGAAACACACTTCTGGTAACGCTATGCTTCCGGGGTAAGCGAGGCATTTTCACGCATTTTCAAAGGTTATGCCGTGAACATTTATGTGCCTGCCAGCAAGTGTAAACAACAGCTGGTCCATGTAAAAGACCGTATAGATCTCTCAAGCTACACGGCGTGGTGTACAAGATACCGCGTCAAGGCTGTGACGCTGCTGACATTGGCGAAACCGGAGACTACAGACGCAGGCTCAAAGACCATCGGAATGACGTCATGAACAGCCGCTCCACATCTAATGCTTTGGCGGAACACAGTGTATCAACGGGACACGCCATCGATGGGACGAAGCCTGAGTCATTGCCACAGAGAAAAACTTATCATCGCGCCTTGTTTTAAAATCTGTTCATATACATAACACGAAGCATGCTCTTAACAGGACACGTGGAAATCTTCCAGGAGAACTACGATTGGACGCTACGCATTTTTAACCGTACTTTAGCTGCCGTCGTTTCATGCGGCGCTCTATGTGATCAAGGGACCCGTATGGCCCCTGAAACGTCGTGCTTCCTTTTTTTCAAAAATTTTGGTGAGTCTATGTTTATTTCTGCAATGTTCGCTTCACGCCAGAGGGCATTTCGTCAAAGTCTAGACTGTAGTACCTTGCATATATAAGCAGCTTACCCCTAGCAAAGCAGCTGCGCATTTATTTTTCAGTAGTGTGGCTTCGTGGGCTTGTTGGTTCATAGTCTCGAAAAACACTGTAGCGCAGCAGTAGACGGAAACACAAGGAATAGAAGCACCCGTGGTGTTCGTTTCTGTTCTTTGTGTTTTCTTTTTCTGCGCTACAGTGTTTTTCAAGACATTAATTTACTCCGCATCGCATCGCTTGGTTACTGTCGACAAGCTTGCTCTGCTCTGTACTACATAGAGCGCGCACGCAAACTTGCATGATGAACTGTTCAGCAACGCGAATGTGAGGCCTGGCAGCAGACATGGCAACTCAGCGCACCGAGTTCCCAACGTCTCTGGCCCTTTGTGTTTCCGGGCTGGCTGTCCTCCGCTGCCGTTCTCTGTTCTGCTGCTGTTTAAGCGATCGTTGTGTGGCACTGCTTTACTGACCTACGTTCGCCATTTACGTTGCAAATTTCGAGGAGCCTTGCTTACATCTACAGCTAGAAACAGTATGAAAGGGAACGGTCAACCCTGTGGAAATCAGGACCGGTCACGGTCTTTTGGCCTTTCTAAACTTTGGAGGCAGCCCTATCGTGCTTTCCAACCTCTTCCTTTAGAAAGTGGTTTGGCTGCTATGCACGCCGAAATGATACTTCGATTGTCATTCCGCTTTTGAAACTGCAGGAACTGTTCTTACACTTCTAAACGTTCCTGAAAATGCAAGCGTGCTCCATCGCAAGCAAGACGAGACATGCTTTCAATATTTACAGCAACCGGGGGACCGCGTGAGGCTCGCATTGCTATGGACTCGCTCTTTCATTCTTGAATTGTTTCTGCAAGTACAGTGCGAACAAAAATAAGGTTCCCACAAGTGATAGACGTCAAGGAACGAGGAGATCGTGATACATCCAGGGCTAGGCAGGCTGGGCCATTTACTTTCCTCTGGGAGGTGCCGGGGGGGGGGGGGGGGGGGGTCCAATCTTTCACTAATTACCCTTATTTTTTCATTCAGCCTAATTAATTTACTTCATATACCTACATGTCGCAATGACGTTCGAGGCAGCGCTTCCTGAGCCACCGTGGCGGGTATAAACCAAAACATAAACCAATCTTTTTGCAATCTGATTCCAGGTAACCTCAGCGCCTCCTTATTGCTGAGGAGAATGCTGAGCTTAGTCTTAGCTGCCAGATGACTCGCCCTTCTTGCTGAAGCAAGCTTTGTGGTTTTCAGACTGCCTGGCTTCGTGTTTTATAAGTAACGAGTCTTACAATATTTTAGACGCTATACGCCACCCTAGGATATTCCACCCGACTTACACCCTCTCGACACATACTCATTACTGTTTGGCCCTGTACACCCGGTGTTGATTTTAACTTGTGCCATAATTTAGCCTGAGCCGACAAAAGCCTTGTGTTTGACGCTTTTTGGCATCAGGTGCCCTTGCGCAAAAATAGCCACCACCACCATCATCATCATTTCTTTCTGCAAATGTCACTCGTTGGCTGTGCTGTGAATAAGCCATTGCCGATCTGTAACGTTCCACTGCCATCGATTTCAATGTCAGATTTTTTATATGCTTATCAGATCTGGATCAGCGCTTCGCAAAACGCCTTAACATCGTAAGAAGCCTGGAGAACCTCCATCAAGACAGGTGCTAGGCAAGTGGAAAATGCTTTATAGAACTCGCTAGTAATGCCATCTGGCCCAGGAGATTTCTTAGCCGTAAGGTCGAAAATGGCAGATTTAATTTCGTCCAAAGTGATAGGCCCCTCCACTACAGCACGCTGCTCATCGTCAAGTCGGGGCTAGGCTTAGAATAAGTGACTGTAATCTGATGTCACGTTAGTGCCCGCACAACCACCAAACAGCTTCCGAAAATAGTGAAAGAATGCCTCAATAACACCAGGACCATCGCTATATGTGCAGCCGCTATATTGAATTTCCATTATTTCTTTAGCTAGAGCAGTCTGCCTTTCATCACTCAGGACCCAACGAGATGGTTGCTCATCCAGAAATCTACGGGTCCTAGATTTTACCAAGGCCCCTTTGTATCTTTCGGTTTCAAACTGCTGAAGCTCTGCTTTTACAGCAGTGATATCTTCTACATAGGCACCAGGGCTAACCCTCTCTAACTCATGTAGCTCAACTAAAGTGCGGCCGAGCCCTCGAAGGTGATGTCTCTTCAAAAACGCGAATCTTGCTGAGGCTTCAATAACAATATTTTTTGTTTCTTGTTTAAATTGCTTCAAGGACACGTGGTCACGCGGTGACCTCTCAGTTTTGCAAAAATAGGACTACACTACTGCCTGCCAACGCATATGTGGTTCTTCTTGTCTAGGGCGCTGTAGGTTTTTTGCGGAAAGGCGTCGAATCAGACGGATGCCTCCCAAGCGCCCTCCAGTGTCTTCAGCTTTTAAGATTCATAAACAATTGTGTACTTAATTAACATCTTAACCACACACCAGTGACACAAGACCCTACACTACGCTAAAGGCTTTTGCCTCACCGCACTCAGGTACAAAGTGCCCCCTTGAATTTTTTTAACGTGTTCCTACCAAGCAATTCTAGACAAAGGGATTCTTGAGCTGTAAATGTTTTGCGAACGCATCTTTTATATAATTTAAGATTTCAGTATAACACTCAATAGCTCCGCAGATCACCCGCCGGCAGTCTTGAATTTTTTTCTATTAACGTTCTTGCTATCGTCAAAAGCGCTTCCTACTGGTTTTCTGTGGCAGTCGGGACTGTTCAATGCGTTTATTAGAAACAGCTAAAAATAAAGAGTTTGCTGCATATCAGAAGAATGGGCCATTGCCTTCCACATTTACATAACAGTCTGTTTGGATTTTCAAATTTTCAAAATTTTTGCACGAGAAAATTTTGTTTACCGCCTTAGAACAGCCAAATATATCACAAACATTGCGGCTACTTCAGTTTCACTGGACCGGTCCATTGGTAAAAAAAAACATTTGATAGAGCAAGATATCTAAATATAGCTTCGGCGTTAAGCCTGTCACATTTGACATAATAATAAATCAGTTAAGCGGTGTATGATTTTTACGATATCATATAGATTTATTAGAAATATGTCCCTGCATTGCTCAGAGGCCAATGTCTGTTAAGGATGTTAAATCACACACAAGAAGACAGAATTATGACGATCACTTCGAGAAATTCAGCTGCACCACTTAGCATGATAATTCGGAGACGTGCCTACAGATTGTGCAGGTATGATTGCTTTCCTCTACAGAATCTTAATCTGAGAAAAATAATTTGGCTTCAGTATAAGAGTCTTAATTGAGATGATAGTATGTCGGTATCGATAAGAACAAATACCCCGTTGTCACGTGCCAAGCCCCTCAGCAGAGAACATAGCGACGCAAAACCTACTATTTATACAACGATGGCAATGGGAACCAATCCAACATTCGCTTCCTATCTTCGTTGTTGGCTCTGCGATTGTGCGTCCTCGTCCTTTGCGCTCTTTCATCAGTCGTACAAAAGAAAAGCGTTAACGTTTGTTCGCCTCTGTGTGTTCTCGTGGCATTCATCAGGGTTTGTTCTTCCACTCTTTTACGACACCAGCTGGAAAACACACCCGTTGCAGTTGGCAGAGCGCCTACGATTTTCTGTCTCCACTGCTTCGTCGATACGGGTAAGCTGTTTATGTCTAGCACGAGCGAAATATTTTCGTTACTCTAATGTACGCTTAGTAAGACTGCTAGTTTTCAGTGTTGGTGTGGCACTCTACGCCCGACTGTAAAAATGCTTAAGGGCAACAATATTTTTCTGATCATCGTCATTATTATCACAAACACCATTATGCCATTGCAAGACAAGTCTTCCCCACACATCGCCAATTAACTGTGTCCTGCGCGAGGAACGCTTATTTAGCCTAACACCCCTCCCCCCCCCCCCCACCCTGCTCTTCTACGATAGCCCAACAGACCATAAATTATTGTTTCCTCACAATAGGTGTAAGCGCATATACATTTCTTCTTGAGTCTCTGCGAAGGCTCGGTAACTATGGTGTTTGGCTGCGGACCCGAAAGACGCGCGTTCTATCTCTAGTACGGGGGTCTCATTGCGATCTAGGCGAAATGCTAAATGCCCGTGTACTATGCGATATCAGAGCACGTTAAAGAACCGCATTATCCGGAGCCCTCCACTACGACGTCCCTCATAGCCTGAGTCGCTTTGAAAGGTTAGACCGCGTAAACCAGACCACTTCTCCTTCATTTCGATATATACATATATATGTATATAGGTATGTTACCTTACTCATACGTATTGTGTCCGATCCGACGACCGGTACTTGCTGCTATTACATTGCCCACAAAGGCTTGTGTCACTTTCGCATGCCCTGTTTTGTTTGAGTCGCCCTTTGTTAAGTGGCGATGTTTATCTTAACTCTGGGCCCGCTGGAAAAAATAACTCTTCGGCCAGTTCAGACAATAAGCCTTCAACACGCTCTAGAGATGGTTCTTCCGGCTCTGCGCCTGGCGATGTTCTAGCCGTTGTTGGTGTTGATACTACTGAGAATACCTTAGTTGTTTCCATCTTCTCGCAATTCCTTGAAAATCATATGAAAATTGCTCCTGATGTATCTGATATCAAGGCACAGTTTTCGGCACGTTTTGAATCTTTGGAATCCCACCTATCAGCGCTAGAATCATTGTCCTGTGGTCAGGGCCTAGAAGAGCCGCGTTCTGAATTTTGTCTAACAAATGGTACAATAGCAAACTTAATTATTAAGATGGACGACTTGGAAAACCGCTCGCGACGTAATAACATCATAGTTCATGGCCAGGCTGGAGAAGAAGAGGAAACCAACGACACTTTGCTTGCCAGTGTTTCTCAGTTCCTTACCGAAAAACTAAGTATTAAATGCCCTCAGATTGAGCGTTGCCACATCATAGGCAAAAAGCGCAACGGTCGGGTTCGTCCAGTTGTCCTGAGACTCCTTGATTTTCGTGAAAAAATCAATGTAATGAAGAATGTCTATAAACTAATAGGGTCCATAATTTGCATTACGGAGGATTTTTCGCTTGCGGTGCGCTCTTTTCGACAAAAACTGTAGGACGCCTCGGCTTCTTTTCTCAGTAACGGTTCACGGGTGCGGCTGCATTTTGACCATGTGTTTATTGATAACGTTCGGTACGATTGGGACCACGCTTCAACTTGCTTGGTTAAGCTGTCTAGTACCCCAAATATTCCGGATAATCCTTGTGTACAAAATGTCTCCATTGTTCTCACCAAAAGCCGGTCCATCAACTTCATCGCAGTCTTTCCCGCCCGCTATGCCTTCTGAATGACCTGCTTGTAACTCTGGGTAAAGCCTGAACATATTTAATAATAATGTACGAAGCGTGATGAATAAATCTGTCAGTCTACTCTCGCTCATTTCTGTCTATTCACCTAATATTGTTGGCATGACTGAAACTTGGCTGCATAATGGCGTCTACGGCTGTTAATTCACTCGGTTATTCTGCGCTTCGTACAGATAGGCAGATGGGCAGAGGAGGGGGCGTTGCTCTGCCTGTCCGATCAGACCTTAAGGTTGGTCTTTTGCTTAGTCCCAGGATACGGAATCTGTTTGATGCAGAATCATTTTCCCAAAGTGCTCAATCGTTATCTGTACCTTCTACCGCCCACCTGCCCCTCCTATCGACAACTTAATCTGTATCAGTTCATGTTCGATAACAATTATGCTGCATCCAGCCTCCTGTGTGTGGGCGATTTTAATGGCCCTTGCATTAATTTGCCAATCCTAGGTGCTACTGGTAAGGACATTTCTATTTGTTCTGAGCTTTTGAATATTTCTACAACCTTTGGTCTTTCACTAATTGTCGGTAGTGCAACTCAAAATGACGCATTGCAAGACCTAGTGTTCTTAATTTCCGATCTCACAGCGAAAGGTTACAAATGTGAAATAATAGACGGTATCTCGGATCATAAAGCATTCCTAGTTTCGATTACTTTTCCCATTCATAAGCCGCGATATGCCTTCACGTCCTTTCCAGATTTTAATAGTGCCGATCATGTTTCGATCGCTGACTGTCTTGCTGATCGTTTCGATGAATTTTCTGTGCTTAGTGAAACAAGTGACGTTGCCACTTTAGTTGCTTTTTTTAGAATACTGTTAAAACCTGCATGAATCGTTTTGCTCCAGTTAAAACTAAAAAGAAAAACTTGAACGCTCCCTGGATTAACCGGGATATTTTGCATCTGTCATGTCGGTTAAAAAGGTGAAGATCATCGAGATCATGTTCTAAACCTGACAGCATTGCCCAGTTTAACAAAGCGAAAGAAGAGCTTCCTGTTTTGACAAATTCAGCTAAAGATTTTATTTTTGTGTTCAACTGCAGTTATTGATCAGCAAACCAAAAAACTTTTGGTCCACGATCCTTCCTAAGGATATTCCATCGAATTTATTTATTGTTAACAATCAATTAATTCAGAATCCCAAGACAATTTCAGACCTCTGAACTCATTCTTTCAGACTGTTTTTGAACATGACAATTCAGTCACTCCGTCATTCGTTTATGCCGAATCATCTTCAATTGATGATGTATCAGTTTCCTTGGAGGGTGTTCTTAATATGATACTGAATTTGCATGTGAAGAAATCAAGCGGTCCTGATGAAATCGCCAATGCATTCCTCGATAGATACTCGTTGTGGACACCTGGTAATCTACATGTTCTTTTTATTAAATCTCTTAGTTCTGGTATTGTCCCTAAGTCCTGGAAATTGGCAGAAATTTCGCCGTTATTTAAATCTAGCAATAAGCAACATCTTGAAAAGTACAGGCCTATCTCGCTTACGTCGTCATCTTGTAAAATGCTTGATCGTATTATCTATACACACATCGTACAATTTCTTGAATCGAATGACATTCTATCTAATCTTCAGCATGGCTTCAGGCGAGGTTTTAGCACATCTACCCAATTAACGGAATTGGTGCACAACATTGCTCATATTCTGGACTGTGGTTGTCAAATTGACGCTCTTTTCATTGATTTTTCAAAATCATTTGACACTGTTAATCATTCTAAGTTAATGTTAAAATCAAATCTTATATTCAGGAATTTAACCATAGTGACCTGGATCTCAAATTTCCTCTCTGAGCGCTTACACTTTGTTAACTACAGTTCAGCCAAATCTTTCGTCGCTCCCGTAACATCTGGTGTGCCACAAGGCTCTGTCTTAGGACCGTTACTGTTTCTATTATATATAAATGATCTCCTTTCTAACACCACCTCGAACATTCGCATGTACGCTGATGACTGCGTTTTATATGATATCTTTCACTCTTCAGATGATCACTCTCGCATTAATGAATCTCTTTCTAGCTTCTGTAGGTGGTGTGAAAGTTGGCAGATGATTATTAACTTTCAGAAAACTGTTGTCATGACATTCAGCAATATTTCTTCTTCATCAGTTTTTATATTACTCTTTTCATAACATACCCCTTTAAAGGGTGTCCGAGTACAAGTATCTAGGAATTATTTGTACTTACAACTTATCGTAGTCCAAACATATTGACTGCATCTGCAATAGAGCTCTATAAAAATTAGGGTATCTTAGACGAACATTAGCTCAGGCTCCGAAAAAAACCAGGTTACTATTGTATAAATCCCTAATCCGTCCAGTTCTCGACTATGCTTGTTTCGTGTGGAACCCTTACAAGGTAACAGAGATTGAGAAAATTGAGGCCGTCCAAAGGAGATCAGTTCGCTTCAAATGTAACAATTATCCCAGAGATTTTTCGCCCTCTTCTGCCCAGAAATAAATACAAATCTCTAATCTTGCTATTCGCCGGCCACAAGAATCATTAAAATTTCAGCACTATGTTGCTAATTCGCACTATCGACTCTGAAGCGACATATGCATCACGAGTTCTATACCGTCGTCAACCAGAAGTTATCATTATCTCGATGTTTCACCTTACTTTGCTAGCACTGGTGTGTTTAAAAATAGTTGCTTTCCGCGCACCATCGAACACTGGAATACATTGCCTAAACAGTGCGTTCCTTCACTATAGGCAAATTTATACAGGCCATAACTGATTCTTAATCTTTTTATTTACTGTACCCGTGCTCCCAATATGTGCAATTTTCCCTATGTATTCAACTTTGTTGTTTTAGCTTTTTGCTACCATGTCTTTAGTTTTTGAATGATTAAGTCCACTCCTGCGATAGCCCCCGTAGGGGCTGCAGTATGTACAAACAAAAAAATTATTACCGCCATAGCTGAGACCTAGCAAGGAATATCCATAACGTCACATTCATAACCCTAGTGTGCCTGTTAAATTTTTTCTTTCCCAACAATCAGCTTCTGATCGCTTACAAATATTGTTAGCAACGTTCAGGAAATTGTCTATTAACAAATGTTATGAGGCCAATGATAAGTCAATTAAGTGCGTTTCTAATCCACCGTAACAACCTATCGACACTTTTCCAACCATTCGCCGTGTTTGTTGAATGTAACCATGTTCTGTAAAGTCCCTATACTTCGTACCATTCCGATTCCAACAGTTCGGGCTGCGAGAACCTACCATCAATATTGCGAAAATTAGCCACCGTCAGTGAAATGAATTGGCTTATACCGTTTTTGGCACAAGATCCCGTTGACCAAACGACGATTTCAAATGGTGCGTTATAACACAGTACGAATGAAATTTGTTTCAGCATTCTAATGATCCTCAAAATGACGCCTTGCTCCGCGGAAAGCAAACGGTCCTGTTACGTCCATGGTATGCTCTTGCTGGCGTAAGCAGAGCAGGTATATTGCAACAAGTATCATATCGTCGACGATACGAACCAAGCACAAAATGCAGAAATATGCAAAACCCCAACGTCCGGCAGTTTCAGACTGTAGTTAGTTGCATTGAGAGAGGGCGGAATATGGGCAATAGTCACGGCGATACTGATAGGAAATCAAATGAATGGTTTTGTTCTGCACTGATTCAATGTACATTTCAAAAGGGTCTATGTAGTGCAAGCATAATCATGTACGGTGTAAACTCTAATGCTGGCCGCACTTGTGACTCTCAGGCAGCGACCTACACTTGAACGTCCGTGTTAAGTTATTTACTTTGTCCTATTGTGTTGCCACCTGCCATGGTTGCAACGGCAGAAGAGCAGCGCTCAAATTTCGCATTACCGACTGTCGTAATCATCATTAATTTTTTTTTTAATTTGTGTTCTTGATCAATCGGAAATTAATAGTGTAATTATTTGAAAGATTGAAGATCATTTATTAGAAAGCAGAACAAAAACAACCACATGCCGCTGAAGTGAACCGAGCCTACGACCCCCCCGAATTCTGAGTTCGGCTGCACTGGGATGCCCGGACGTGTAATGTCAACGAACACAAACGCGTTTCGCAGTTTTGATTGCTTTGTCTTTCTTTTTTTTGGTGGGGGGGGGGAGGGGTTGAAGTTGACTTCAAGTACTAGGCCGAACCATTGATATGGTGAAGCACCACAAAACAAAGTATTCCATTGAGCTAAGTTGTCGGCTGCTCACGTTGATTCACATACCTTGGTCTTTCACAGCATTGTGCGCGTATCGAGGTCCTGCTGCCCGAAGTCGGCTCTCCCTTAAAGATTGGCCGGAAAACCATGTCAGAACATAGACAGCCCCGCGGCTGCGATCTGGACTCTTCAGCCTTTCTTAGTTTGCGACTCAACAGGTTCCGAGAGAATATCAAGGCTCTGGACAGTGTGAAGTTCAAACGCCGATCAACTTGCCAAGGACAATACCTAGATCTCGGCTGTGGTCCTGCTGACTTCCTCGCTGAACACTTGCTGCCACGCTTGAGGCCATGCAAACGCGTCGTGGCTGTTGACATATCTACCGAGATGCTCGACTACGCCAGGAAACACCACCCACAACCGGACGTTTTCTACGAGCAACTAGATATAGAGCACGGCGATCCTCAAACCATCACGAAGAAGTATGGCCTGTTCGACCGCGTTTACGCTTTCCTGACGCTCCACTTCGTTAAGGACTTGAAGAAGGCTTACCGCAACGTTTATAACTTCCTTAAAGAAGGTGGAGAGTGCCTGGTTCTTAACTTCGTCAGTACATCACTGACGGATTCATGGCAACAGGTCTACAAGATGGAAACGTGGACGGACATCATTACGGTAAGTGTTTTTTTTTACGTCATCAAGGTTTCGATGTAATTTGGGCTGCAGAATAGCCTTGGAGCTCACCTGTTCACATTCCCGCAAAAAAAAAAAAATCCGCTTAAAGTACGAAGAGAAATCATAGTTCGTTTAAATTTACTGTCATGCTCACTAATAGCTTCCTTTCTGTTGCGTTCTGAACTTGCGGAAATTTTAACTAATAACGAAATATTTTTTTTCTTTTTCAGATAGTGTACGTGAACTGTAGTTTGATATAAAGTTCTTTGGTCAATTTCGTTTCCAAAAAAAAACGGATATCTGTAAAATCCCAAGGAGAGAGTAAATTAATCATGAACCATTAAGACTTCTTTGCTCAAGCGCAATAACCTCGCGAGGAATGTAGATGATGACGAAAAAGGAATAGGCGATCCAGCATCATGGTGCAGCTACAATGTCCATTGTTTTCATGCGCGGATTCGTCCCAGACGCAGCAGTACCTGGTAATATAGCAGAAACGAGGTAATCTCTATAATGTGGTGTGTTTGTCAGAGCCGCCAGCACATGCTGACTCCAAGTCTAAGGTGCAATGGGAGAGTTGGATTGGGTGGATTCTGTTCATTAAAGAATGTTCCAGTGCATAAATACTGCGCCTGCTGCGCGAAATCTTGCATCTGCGCAGAAGTTCCGTGTTTGGAGACACGGGGCGTCACCATCGAAAACGCCCTGATTTGGCAGAAGTTACTCTGGCACGCGCTAATGCAGGCGACCTATCTCCGTGGCGTTCGGAAGCAGGTGCGCTTTCGCGGAATTCTCAGATTCCCAAATAAGCGTGTTTGTTCACGTGTCATATTTTTGCTGAAAAGATTAAATATCTGAGGGTGCACGTCTGTTTCCTTTCTCAGTACAGCGGCAAAGAACCTAAACGTAATAGTCTTTCTTCTAGCCTACTGCAAGCAGCAACATGGCGCTTTTGAATTCGTGGCTTCCGAATAGCTCATTTCTACAACATTCAGACGCATTTTTTAATTCAGGTTGATTGTGTGGTAACAATCAATCTGCTTATTTTGTAGCCCTGGAAAAAAACCTCCGTGGCCCGGGTGTCTTTTGGTAATGAATTCTCTGTAAACTTTAGTTCCGTGTCTCAACTTTCGGTGATGGTTCGCTTGAAAGTTTTTTGCGAAATTTGCCAATTTTTTGCCAAATCAATCATTTTCAATTTGAAATGGAGGTGAGATATAAAAGCGCCCACTTGCTATGTCATGTGACCGCAAGTTAAACAACCCTTAATGATCTGAACTAATCCGGAGCTCTCTGGCATTGCGTCCCTCATAGCCTAAGTTTTGTTGTAGAACCGTAAACCACACATATGGGAATTTTATTAATTATATATTTTCACAAAGTGGTGACTGCAATCAGGAGCGCGGAACGACAGCAAAAATTCCGTCTAAAAAAAAACTCATTATTTGGGCTAACTTGCGCCCACAATGGACTGAATCACTCGGCGGAGGCGTAGCAACAAGAGTGCTCGGCGGTCGTCGAACAAAATGCCCGCCGCTCTCGGCCATGCTCAATTTAAAGCTGATAGCGAACTTTCGAGATCAAGTGTGCAAAGTTACTACAAGATTATGGAACAACGTAGAATCAGCTCTGCCTGGCTGCGATCAATCGAGACAAACCTGGTCGCGTTTTGCATCACAAAGGGATAAAGCGGTGCGCCGAGAGCTTTGCAGAATGAACAAACACTAGAAAGATTTCTGGCAATATTAAAAAAAATGTACTAGAAAAGCACGCCATATTAACGACTGTGTGCGCACAAATGAATTAGCACCCACACAGTTCAGTTATGCCCGATTGGCTTTTAGATTACCATTGCCATGAATCCGGCAAAGCCACATTATAGCTCTCTACAGAAGTGCAACGATCGTTAGCGTTTTTAATTCCTAGATGCAGTGTTGTAAATGCTTCGTCTTGCTCGCCAACGGTTCCACGATTTCATTACAAGCGCTCAATGGCGACGTTGAGAATCAATAAAGCATTTTGGAATTCGAGGCACTATCACATCTATGTTTCCAGAAAAAGGCTGTAGCGCTGAAAAGGACAGCACATAGCAAGCTAGACGGCACAGGGATGCGCCTGTCCCGTCTAGCTTGCTATGTGTCGTCCTTTTCAGCGCTACAACCCTTTTTTGGATTCATGCAACAACTAGCCCACCAATAAGTATTACTCAGATCTCTTTCCTACTGCAGGAAGCCAATCTTACGTTCTTTTGAGTCACTTCCTAGAGAACAGGGCCTTGTAGCATCTGTGCACACGTGTTTCATCAGGTTATATGAATGACGTTTTACTGCGTGAGCAGTGTGAATGCTATTACGGGGAAATGGCGGCGCGTGTCTCCGCGTGGCTGCATAGCGAAGCCCCCGGCGCTTGCAGTGAGAAGAGCGGAAAATCTGCTTCTCCGGAAGCGGAGAGGCGGGTGCAGTGACGCCCCCAAAAGAGCGCCCATTACGGAATGAGAAAAAACGCTAATGTCATCGTGCGCCGCGTCAGTGGATAACATCGGCGAGCCCGCATCATCGTCTACCGCGGTATGCCAGGGAAGGCAAAACGTGTACAATGTCACCAATGGAAAACCATTAAAAATCATTACCAAGCCATGAAAGCTCGCCGCAGTAAAGCGACATAACTGCAATGGAATGCGGCAAAAAGGACGAGAATCAGCTGGAAGAGCGTCAATCTAAAAGCGAACTCTGCTTATGGAGCTTATCGCCTCACACCTTCTGAGCGTCTGTCATTTATTTCAACCGTATCATTATTCACGCCTATACATAGGAGCCTTTATGTTCGCGTTAATATGCTAAGAAATTTCTTTCCACCGTACGCTAACCGCTTGACGTGCACTCTTCAAATATGAGCGCGAAACAGCGCTTTCTTTCAGACGTCCACACTGCCTCAAAATAACGTTTTCAAAGACGTCCCCACAGGTTCACACATCTTCACTGCCATTATAAGAGATCATAACAACGGCCTGGTGCTTTCACTCATCGCGTATCTGCGCATGTGCTTCTTGCAGGACCCGGGCGAGGTCCTCTCCAAGCGCTTCCGCTTCAACGAGCCGGTCCTACACGAAGAGTTGGAGGCTGAAGAAAGGAGAGCTATCGAAGCAGCAGGACTTGAATTGGTTTCCTTTCGTACTTACCGAAGCGTCTGGACCTTCCCGACGGCAGATGTGTACTTGGGTAGGGAGAAGCGTTAGTGTCTGTCGTTACGACGCAGGTAGCGTAGTTGTTTTTCCGATTGTTACCGGTACCACAGTAATTGAAGGTATCTGTGACTGCAATGACCTATTAAGCAAACACCGTGTGATGACTTGTGGGATTGGGTGAAGTCACTGCACATTTACCTAGGCTAGATGTTAGCCAAGGACGAGCTAAGCATTTAAAACATTGACAGGGACACACGACGTCAATCTTTCTCTTTCATCCCTGTCGCTTGCGCCTGAAGAGACCGTTATACAGCTACTCCTCTTAACTTCAGTTGTTGCCGCTAATTTCAGGAGAGTTTGTGCACGGACGTTGATCACTGATCCCCTGACTGATAGAACTACTGCAATATTTATCTTAAGGGTGTGTATTTCCAATATCTGACAGCTTTGCAACCTCAGCGCAACGAAAGGACATTTCTTTCATTACACGTAACAAGTAATTTTCTAAGGCCAAAGTAAAACACATTGATGATATGCAGGTAAAGGCTGAAAGGCAGAAACCATGAGTCGACGCGTTTGGCCTCGCCTATATCTTGATACTTTTAGGGAGAACTAGAAAGACCGGTGTCAGTGGTCGCGGGGGCATGAAACAGTCGGTGAATCATTTATTAACTGATTTAGAGTGGATTAAGAATTAAATCTCGTACAACCTGGTTAATAGAAATAATTCCGATTAGAATAAGCGCGCTATCAGACGACCTATACACAGCGGTGTGTTAAATATTTTCTGTACGGGTCAATTATTCTCTGGCTCTTTTTTGCAAACAGAAATCTACCTGCGGTTCTTCAAGTTGGAAGCCGAGGTGCCAGTTGAAAAACGCCCTGCATTTCGGAGCGACTTCATGTCTTCTCTGCTTGAGCGACTAACCCCAACTTCAAGTGGAGTTGGTGCCACATACCACGTCTCTGTCACGCACTGCTGCAAGCCTGAAGCAGCTTCCATGGCGGCGGTATAGCGTGCTTCCTTTAATGACGAAACTGGCAAGGAAAGAGTCAGGGCGGGCGGACGGTGGATAATGAAACGTTGCGTTTGATCCAAGCGCTGTTCGTTGGTAGGCCTCCTGCATCATGTAAAATGACGTGAAATAAAGTAATTATGTATTGTATTGTACTGTATTGTATTCTATTATACTCTATTCTACTATTTTATTGTAATTCCGAGAGAGGCAAGACACAGGCGTCCTAGTCACAGTCAGTAGAGGAAGGAGGATCGATGTGATCACGGGACAGGCACATTTTTGTGGAGCCGGCTGTATTTATGAACGACAAAAACGCATCATTTTGCAAATGCAAAGCCCAGCACCCAAGAGGGTCAGTAGGGTCCTTGAGGGAAGAGTGCCAGCACAAAGCGTGCTGGTAATTAACAACAGTAAATATTCCGCCAAACATGTAAGGGCGGAATTTCACGATGGTCGGAACGATCGCCAGCCACTCCTGCCCTGTGATGAAAAGATTCTTTTTCGGCGAAGGAAGGGGGTGGCTTTCAGTGGCAGTCACACAGAGGCGGGCGCATTGCCGCTCAAAAAAGATGGCGTCAATTCCATGGCCACTGCCGTCTTTTCGAAGTTGAGTAGGAGCGGATGCGTAAAAGGTGACCTACACAGGCGGGTGTATGTGGGCAACAGTGAGGTGCTAGACAGCTTTAGCGTGGCTCTGGGCCTTAATACAAGGAGACGTCTTCAGCAGATTGGAGAGAGCGCGGACGACTTCCGCGAAACAGGGGACGAACCAGTGAAAATAAGAACATAACCTGATGATAACTTTGCACGTCACTGGACGAACATGGAGCGAAAAAGACACTGCCGGAGCGAGTTTCGTCGCAATCGAAGTGAAGGGCATCACATTAACCTAGTGACTTAAAGTTCGCAGTTATCCAAACTGCATTTCATGGCGTTAAGCGCAAGGCTGGTGCTGTGTAAAAGCGGGAGGATGGACTAGAATCGCACGAGGCGGCTTTCAAGCCTGGGCGGCGAAAAAAGCACGTCGTCCAAGTCATGTAGACAAGTTTTCTATTCAAATCTGCGAAGCAACAAATCCATCACCATATGTGAAAATGTTGCCGGAGCGTTAGAAAGGCCAGAGGACATTATTTAATATGTATAGGGCATCGCGGGTGAAAGAAGCGCTTCTTTCGCGGTCCATTTCGTCGATGAGATTGGCCAGTAGGAGCCACGTTTGTCGATGGAGGAAAAGTAAGGGGCGCGGTGTAAACAGTCCTGTGCATCAACAATTTGCGCAAGAACATACACATCCTTATTTGTGATCTTGTTCAGATGTCAATAGTCGGCACAATATCGCCAACCCTGATCGTACTTTTTAACGTGCGCTGTAGCGGATGCCTAGTGGTTTTCGAAGGCTCGATAATGAATAGCCGATGTCGTGCCGCATATACCAGCTGTTCGAAGCCGCACTCCGCTCTGAACAGAGACTTGAATGAACGTGGCGGCTGTGCGTGGCGATCTTTCATGCGGCCTTTACAGAATCTAAACACTCCCTTGAGTACAAACATATCACATGGAACATTAAGCCTTCTACAGTACGCAGAAATCTTCTAGTATATGTTATGATCTCAACGTCCTTCTTCAGAGTTGATTGAAAAATGTCTCTTCCCTCCCACATACAAAATAAGTAAACATCGCATAACGAGAAAAACAAAGCGGTCATGAATTGTCGCTGATTTTTCCCCCACCCCATCCCTCCCTCGACAATTATCATCAGACACTTTGGAGGCGGCTTCAAACACGCACCTTACCCTACCCTTACATACGCTCGCGCTATCACCAAGTCCACACAAACCCCTCCTGTACCCTCTGCCACCACCCCAAAGCCACTCTCGATCATACCCTTTTCCTCTGCCCGGCGGATCCTCTCCCGCGGGGCCTGGAGCACCTTACCACTTGGGAGGCTTGGGAGACCCTACTGCGCTGCGAGGACCCGGCCAAGCAAGCAATCGCCACAGGCCGGGCTGCCAGCGTCATGAGCCTCCGGGACATGAACATTTGAGTGCAGTGGGACCGTGCGGGGGCCCAAGGACCTGTGCGTCCTAAACTCCCCTTTATGTAATAAAGTTTACACCACCCCCATCGCTGATTTCTGACGCGGGCAGCACTTCATTGACCATGGCACAGACGTCCCTCAGCACGAAGCCAAGTTTTTATCATGAGACATAATTCCAGCTCACAGAAACACAAGGAAAAAGAGAGTACACACCACTAACGTTTCGCTTAAGCAATGCTTTCGGCATCACGACAAAACCGCCCTCAATGTCCGCAACCAGCAGGGCTAGAGCTTTGTTCTTCAGCTAAAAGACAGTGGCCCTAACATTGACCATGGGGGCAGGCGGTGCGCCCCTTTTCCTCAAACACTCAATGCCTTCAGCAATACAGCGGTCGTGGTCATCTGAGCTGGCTGCTGCCGCCACATTTCAGACAACAGACAGGGATCGTGATGGTTCTTCTTTAGGCTCAGTACAAAGCTTTGGACCCCGACTTAGTACAGATTCAATATTTTCAGGTAAAGAACACTCAGCGATGGGGTCACAATGTTAGATGCAGCTTGCTGCCGCACTTCACCTTTCTTCAAGGCGCACAAATTTACAAGACACACAATCCAGAGCAATACTGTAGTCCTTGCCGCCACACGAGTAATCGTCCGGAAAAGTGGTCCACCATTCTGTCCAGGCATGACGGAAGCAGAGTAACCACACACGTAGTTCTGTAAATGCCTAATCTGCCTCCACAGCTCGGAGCGCAAGATCTTCATCATCCGTTTGGCATGCCGTGCCGATGGAAAGCACAGGACAAGACCACCGGGTAGAACGAGGCGATGGTTGAGAGCGAACGTCCGTTCCCTTGCACCACATGTGGTCACGGCTAGAAGGCTCACGAGGGTCGAGGAAGGATTCACACACATAAAGGAAGAGACGACAGGGCCCAGTGTACTAGAAAGAATATGGCTAAGTGCAGAGAGCTTGGCTACCCAGAACCAACTAGCCCAGCTCTCTACGCTTAGCCACGTTCATACAGGTAAGCTCTATGCGTGAACTTAAGACAGAAAAAATGCACACATCAATAGTCTCTAGCTGCTGACGGAGCAGCAGTTCATTCACGATGGCACAAACGTCCCTTAGAGCGAAGTCAAGGTTTTTGTGAGGTAAGTTCAATGTGCGAAGTTTAACAAGCATAGCTTTTGATGCTGATTTTACACACATGCGTTCCACCCGCTTTAATTAACAGTTGTCTAGAATGGCGAGGCAACGCTGCCAATGTATTGCTACATTAAATAACGTCTCCATCAAAACTTTTGTAATCTTGTGCTGGAGAGACTGTATTCTTAGTCTAAAAAGTGTATTGCGGTGAAACCTCATAAAGGTCCCTCATGTCTGTGACCAGTAGAGGCAAAAAGAAAAGACAAATGGGCACGTAATTCTTTCTTAAGCACGGCTACGAGGAAGGAACGATTCGCCGTTTTAAGAAAGAAACCTTGAAACAACCTAATGTAGAACCAAATTATACGAAACTTTCAACTACGAAGTGAACAGTGCACAGTATTTGAACATTCCGTACACAACAAAATAGGAAGCAAAGAAAGTCTTAGAAGCAATGAAATTGAGCAAAAGCAGCTCTTGAAGATAATCGAACAGCAGATATTTTGAAGGACGATGAGGAAGGAGATCGAGCAAGAGATACTGACCACCCTCTATACTCATTGCCTGAAAAGAGTGCATCAAGGACCTGAAAAATGACGAATCGCCAGATTACTGTCCGTTAGCTACAAGGTATTTACTAAGGTATTCGCGAACAGAAATACCACAACAGAAGCCTTCAGTCAACTAAAGGAACAGCCAGGAATTCGTAAAAGTCACTTGATAGTTTACTATACTCACTCTGTTAATCAGATGATCGAGAAATTCCAAAAGTAGTACTACCGACGCCCATATAGACCCTTCGTAATTTGCGAGAAAGCATGTGATCAGATGAAACCTCAGCTGAAATGCCGGAATTATAGAACTAGGGTGTTGAACAGCCGTGTTTAAATAGTTTGCATGTTATTTGTAGCGGCTGCATAGCCACGATGGGTCACCATAAAGAACGTAACAAAATCACAGTAAAGCAGGCTGCCAGGCAGGCAAACGTGATATCGCCAATGCTACTCACAGCGCCAATATAGGAAGAATTCCGGCACTTATGTTCAGAAAAATTCTGGATAAGAGTTAATGGATAATACCTTAATAATATGCGATTCGCCGATGAGATCGCATTCCAAGGCAAATCAAGGGAAGAATTGCGAAGCATGATCAGTGAGTTTGACAGGAAAAGCGGAACAGTTTGTCTAAATATTAATATGCAGGAAACTAAAGTAATGTTCAACAGTCTGGGACGGGAACAGACGTTTACTACAAGCAGCGATAGATTGAAAGAGCTAAGGTAATGCATCTACTTAAGGCAAGTAGCGACCGCAGATCTAGACCACGAGAATGAAACAGCTGGAATGTTCAAAGATCAAGGTTTATTTTTGCAACCTGAAGTTGCGAGGAAAGGCAGGGAAAAGCTGAGAATGAGAAGAATGAGAAAAAAGCGGAGTGTATTTTGCAGCACTTTCATATTATGAATGCCAGTTTACAAATATCGGTCAAGAAAAAGTGCACAACAGCTGCACGTTATCAGCACTCGCCTAAGGGGCAGGAATGTGTAATCTAACTGAAAGCGCACAACATAAATTGATCACATCGCAGAGAGCTGTGTAGAGCAAAATGTTAGATGTAACGTTAAGAGACAAGAAGAGCGCCGAGTGACCCAGGGAACAATCGCAGCTTAATGATGTCCTAAAGGCATTCCATAAGAATAAATGGCCATGGGCAGGGCATTTCATTCGATGACAGGATAACCAATTGTCGTTAAAAGTAACACTGGATTTCAAGAGAAGGTAACTGTAGCAGAGGCGGCAGAATGTTAGATTGGCGGATGAGATTGAGAAGTTTGCTGAATAGGTGGCCGAAACTGGAACAGGAGAGGCTAACTCGAGAGAAATGCAGGAAGCCTTTGCCCTGTCGCCGGCGTAGTCAGAATGATGACGATGGCAACGTTTCTGTGAAAGCTGTATAGCATTCTTTTCTAGTCGTATAGCTGCGCCTGTTTCGATGTACTGTGTAATTACCCTTATTACGAATCTACTCTCCCTTACAGAATTTCGCAACAACCATCTTTCCAAACGTCCCGCTTAACCCAGTTTTTTTTTTTATTTATGTGCATACTGCAGACCGTGGTTAGGTCCAAGCAGGAAGGGCAGGTGCACAAAAAGCAAAAGTATAGCAACAAAAATACAACAATACAGCAAAGATAATGTAGTAAAACAACAATACAGCAATGCAAGACAAAGCAGAAAAAAAAATACATAATACGCAATATCAAAGATGGCTGAGGAACGCGTCTGTTTTTCAGGGTTGATTTGGTTCGGTTAATGAGTTCCAGTCAGATATGGTGCGTAGGAAAAAGGAAAACTTGAACGAGTTAGTCCGGGCAAAATATGGTTTTAAAAGAGCTTTGTGATAGTGTCGTGTATTCCGTGTTGGCATTGGGGAAAGATAAGCAGAAGGGTCAAGTCTGAGTTTATTATTAAGAAGTAATGAAAGAAAATCTAAACGAAAATTTCGTCCTCTTACCTGTAGTTCTTCAATACCGTTAGCATGCATCAAGTCTGAGGGGGAGTCAGTGGGTAAATATTTGTAATATATGAATCTAATTGCTTTCCTTTGAACGTTCTCGAGCTTTCTTATGTTAGACTTAGTATACGGGTCCCAAATTATGCAAGCATATTCAAGCTTGGGTCTAATTAGAGTATTGTAACCTAAGAGCTTAACGTTAGCGGGGGCATTTCGAAGTTTATGCCTTATATAACAGAGCTTACGGAATGCGAGTGAACAGATGTTATCTATGTGAGAGTTCCAGGAAAGGTTATTAGTAAGCGTTACACCCAAGTACTTTGCGGACGCTACTTGTTGCAATGGTGATGATTCTAATTTATATGCATATTGTAGAGCGTTTATCTTGTTAGTTATGCGAAGAGAAACACTTTTATCTGCGTTCAGTGTCATGTCCCAGCGCTTGCACCACTGTACAATATTAGTAAGCGTATTTTGTAGGTCACTCCGATCGTTTACATTGCTAACATCGCGAAATAAAACACAGTCATCAGCATATAATCGAATATGTATGCCAGTACAAACTTCACCGATGATGTCGTTAATGTATATTAGAAAGAGTAGTGGCCCCAGTACGCTTCCCTGTGGCACACCTGATGTGACTGGGAGACAGCCAGACTGGTGACGACCGATTGAAACATGTTGACTCCGGTTAGTTAAATAATCATTTATCCAGGAAATAAATATAGCCGGAAGTCCATTAGTTCTTAGTTTTAGAATAAGGCTGTGGTGTGGAACTTTGTCAAACGCTTTACTGAAATCTAGAAAGATCGCGTCAATCTGGCTGTTATTGTCAAGTGATGCCGCAAATGAATGGATAACTGAAAGTAGTTGAGTTACTGTGGAAAACCCTTTGCGAAAACCATGCTGGTAATCTGTCAGAATGTTGTTGCGATCTAAGAATTCATTAATGCTAGTTGCGACAATATGTTCCATATGGTAGAACAACTGCCCCGATGAGGCGGTGCTCCCAAGTTTGAACCCTGGAATAGGGTCCATTTTTTGTTGGAATACCAAGTTTCTCTGAAACATGTGTAGATTTCTGTAGTTGATGTATGGTTGTGCTTCGATCGATGCTAATGAGTGAGTAGCTCATTATTACAAATCGACTCCACCTTCAGGGATTCCCCTATACTGTAGACCAGCACCGTTTCCACATCGAGTTTCCACTCTCTCAGTACTATAAGCTAGCCCTCTCGGGTGCAGCCTTGATATTGTGACAGCCCCATTTCGGGAAGAATTTTTTTTAACCTACAAGTTCCGGTGCAAGGTGCATAATTTCCCGCGTAACCGTTTTAAGTAGCACTTTGGCGGATGCTGATGTGCAACAGCCCTATAATTACAAATATACTGTGCCTTGCATAGTTCAACTGAACTTCAGACCTGCCTTATGATCAATAAACGATTACTGAAAGTTTTGTTTCACACACTCGGCATCATTTCAAGGGTATAAGAGCGCTTGAAGTGCCCGGCGGCGAAGTGAATCAGCTGTGCGTCTTTCCTTCTTCTAATCCGAGAGATGTTTCAGACCACGGATACGATTACTCTAGGAATAAGACATTTGTTTCGCGTAAGCCGGCCTTAGTTTACTAATATTTTTTCGTAGTAACGGTTACCATAAAATAGGGCTCATCTATTCCTGTAGTGAGAATTTGGTCTCAACGTCAACCACTTGAATACTCTGCATTTTGTTTAATTTAGAATGCCTCTGTGCGCAAGGAGATGTGGTTTGGGCCATTAAAAACGCATCGTGAAACCTAAATAACGTTAGTGTCTTGAACAGGGTGTGTCATATTGATTGATGATTGCAATAACTTTTATTTCCATAAGCAAATAGGCGCCTCCCTCTCCGCCCCCGGTACGCAGGCCTTAGAAGAGGGTGAGTCGTGCGCCCGTGCATCAGAGCCGTAGGGTAATACGCAACGATTCGATGTCCCACAAGGTGTCCCCTATTTGAGCTGTCGCCACCACAGGCGAAATTCCACGCTCCAGGCGGTAAGAACTCAAAAAATAATATTGAGGACAGAGGACAAGTTCGCCTTAAAGAATAGGTTTAAGTGTGCGTGAGAATGTGCTTCACAATGTGCTTCACATTTACCTGGCGAGGAACCCCACCTTAAAGGGAATGCTCTGCGGCTATTATCTTATATTTTCGAAGAATTTTCAATGAAATATAAGAATCGTTGTATTGCACTGAAAAATTGGTTTTTGAAGAACGGAGCACCCGGTCCGAACCCGACCACGGCGGCCGCGTTTCGATGGAGGCGAAAGGCTAAAGCGCCCGTGTTGTGCGATGTCAATGCATGTTAAAGACCCCCAAGTGGTGGAAATTATTCCGGAGCCCTCCACTGGGGCACTTATTTCTTCCTTTCTTCCCTTAGTCCCTCCTTTATTCGTTCCCTTACGGCGCGGTGGAGGTGTCCGCCGAAATGTTACACAGATACTGCGTCATTTCCTGTCCCCCCAAAAAAACAATTTCCGAATTATAAGAAAATGACGCAATAACTGTTTCGCATATCGCGCTCGACACCCGAACCGCGCCGTAAGCGGATAAAGGAGTGAGTAAAAGAACAAAGCAAGAAAGAGGCGCCATTGTGGAGGTCTCCAGAATAATTTCGCCCACCTGGGGATCTTTAACGTGCACTGACATCCCACAACACACGCTGCGTTTCGCCTCATTTCGCCTCCAACGAAACACGGCCGCCGCGGCCGGGTTTTAACCCAGATACTCTGTCTCAGTAGACGTGCGCCTTAACCACTGAGTCGCCGCGGCGGGAAGGAGGTGGAGACTGAGTGAGTAATAACTTTTTTGAGTAAGAGAGCCGTAGACTTTGATCAGCCGGACGAAGAAAAAGTAATTACATTTTGCTGAACTTATCTATTTCGGCTACCTGGGTGGTGGTGGTGGTGAAGTGGAGTGGAGTGGAGTGGAATAAACTCTACTGAGAGGAAAGGGGCAGGGGGCTTCGGGACCGCTGGCTGTGCCTCAGATCGCGTGTAGACTTCTGGCTCGGCCGGCCCGCTCGATAACTTTGACGTGCGTGTCCTCCTAGCAGGTCCCGGGGTTCCTGTGAATGTTATGGATGTCGTCGGAAGTCTTTGGTGCCAGCAGGCCCATATCATATGGCTTAAATTGTCCCCGCAAAAGCAGCACAAATGAAAATTCATTTCTGAGGAAAGGAAATGGCGTAGTAACTCTCACATCTCGGTAGAAACCCGAAAGGCGCAGTAATGTTAATAATAATAATTGGTTTTTGGGGAAAGGAAATGGCGCAGTATCTGTCTCATATATCTTTGGACACCTGAACCGCGCCGTAAGGAAAGGGATAAAGGAGGGTCTGAAAGAAGAAAGGAAGAATAGGTGCCGTAGTGGAGGGCTCCGCAATAATTTCCACCACCTGGGGATCTTTAACGTGCACTGACATCGCACAGCACACGGGCGCCTTAGCGTTTTTCTTCCATAAAAACGCAGCCGCCGCGGTCGGGTTCGAACCCGGGAACTCCGGATCAGTAGTCGAGCGCCCTAACCAAAGGGAGGAACGTGGGAATAAAAGAAGAAAGGAAGAAAGAGGTGCCGTAGTGGAGGGCTCCGAAATAATTTCCACCACCTGGGGATCGTTAACGTGCAGTGACATCGCACACCACACGTGAGACTTGCGTTTTGCCTCCATCGAAACGTGGCCGCCAAGGCCGGGTTCGAACCTGGATACTGAGGAAAAGTAGCCGAGCACCTAACAATGCTAGGGGGTTTTCCTCCCTCTGTATTTGGCAATAAATGTTTCTACCACCACCATCGTCACCCTAACCAGCGAGCCACCGCAGCGGGATGCAAAAAAAGCAGAGAGGGTTTATTCCATCAACAAATTTAGTAAAATAGTGTCCCGGCAAGTGTCCCGGTTACCTGTTAGTGTCTGATCAGTAATTTATGTGGGGGTGGGAGTTCTCCTGGTTCGTTTGCTTCTTGTTGTGATCTCATTGTAGGTTGTGAATGGCTCTTCTTGGGTAATCCTGGTTGTCAGGGGTGTCACCAGCTCGTCATTTCACCAATTTTTCAAAATCTTCATCAAAACGCAGCCTCCCCAGCCACGATTTGCTCCCGCGTCTTTGAATTCAGCAGCTAGCCCCTGTAACCACTGAGTCATTGCGGCGGGTAATCTCCAAACTAATCGAAACACGAAGCTTGAGCGACCTCGCCAGCCATAGTGCTGCTGCAAATTTGCACTCTTATTTAAGGTCATGCATTCGATCCAGGCTTAGAAGCCTTCGCTTAGAAGGAGCGATAGTGATGGCAGCAACGAGGGAGTTTCACTTTTCACTGCCTGGAAAAATCTCAGTACTTGAAAGCGCGAAGCCATGTAAAACTCGGCTCTCGCACATTTTAAAGCGAAAGCTTTACTACACCCTTCCGTGATTCTTTCGGCATATTATATTCACTACAACACTGCAAACACTGTAAAAATTCGGAACAATATGGCGTAGAACAAAAGAGGATCACGTGACATCGCCTAGCTACAGCTCTGGCGAAGCCAGTAGACTACGGGAGCTTCAAACCAAACGAAAGGCGCATAACGGCCCCCTGGCATGGTGGACACCTCAGTCGCCCGTTGAGCTACGTGGTGGTAGTGGCAGATGTGCGCTGCATGTGTTGGCATTGACAACGTGGCAGAAACGCGGCACTGAAGCTATAGGCCGTCGGGGTTCATTGTATTCATTGGCGTTGGGGTTGACAACGTTCTACAGAGTCCGATGATATTGAGGAAAGGAAGTGCGCATGAGTGGCTCCCTGGGCCAGTGCACGACTCAGTAGCGTTTTGAAGTACCTTGCGGTTGTGAGAAAGAGATGGGGGCTGCATGCATTAACTGGCGCTGACAACAATGTGGCAGACACGCGGCACTGCAGCAAAAATCAGCAGCGTTCATTGGGTGACCAATCTCGAGATCAACGATTAATTGAACTGCCACTTGCCAGGCTGGTAGGGTGGGCACTCTAACCAGGCTCAACAGGCAAACCGAATGCCGCGGTGGCTCAGTGGTTAAGGCACTCGCCTACTGAGCCGGAAAAACCGGGTTCGATCCAAAAAGCTGCGGCCATGTTTCGAAGGAGACGAAACGCAAAAGACGCCTGTGTTTTATGCGATGTTGGTTTGGTTTGTTTTTCGGGGAAAAGAAATGCCGCAGTATCCTCTCATATATCGCTGGACACCTGAACCGCGCCTAAAGGGATAAAGGAGGGAGTGAAAGAAGAAAGGAAGTGCACGTGAAATATTTCCCTCGCCATAAGGGTGGCAAAAGTCGAGCGTATCTCCCCACGTAGCCACAAGAGAGAGGGAAGTTAAAGATCCGAAGGTGGTCGAAATTATTCCGGAACCCTCCACAACGTCATCTCTTTTTTCCCGCCGCAGCGGCTCAGTGGTTAGGGCGCTCGACTACTGATCTGGAGTTCCCGGGTTCGAACCCTTGCCCCGCCGCGGTGGCTCAGTGGTTAGGGCGCTCGACTACTGATCCGGAGTGCCCGGGTTCGAACCCGACCGTGGCGGCTGCGTTTTTATGGAGGAAAAACGCTAAGGCGCCCGTGTGCTGTGCGATGTCAGTGCACGTTAAAGATCCCCAGGTGGTCGAAATTATTCCGGAGCCCCCCACTACGTCACCTAATTCTTCCTTTCTTCTTTCACTCCCTCATTTACCCTTCCCTTACGGCGCGGTTCAGGTGTCCAACGATATATGAGACAGATACTGCGCCATTTCCTTTCCCCCCAAAACCAATTATTATTATTATTATTATTCGAACCCGACCGCGGCGGCTGCGTTTTTATGGAGGAAAAACGCTAAGGCGCCCGTGTGCTGTGCGATGTCAGTGCACGTTAAAGATCCCCAGGTGGTCGAAATTATTCCGGAGCCCTCCACTACGGCACCTATTCTTCCTTTCTTTCACTCCCTCCTTTGTCCCTTCCCTTACGGCGCAGTTCAGGTGTCCAAAGATATATGAGACAGATACTGCGCCATTTCCTTTCCCCAAAAACCGATTATCAATTAATTATCTCTTTCCCTCCTTCCTCCCTTCCCTTACGGCACGGTTCGTGAATTCGCCGAGATGCGATGCAATTACTGCGCAATTTCCTTTCCTCAAAATTCTATTTTTATTACGAATAAGTTGCAAAAAAATTGGTTTTTGAAGAAAGGAAAAATTGGAGACGCTTAAGCTTCGCCTTTAAAAGTGGAACGTGACAGCGTGTTGCAGCACTGCCAGGGAGTCCACGGAGCGCCATCGCCCGTTCGGTGTGACGCCTTGCCCGTTAGACAAATCGCTCTGCTACGTGTGGTGAAACGGACGCGCGGAACGGCAAAGCACGTAGAAACGCTGCCAGGCGCCTTGCTGAAACGCGCGGGCCTCCAGTAGCAGGCGTAGTTCGTCGGCACATCGTTCTCGACAAACCCGATGTCACGAACGCAAGCATAGCTTCTGCGCCGAACGAACGGGCAGCAAGCCGCAAGCTTCGTGATGGTGGTAGTGGTTTTATTAAAAATGATAGTAAAAAGGAAGGAAAAGATTTTTGCTAGCCCCGGCATCTGCCATCGATACGGAAGCACCTTAGCTGGGGCAGCGGAAATAAAGGATAGCAGGCAGAATGGAGAAATGAAATGAAAGAGGTGAGGGGACAGGAAGAGAGGATAGGCGGAGAAGTAATATGTACAAACTATTTACACAATAAGAAATGTGTCCAGGTTGTGCGCGTGATTAGTTCATTTTAGAGGAATTAAATCACACACGCGCACAGCTCTGTGATGGTTACAACTGGAGTGGGGCGTCCAGTTATTAATCGTTCAAGGTAGAACTTGCGGAGCGTTCGGTCACTGCGTGTAACTACCTGACGGACATCAGACGGGACGTCAAACCCGTGTGTTCGAGGAATGCACAGAGGCTCACCAAAGTTCGATCACGAGTGCGCGCACAGCCCTGCGGCCACAATAGCGTCTTGATGGAGTCTGGTAGTATGCCTTGCGCCCAATAGGCCGCGAGCATATCGCGACGACCATCGGCGAACGCGGCACAGTGAAGGAGCAGGTGTTCTACTGGTTCCACTGCACCTCATCCGTCACAGACATCACTCGTCGCGATTCCGTGACGCACCCGTCGTTCCCCGGGCCACACGCAGACAATGCGCGCGCGGAGGATCATTGCACGTTGTGACCGTGTAAGTGCGCGACAGCCGGTGACACTGTCGATGCGCTCACCTCCCGCGATGCGTGGGTCGGGGTGCTGCTTTCGGAGATGGTCGTGGATGGCCGCACGCACATCCTCCAGCGCAAGGGGCAGATCGCTGGCAGGTAGTTGGTGTGCAGCGGTCGCGAGGTCGTCAGCTTCTTCGTTGCCGGCGATGCCGCGGTGACCGGGAATCCACTGTGCACGCACGGCACAACCTCTCTGCGCGAGGCGCTCGATGCGCGAGCGAATTTCTCGCACTAGTGGTGTACCGCGGCCGTTAAATTGCAGGCAGCTGAGGACGGCGCGGGAGTCGCACAGCAGAACACTCCTGGGCGGCGGAGGGCCGAGGGTCGCAAGCTTCGTGGTAAACGCGCTTTGGATGCGCGCTGCGTTGTTCGCTGCTCACCGCGTGATTCCTGCGTGCCCACAATGCCCTACTGCACTCGAACGAGAGGAATGTCAGACGCGTGACTTCCTTTCCTTAAAATCAATTATTTAATTTATTTCCTTTCGCGGTTGCTCAGTGGTTAGGGTGCTCGGCTACTAATCCGGAGTACCCGGGTTCGAACCCAACCGCGGCGGCTTCGTTTTTATGGAGGCAAAACGCCAAGGCGCCCGTGTGCTGTGCGATGTGAGTGCACGTTAAAGATCCCCAGGTGATCGAAAATATTCTGGAGCCCTCCACTACGGCACCTCTTCCTTCCTTCCTTCTTTCACTCCCTCCTTTATCCCTGCCCTTAACGGCGCGGTTCAGGTGTCTAACGATATATGATACAGATACTGCGCCATTTCCTCTCCCCAAAACCACTTTATTATTATTATTATTATTATTATTATTATTATTATTATTATTATTATTATTATTATTATTATTATTATTATTATTATTATTATTATTATTATTATTATTATTATTATTATTATTATTATTATTATTATACCCTTGCGCCGCGGCCCGGGTTGTCCACCTAAATATATGACAGGCTTTCCTTACTTTCCTTGCGCTGCCGTAGCGCGCTATCTGTTCAGGCAGTGGCGTACATTGCGAGCAAGAGAAGGAGGAATTTTTCGCTCACGGCTGACGCCGACGACACCGGCTTTTCTGCGACACGAGGTCCTCAACGCTGTCGCGTTAAAATGGCGCAGCAATTGTCTCGCATCTCGCCGAACACCCGAACCGTGCCGTAAGGGTAGAGAGCAAGGAGGGACTGAGGGAATAAAGGAAGAAAGAGGCGCCGTAGTGGAGGGCTCTGGAATAATTTCAACCACCTTGGGATCTTTAACGTCTCTCTCTCTCTTGTGGGTAAGTGGGTGGTGGTGAAAACTTTAATGGACACAGGGGAGTTTAGGAAATGCAGTTCCTTGAGCCCTAACACCGCCCCACTGCACTCAAACCTTCATGTCCCAAAGGCTTCTTTATTACGCTGGCAGCCCGACCTGTAGCGATGGTTTGCTTGGCCGGGTCCTCGGAGGAGATAGGTTCGAATTCTGCAACCCTTATGGTGGGGGCAATCTTTAACGTCCACTGACATCGCGCAGAACAATGGCGCCTTATTATTCTCATTTTAGTATCCGCCGCGGTGGCTCAGTGTTTAGGGTGGCTGACTACTGATCCGGAGTTCCCGGGTTCGAACACGACCTGCGGCGGCCGCGTTTCAGTGGAGGCGAAACGTTGATGCGCTCGTCTGCTGTGTGATCTCATTGCACCTTAAAGATCCCCAGGTGGTCGAAATTACCCCGGTGCCCTCCACTACAGAACCTCTTTCTTCAGTTCTTCTTTCACTCCCTCCTTTATCCCTTCCCTTCCGGCGCGGCTCAGCCGTCCGCCGCTATGTGAGACAGATACTGCGCCATTTCCTTTTCCCAAAAACCAATTTTCATTTTCATTGTCATTTTAGTTAAACCACAGCAAATTATTTATTATAATGTTGAGTAATCAAGATTCGTCGAGAAGGTCATGATGCCATAAACACATGATATGGCGCGGGTTATTCAAACATCGCGCAACGATAACAATGTACAACAGTGATGATGTCGCTACATGATTCTTCATTGTTAAACAAGACTGTGAGGCCATTACCACCATTACTTAGTGCCGCTGCAGGAAGGAACGCAATGCTAAGGAAAACCTGCGCTCAAAAGATAAATGATCGAGCCGGCACTCGAACCGTTCCCACTTGTGCCAACGCTCGACCCCCACGAACATTCGGTCGACTTGGTTAAATGAAGGCCGTGGCTGTCTTGCTGTTAAAAAACATCAAACCAAATCGAAACATAATCAGGTTACAACAAAAATGAGAAGAAAAATATCATAAAGTAAAATTCAACAATATAAAGGGCAGTGTCCGTGTCTGCAAAGTGATAGGCGGTTATGTTCTTCCGGTGATGATACCCTCTGTCACGCGGAACGTATAGCTCATTTCTTGTTCTTCATGACGCGTATGAAAAACGCTGATATCGCGGGCAATTTAAGCGCCACGGCAAAGCGCTTCGTGGCTCTTTTCTGCTCGGGTGCCGAGATGGAATAAAAGCATTCCTGGCAACCTTCGGTGCCATCGTCGTCGTCCTGAGCACGCCCACTGCAGGGCCAAGGCCTCTCCCATGTCTCTCCAGTTAACCTGTCCTGTGCCAGCTGCGCCCACCCTATTCCTGCAATCTTATCTCATCCGCCCCCCTAGCCTTCTGCCGCCCCAATCTACGCTTGCCTCTCAAGGCGAAATGCTCGACTGGTAGCCATGTGCAGCTCTCGCTACAAAAGTAGAGCCGGGATCGGTGACATAAGTGCTCGTCAGTGTTACCAGACGGAGCGCGGCTGTTGTAGAGCTTAGTGGAGCTATGCACAGTGTGCCTTACGCGATATAGTTGCCTGCTCACGCAGTAATTTCGCTCGTATACGGCTTTCTCGTCACAAAAGCCGCAAGGGACTGCTCGGCGGGAAGTAATTATTGCATAATCTACTTGCGCCTAGGTTCTGCATCCTATATAACGCAACGGCTGGATTCCACTCAACGGTAGTCATTCTCACGTGACCATACTGCAGAGCGAAAGTTATAGTTGCAGGACTCTAATAATAATAATAATAATAATTGGTTTTGGGGGAAAGGAAATGGCGCAGTATTTGTCTCATATATCGTTGGACACCTGAACCGCGCCGTAAGGGAAGGGATAAAGGAGGGAGTGAAAGAAGCAAGGAAGAAGAGGTGCCGTAGTGGAGGGCTCCGGAATAATTTCGACCACCTGGGGATATTTAACGTGCACTGACATCGCACAGCACACGGGCGCCTTAGCGTTTTTCCTCCATAAAAACGCAGCCGCCGCGGTCGGGTTCGAACCCGGGAACTCCGAATCAGTAGTCGAGCGCCCTAACCACTAAGCCACCGCGGCGGGGCCACTGCCGAGCTGTTTCTCTTGCGAATGTGTAGGCGCCTGTGCCAATGACGGATCTCTGAGCTCAGCTTACGAGATGCTACACAGCGAGAAATGTGTGCATTGGGCGTTCACGAAATGCGGGAAGCCGGAGTATTCCCGCAGAACCACACACAAACTCTACGCATGAAGTGGTAACGCAATAGCGACTTCGAGGGCCGAGCTCCAGGATGTTTATATTATTGTCGTTTTCGATCTCGCGAAAAATGAGTCATCGTCTAAAAATGTATGTTAAATGGCACATAACAATGAAGATCACTGATATAAATTAGGAACAGTGTCCGAGAACATAAGCTTGTGGAACACCAGAAAGTGCATTAACAAATGGTGAGTTGTTCAATAAATGATTGTTCAATAAATTTGAACAAGGTACTGTCAATGTTTAAGTGCCTTAAATTATGAAGAATGACGGCAAATCTTATCAAATGCTTTTGAAACTTCTACCGAAATGCAATCAGTTCCTGGCGACCTCTCCAGTATATGTTGTAAACTATTTTTGATAGGTATTATTTGAGTGTAACATGAATAAGATTTGCGGAAGCTATGTTGTACAAATAAGAAAAACTAATTGCTCTTGAGAAAGTTGATACGTGTGGCAATTGTATGCTCAAGCAGTTTGCAGCGTCTACTAGTGACAGGTATGGGGCGATAATTAGCTGGAAAAGTCTTGCTCAAAGATTTGTGAGGTGGAATGATCTTCTGAATTCTCTACTATTCATGAAGTGTGCCTGTGTCGTGAGTGTAACAGGTTTTATTAACTGAGTTATAGGCACAATTATTGTTTTAAGAAGTTAGCATTACAGGAACCTTATCCCGGGCTAGAATTGTATTTTGAAGCATTAATTAGGCGAACAACACCAGCTGAGTAAACAGCCACTGGAGGGATCACCAATAATCATGATGGCCTATATCAGGAAGATGAGTGTAGCTGTGGAATGAAAAATTAACAAATATAGCTTTTAATACCATAGCACCGCAATTATCACTTGAATCATTACACTAGTTTACCAAAGCGATCGGATTGCTAGATATGAAATTAATGACCGGCCAGAAATTTCTAGGATTTGCTTGTAGCATGTCCGGTACAGTACTCGATAAGCAGTAGTCGCCGGCATTTTTTTACGGCCGATATGTTTTATTGGAGGCAGCCTTGTAAGCATCCTAGCGCGAAATAGGGGATGAAAGTTTTGCGGTGCGATTAACTCGTATTTTCTTGTTTAATAATTGTTTACATGAACGTTCTACAATGGCGCGAGCGAGTTAGATACGATGCTGCGAATTGAAATTTATGTTGGTTTGTTGTACGATCAACCTCATCTACAAAGATATCCCAGTTTGACTGAATGAAACTATTATAAAAGTTTGCAAGAAAAGACTTCATGAAAACACGCAGTTCGCTATTTGCTGCTAAGAAATCAGCTCTCTTACAGTCACGTATTTTCTTTTTACTTTGTAAGGTTTGGGGAGTGTCGCGTTGAGATCAAATGTAATTAATGAATGATCACTAATACCAGGCAGCTGATTGATGTCGGATACAAAATGTCTTGTTACAAGGACGGTAGCAAGGGTGTTTGAAACAATGAATGATATTCTAGTGGGTTCAGTAAGCTGCGTAAGTGGAAGAACACAGCATAAGTTAACGAATTCGTCACCCTGCACCGAGACAGTCATGGAATTCGTTTATAACGGTAGGCGGTGTAGATGGGGATCGGTAGCTTACACCTAACACCAAATTGTAGTGGTCAATAATTAACGACACCTTGAAAATTTCAAGGCTATTGTTAATACTGGCGCTTGAGGGTGGTTTGTTTTAAGATACAGCAAATAGGAAGCCGCTACCACGATTAGCAGCCGATCACATGGGTACATGGTAAAGTTATCTGCATTGCCAAAAATTTCGTGGTCTTAAACGTTATAGGTGGGCCATGTTTCTGTAAGGCCAATAATTTGCGCAGAATCAATAATGGCTAATAGTGCATCATGTTTATTTTGTACGCTCCTTTCACTAGTAAATACAGCGGAAAGCTGCGATCTGGACGAAGAAATAAAACCGCCGCCCCTCACTCACTTCTAGACAAAGGAGGATGATGAGGTACCTGAACGACTGGCGGTGCTATATACTCCTATCTGAATTTATTGAACGCTATCACGTATTGTGTCTTATGAGTAGAAACTGTCCATTAATGGATAGAATTATCGTACTTTAACTTGATTTGCGGTGTCTGAGGTAGAGATTTCGCAAAATTGGTTTGCTTTCTCGAAACAAATAATCTTTATGACAAATGACAATGACGACCCCGTAGTCTGTCAGAGGTGGTTGTATGTTGTCCAGTCATCTCGTCTACGCGTTTTGCTTTCCGAAATGTTAAACTAACTAGCCCGTTGTAGTGCCCTTGTGGGATTTAGATTAAGTTCCACTACCCCAGGTTCTTTAGCGTGCACTGACATCGCACGGCACACAGGCGCCTCTTTTGGTGTCCCCTTGCACAAGGGTGCCTTTTGCGTTTCGCCTACTGTGAAAGCGATCGAGGAGGGACTGAAAGAAGAGAAAAAATCAATTCCAGAGAAAGAAAAAGGGCGCAGTAACTGTCTTTAAAATTGTCGTTTATCAAATAACTCTCTGGACACTTGCGGTAGTATGGGTGGCGCGGCTGTACCACGCGGTAGTTATTGACCGCTATGAATTCGGCGACCAGCACGTGCATTTCGATAAGGTCAAACATCGTGCCGATGCTCATCGCATATGGGTCGTCCCCTGTAAACGAAACTGGCTTATCCGCGGGAGGCGAGCTGTATGTAAGATACAAAGCTACCTTATCGTTATTCCATTTTCTACCCTTCCTCCTTTCCTAACATGTACCAGCACGGGGCGATTGCACAAGCTGCAATTCCGCAGGGCCCAACTGAGAAAAAGCTATTCCCAAATGAAAAAAAAATGAGACGTCATTTTTGTTTTTACAGTTTAACATTGGCTCGTTCGGAGGGTCATCACGCTATGGTAGAGGGTCTAGCACGAAAGAAGGCTGTGACGACGAATACGGCGAAGGTTTTCTTTGCTCGAGAAACCGTGGAGCAGGAAACCAGCCAGAGGCCTCATCTTGTTCCTTCTGTGGTGAGTGCTTCCTTTAAGATAGTATTTTTACAGGAAGTGCGCTTGCCTCTTCCTTAGCGAGTTATGAATGTGTGGGTCCTGTTACGTTACTACATTGGCCGTAAAAACGTTACGCCGCTACAAGGAAATAGTAAAAAGATATAAACGGCTGCCGCACTAGTCGCCCTATAGTAGGGCTAAAAACTGCCAGCCACTATGGGGAGCCTGCGTTGCCAAGGTGGCACTGAAATTGTTCCATTCGGTGACTCAAAACTGCTTTTGTCAGCCGCTTGGGCCGCTGCAAACGCGAGAACACATTCTGCGCGATTAGATAACCACGTTTGGCTGACAGCATTCATTTCCTATACTTCTCTCGGCGTAGCCCAGATAGCTGACGCACGGCACGTGCGCCTTCGACAGAGCGCGGAGGCTCACGCCAATAAGCGCCTGAAGGTGGCGCGGAAAAGTACTAATAGTACTACCCAAAACCGCTTGCTCTTCTCGCTAGGCAGTGTGTTGTGGCGCTGCAATCGGCACCTCAAACTTCAGGGCAAGTTCCCCATTACTCTTAGGCAGATGGTCACACAGTTCACACTATGTGCTGGACTTGGCGCTTCTCGTGCTGAGTGTCATTGCTGCCGGTCTTCTTCAGACGGCGTGGCCCGTCGCGTACTCCGGAAGAGGGCTGATGTGGGCTGGTTCGTACACGTGGACGGGGGACATCGGGAACGAGACACAGCGCTGTTATGTTCTCTACGTCGTGTGCTCTCAGCTTCGCTATTTCTGTCGCGCGTAGCAGCGATAACGGCTGAACCCACGCATTTGCCACGGACATTGGGTGCTTCTTGTTCAGACTGTACCGGTATTCCTTTATTTGTTGAGTTCGCCGTGAAAACTGAGCAACCTGTTCAGCCTCTGGCTGTTTCTCGGTGCGTGCAGTGTGCCGCACCTGAGTTCGTCTGCCTTTCCGCAGCAGTTTCTTGGCTATCCGTTCACCACGCTTCATGAAGGCGTTCGGAGCATCGTTTTCTTAAACTTTCCTTGTGCTGTATTTTCGGGTCTCGTCCAGAAGTGAGCACACTAGTCTGGACCACTCGGGTGGTGCTTCGCGCAGGAAGTTAGCCGAAATTTGTAGTGCAGGTGCTCACAGTCTGTGATAACACCGGTGGTCGAGCACAGCCAGATAGAAATACTTACCTTGCGGGTTGCAGAAAGGAAACACACTTCTGGTAACGCTATGCTTCCGGGGTAAGCGAGGCATTTTCACGCATTTTCAAAGGTTATGCCGTGAACATTTATGTGCCTGCCAGCAAGTGTAAACAACAGCTGGTCCATGTAAAAGACCGTATAGATCTCTCAAGCTACACGGCGTGGTGTACAAGATACCGCGTCAAGGCTGTGACGCTGCTGACATTGGCGAAACCGGAGATTAAAGACGCAGGCTCAAAGACCATCGGAATGATGTCATGAACAGCCGCTCCACATCTAATGCTTTGGCGGAACACAGTGTATGAACGGGACACGCCATCGATGGGGACGAAGCCTGAGTCATTGCCACAGAGAAAAACTTATCATCGCGCCTTGTTTTAAAATCTGTTCATATACATAACACGAAGCATGCTCTTAACAGGACACGTGGAAATCTTCCAGGAGAACTACGATTGGACGCTACGCATTTTTAATTGTACTTTAGCCGCCGTCGTTCCATGCGGCGCTCTATGTGGTCAAGGGACCCGTACGGCCCCTGAAACGTCGTGCTTCCTTTTTTTCAAAAATTTTGGTGAGTCTATGTTTATTTCTGCAATGTTCGCTTCTCGCCAGATGGCATTTCGTCAAACTCTAGACTGTAGTACCTTGCATATATAAGCAGCTTACCCCTAGCAAAGCAGCTGCGCATTTATTTTTCAGTAGTGTGGCTTCGTGGGCTTGTTGGTTCATAGTCTCGAAAAACACTGTAGCGCAGCAGTAGACGGAAACACAAGGAACAGAAGCACCCGTGGTGTTCGTTTCTGTTCTTTGTGTTTTCTTCTTCTGCGTTACAGTGTTTTTCAAGACATTAATTTACTCCGCATCGCATCGCTTGGTTACTGTCGACAAGCTACTCTGCTCTGTACTACATAGAGCGCGCACGCAAACTTGCATGATGAACTGTTCAGCAACGCGAATGTGAGGCCTGGCAGCAGACATGGCAACTCAGCGCACCGAGTTCCCAACGTCTCTGGCCCTTTGTGTTTCCGGGCTGGCTGTCCTCTGCTGCCGTTCTCTGTTCTGCTGCTGTTTAAGCGATCGTTGTGTGGCACTGCTTTACTGACCTACGTTCGCCATTTACGTTGCAAATTTCGAGGAGCCTTGCTTACATCTACAGCTAGAAACAGTATGAAAGGGAACGGTCAACCCTGTGGAAATCAGGACCGGTCACGGTCTTTTGGCCTTTCTAAACTTTGGAGGCAGCCCTATCGTGCTTTCCAACCTCTTGCTTTAGAAAGTGGTTTGGCTGCTATGCGCGCCGAGATGATACTTCGATTGTCATTCCGCTTTTGAAACTGCAGGAACTGTTCTTACACTTCTAAACGTTCCTGAAAATGCAAGCGTGCTTCATCGCAAGCAAGACGAGACATGCTTTCAATATTTACAGCAACCGGGGGTCCGCGTGAGGTTCGCATTGCTATGGACTCGCTCTTTCATTCTTGAATTGTTTCTGCAAGTACAGTGCGAACAAAAATAAGGTTCCCACAAGTGATAGACGTCAAGGAACGAGGAGATCGTGATACATCCAGGGCTAGGCAGGCTGGGCCATTTACTTTCCTCTGGGAGGTGCCGGGGGGGGGGGGGTCCAATCTTTCACTAATTACCCTTATTTTTTCATTCAGCCTAATTATTTACTTCATATACCTACATGTCGCAATGACGTTCGAGGCAGCGCTTCCTGAGCCACCGTGGCGGGTATAAACCAAAACATAAACCAATCTTTTTGCAATCTGATTCCAGGTAACCTCAGCCCCTCCTTATTGCTGAGGAGAATGCTGAGCTTAGTCTTAGCTGCCAGATGACTCGCCCTTCTTGCTGAAGCAAGCTTTGTGGTTTTCAGACTGCCTGGCTTCGTGTTTTATAAGTAACGAGTCTTACAATATTTTAGACGCTATACGCCACCCTAGGACATTCCACCCGACTTACACCATCTCGACACATACTCATTACTGTTTGGCCCTGTACACCCGGTGTTGATTTTAACTTGTGCCATAATTTAGCCTGAGCCGCCAAAAGCCTTGTGTTTGACGCTTTTTGGCATCAGGTGCCCTTGCGCAAAAATACCCACCACCACCATCATCATCATTTCTTTCTGCAAATGTCACTCGTTGGCTGTGCTGTGAATAAGCCATTGCCGATCTGTAACGTTTCCACTGCCATCGATTTCAATGTCAGATTTTTTGTGCCGAAGGCTGGTACTTGCATTCGAACCTCTGTGACACCTGTTCTCAGCGATATATACTTATCAGATCTGGATCAGCGCTTCGCAAAACGCCTTTCTAGTCAGCACGTTTCGCGTTTTTTTCGCTATGTTGACGATTACCTAGTTATACTTCACTTGACCCCAGAAGATAATCTTGACGACGCCGTCAGTAACATACTTGAAACATAAGCATCTGTTTAAAGAAGTCTCCCTTTCACGCACGAGTTGGCAAGTGATAACTGCCTGCAGTACTTGGACCTTAATGATTCGTGGTCAAGCACATTTACTGGTCGTACCACCCTAGGATTAAGATGCCCCCAGTGCCATTTAGCCATTTTGCACTGCCATTTAGCGCGCATTACTAACATAACCGTAACATTACTAACATAATCCTGGCCTACCAGCAAGCCCTGGAAAATATAAATAAGCTTCATTCAACATGCCCAGCGTTTCCTACCACTATTTACTCTGAGCATTTAATGCCCAGAGTTTGTGAAAGTTTATCGCAGAAAGTGAAGGGCTGAAAAAGCAGGAAGGCACTACGAAGAAAGATCTCTTGCAGGTTAAGCTCTACATTAATCGTGTTTTGCATAACGGTACAGGGTCAAGATCGTCTTCTTGGCATCGTGTACACTTAGCAGAGTGTCTCCATTGACGACTAGAATTGACATCAAGTGTACACTTAGCAGAGTTTCTCCATTGCTGACTCTAGAATTGCCATCAATCAAGTGCTTGTTTCTCCCGAAAACCATTCTTGAAAATAGTCTGATTTCGCAAGTTTTTCACAATCTCGATATAACCGAGAATTTCGAGAAAAAAAACGAATTCTGCGCATTTCTTCTAATGTGCCTTTCTTTTGTATTTTCTTACCCACCCTGTTGCAGCTCGCAAAAGGCTTACACTATAGTAAAAAAAAACAAATAGGTCCCAGTGCAGAAGAAGCATGTCAAGAAGTTCACCGAGTCCATTTTGGTCGTTGTGTATAAACTTCCCTCACCTAGGGCAGGTTCTACATTGTACGAACGGGTGGGTGCTTCAGTTAAAGGGCATCCGAGTATAACACGGTAGTAACGAATAACTCCGGCGGCTGCTTAGGTCACATTGTAACGGCTACAGAGGTAAGGGCAAGAAAAAGATTCATTACAAACCAATCTTTGAAAAAACTACTTTTTTGTTCGGATCGAAAGACCAAAACGAGAGTGAGGTGGTGGAAGCATTTCACATCACGGAAGATAAATTTTGGCTCGGCTGCTGACCCGAAAAACGCGGGTTCGATCCAAGCTTAAGCAGTCGCATTTCGGTGGAGGACAAATGCTAGAGCCCCATGTACTGCGCGATGTCAGTTCACGTTAAAGATCCCCGAGTGGTCGAAATTATAGCAGAACCTTTCACTACGGAGGCCATCAGGCTGACTCGCTTTGGGACATTAAACCCACATAAACCAAACTTTTTCACACGGTGTTTAAACAATTTCTTTGTAAGCCCATTTATTCACTAATTGTTTATTTACACATTGAGCTACGTTTTCCTGCCTCACCACCACCTTTACTCTGGTTAAATGTTTTACATTCCGCAGTCTGCGTAGTCATCTCGCGTTTTATCGCCTCACTTTCGCCTTTACTCTTGTTGACTGTGCATTTCACCATTTATGTTTCCATGGCGCATAATTTTATTTCGTCATCTTTCGCCTTTACTTCAATTTCTTGGCGTGTGAAAAGACAATATGCCATCCCCACATCTTTGTTTTGACAGTTTTTCCTTTACATGAATGCTATGTGGTGCGATTTCAGAATTCCATGCTGATTCACCTTGGCTCAAGTATAGACCTTTTCACTGCCCACAGCTTAGGCACGCGTGCGTGTTGAAGTGTGCTGCGCATGTGCTGTAGATGCGTGTATGAAATCCGCCAATCAGAACGGTGCAGGCACAGTCCAGTGGTGAGACGGTTGCGCTCAAAAAGGCAAATGTGAAAAAGGCTATGGTTGCCAGCTTGGTTTCTCTCCCTCTGTGTTTATCTCCATTATGTGCGAGTGACAAAGGTAGTCCCTCGCCTCGGTTCCCGCCTTGAACAGCTTGTGCTTTCGCTTCCTTGAATAAACGGTTTCAGTCTCCAATCCTGGCGCCTTATTCATTTCTTTACCTCCTGTCCTCGTCCTAACGTTCTTCGAAAATGAACCCACTAGCCCTCAAGAGCGCCCTACTAGAGAACATTGATCTGCACGATTCTTCCACTGAAGTGGATGAATTTTCATTCATGAAGTAAAGGGAGTCAAGATTTATTTTGCGAGGATGGTGGTGGTAAAAATCTCTTTTATTATGACATAGCAGTTTGAGCCACACAGGCCGCTGCGCCCCCTCACGAGCCCACTACACTCAAGCTTTCATGTTCCTACGGTCGATGACGACGGCGGCCCGGTCCGTAGCGTCCTTCTCCCGGACGGGGTCCTCAGAGGTCAGCAGGGTCTCCCAGTCCTCACATATGATGATGCACTCCAGGCCCCGCGGGAAAGGATCCCCCGGCCACTGTAAATTTGTTCTTTAGATCACAAACTTCGTAAACTCGGGTTTCGTTAGGTCGACATCGGCCAGGTCGACCAGAGGTTTAACGAGACAAGGTGGCGCCATTGCAATCGAGTGCTGAGTGACAAACTTCCGGGCAAAATAGGAACTAAACGAGGAGGGTTCAAAGTACCAATACGGGAGGGCTGAGAAAGCTGAAAGACATGACCACAACAAATATGCACGTGTATCATTACAGACCGAAGATGTGTGCTTTCCTCCACGTTTTGACAACTGAACCTGCGAAGTGCTCAAAACTATAACATGTGCACAGCCTTGCTAAAAAGTCTCACCACATCGCTTATCTTATTGGGACGCAAGGGCAGACGCACGGTCCTGTTGGTGAAATACGAATGGGCAGTTTGTATTACAGTCGCTGTACATGGGGCACGCAGGCCATGACATTGGCATCGCTCATTTGCACACAACCGATAACATTTCAGAACATGTGACTATGACGAATTTCCTGAACAGAGCTTTCCGGAGCCAAAGTGGACATCTAAATATTTGCAACCGGTTATGCAAAGTCGCTATTTGGGCACACCGCCACCGGTATACAAAGAAAAACTTGGGAGACTCCCGATGCAGTTTTCGTATTTGATTTGTGCGACACAAGATGTACTGCATAGTCACGCGATTGGATTGGAGCCCCCTGATCCATCGCTCGGGTGAGTGCGAATAAACGGGCGTTGTGCATAACTGCTCGTCAGGAGAAATGCTAATTTTTAGTCTTTTTAATTGTGCTCATATGCTAAACCTTGGTGCATAGGTCATGCACATGAAGTAATGCTTTGTCGTCAGTAGGTCGCTTTGTTAAACAGCCTGAACCGCGGGCTCGCAGACGCGTACACTATGATATTCGCTTTTGAATTCATAAACATAAATGGATGACTTACGTATGAAGTTGATTCAGGCGCTGCAAGCCCCCGCTGTCTCGCTTGGCGGCAAGGTACCACATCCAAAGAAACAGCAGCACTGCGATGACGCCAGAGAATACGGTTGCTACAACGTAAACTGGTGACTACATACTGTTACTGACGATTTCTGGGTTTTATGAAGCGAGTGTTTCAGTCAAATGGCTGCGCTCGTACTCCAGTGGTACAACAGTGGTAGTAGACTAATGCAAAGCATGTCCAAGTATGTGAGCGCAGTGTACTCCAGTAGACGGACAAATCTACGAGGGCTAAAACTACGGATCCTGGCACTGAGTTCTACTTCAATATTTTGCTCCGGTGAAGCAGTGCTCACCAAGAGTTGATTTTTTTTTCAAAGTCCAATAATTTCCTAAGTGTCATGTAGCCACGGAATCTTACTGAGTGTGACATGAGATGTCGTCACGTAGTATTTGGCCACAACGAGCTAATTACATTATCGCATAATGTGGCGCCTTTGTGGACTGTCCCATCAGCCGTGCAGTACCAATTATCAGATTTGTCCTGGCAACCATGCTTCCAATTTTGTTGCGCTGAGACGTAGGCAAGGCTGTGAAACAATGCACAAACAGAGGGCCCGAAAACAATACAAAAAATGGGAATCTCTGCTGAGGTCCTGTCCAAAACAGCGCTGTGCACAAAGTGCGCTGCGCCTTATGAAACACGTCTGTAGGCAGAGGACGTGAGAGCAAAATGAAATGGCTGTCGCGGTGACATCTGATGTGCAATTTCACAGAATCTTCTTTTTAAAGAACTTACGAGAAACACTCTTGCCGCCACCCGCGAGCTTGCTCTGTATTCTTTTCACTCGAAACTGGCGAGGATGTTCCCGTTGGGTCTCATCGCACGGCTTAGCCTATGGGGTGGTTAGCATCTCTACTCGACTCACTGCGATGCAGACTGATTTTGATGCACCATCTTTGCCAAAAGTAACCAAGCAATGATTGTTTCTTAGCTGCTTAGCGACGCACTTATGGCAGCTCTTAACCTCTAGGTTCGTCTAGAGTAAGTTAATTCTTGTCCTCCGGTTCACACACCTTTCAATCTTTGAGGGTGCCACAAAGCACCCATATATTGTTGAGGAGGAAAAATCTGCTGCTCGGCTACTTTTGGCACAGGAGGTACTTTTGAATTTATTTAATTCCAACTAGTGTTTCTTGCATCAAGGGTTCATTTGTAATTCGTCAAGAGTTATTTCCTTCGTACTAGCAGGCACTGTCGCGTGATTTTGAACCGTTTTTACATTTTTTCTGTGGGCCCTAGAAAATGGCACCACTCGCCGACACAATAGAAATCAGAAACGAACTCACCTAGGAATTTCAGGGCAAAGCGTTGAAGTCCCAGGCGTTGAAATCGCGATCTGCCTTGGTACCACATCCAAAAAGAAACACCAGTCCTGTAAAAGTTACAAAAAACAGGGGTTGCACCCTAATAAGGCAGTGTTATGATTTCCACCACTAACACTTCTCCAAGTCATCAACTGTAGAGGAGTAGGGCGGGTGGGTGTGGGTAGACAGGCATTATTCGGGGGATATTTTATCTTTCCCAAAGGGTAAGACTAAGACCAGAACAGCATAGAGAGCGTATTACTCTTAATACGCAGTCACTTGTTGAACAAGTCGAAAAACCTCGCCCACTTTTGGCAGTAATCTCAATCGACGTCAACAGTTAGGTAAATGGCGCTGCAGGCGTGACGTTTTCAAATTTCAGAGGGCCCTGAATACGCAACGCTAGTGCTATTCTTTGACATTGCAGTCACTCTAATCATGCTTTATGGGGATTTAACATCCTGAAGCGACTCATGTAGTGAATTAATGTGAAAGCATCAGATGGCTCAATCTCGATGTCATGGCCGCGAAACGTGTCTGCAAAATGTGTCCGCACTATAACGTGAAAACCTGAATGTGTGATTGTAATGTAATATGTCATGATGAAAAGAGACGATGCCATGTTAAATTAGTAATTGCTAATTAAAGTAATTAATGGCAATAACAAAAATTAATTGCAAAAAAGAGCTATGCGGAAGTAATCATGATGACGTCATATCAAAGTCACATGAAAAGGACGCAGAAAATTTCGAAGGAAATGACGCCTGTCTCTCGTATCTTAATGGACACACGAACCGCGCCCTAAGGGAAGGAAAATGAAAGTTGGTTTTATAAGAAAAGGAAATGACGTTTGTCTCGCATTGTGCCATTTTCTTCCCCCCCCCCCCCCCCCAAAAAAAAAATTTCTTTTTCAATTTGGCTTCCTGAAATTATCTTACAATGAGCAATAATCCCTCTCTCGCTGAAATTACTTATGCATTGTACAAATTAAAAAAAAAGTTAAAACAGCACATCTTAGTAACAAAGATAACACGTACTTGCCTTTATAAATTCTCGTTCACATTTATTTACTGAATATGTGCATTATTTTTATCTGTCTTCCTTTATTTTTACAGCTCAAATTGTTGTGCATGGGCTGGTTTATTAAACTCTGTTCGTGTAGGTAGAGGATGCCCTATTTGTAGTTCTTTTGCACCTACTGCTTATATGTACTCTATAGCCATGTACATACTGCAGTTTAAGTATCAAATAAAAATGTTCATGTTCAGAAGAGATGTGTAGTTTGTTCATATGGCCGTTTTAGTACGCAACATGCGCGGCCGTCCGCTCGGGGCTGTTTCCAGTCTTGACCTTGTACTGGAATCGCACATTGTGCTGAAGTCACCTGGCAAAGCGATGACGACATCAGAGTTACAAAGAGGGGCAAAGAGGCACCTAGACGCACAAAAGAGGCGCTTCGTCATTTCAGCAGCACATGCTTTTCCATTTCTCCAGTGCGGGTCGCCGCAGTGTCTTCAAACATTTTGGGACGTGCAGGAAGATGCACAGTCTTGATGCCGAAGATGTAAAACACAAAAGGGTAGAGTGCATTATATTTTCTCTACGTACTATGCTTCGGCCATGACATTGGCATTCATTTACACACACATGCATAACCTATCTCAGAACACGTGACTGTGACGAATTCCTTGCCAGAGATTTATGGTGCCAAAGCAGACATCCATACATAGGCAACAGGAAATGAACAGTCACCGTTTGAGCGCACAGCCACCCGTATGAGACGAAAAATTCTAGACACTCATGAACTTTATTAGACAGGTGGGTAGGTGATATAGGATGTACTGCAATATAACGCGATTGGATCAATACAGCACCGTGATCGACTGCTCGGGTGTCATTAAACGGGCACGGGCATCTCGCCAGTACGCCGCTTTAATAAACAGCCCGAACAATGGGCACGTAGGCGCGTGCACTATGACATTCGGTTTTCTGTTCATAAACCTTCCTTACAGTGGAAAAAAAAATTAGGCAGTGGCTTGACTTGGCTCACTCTGCAATTCAGCGAAAGGCAAGGACGCTTGCTAAGTGTCTGAGGCTCGTCCATGGCACCTCCACTACACTCTCGCGACAGCTGTTCATAATACCCACATGACCACGTGGATGTGACGCGGTATCACATGATCATACGTCACCCCCCCATCGTATGTCTTCATGTGGCTTCACATTACCCCATCGGATGTTCTTAAAATCGAAGGCGAACCCAACGGTCATCCAATGTCCAATGTCAAAGGTCAAAGGCCAACTAAAGGTCATGGGTCAAGGTCAGGGGTTAAGGGTTCGACACCATAAGTGTACGACATATGGTCATGCATGGCTAACGTGGTTGGGCTGAAGGTCGTTAAAGGTCATTCTCTGGCCTACGCCAAGCCTGATTTATCCTAGCGTAGTGAAGCTTCTCACTTAAAAAAATGGATGACTTACGTATGAAGTTGATTCAGGCGCTGGAAGCCCGGTATCTCGGTTGGCGACGAGGTACCACATCCAAGGAAACAGCAGCTCTGCGATGACACCAGAAGAATGTTGCTGTTACAACGTAAACTGGTGATTACATGCTAATATTGGTCATCTCCCGGGTTTAATGAAGCGAGTGTTTAAGCCAGACGCTGCACTCGTACTCCCGTGCTACAACAGTGGTAGTCAAGTGACGCAAAGTATGCCCAAGTATGCGAGCGCATTTTACTCCAGTCGGCTCAATATACGCGTGCTAAAACTATGGAACGTGGCACTGAGTTCTGCTTGAAGCTTTTGCTCCGGCTGAAGGCAGCGCTCACCAACACAAGATTTTTTTTCAAATTCCAATTATTCACTAGGGTCCAGATGGTCACAGAATCTGAGTGTGAATCTTACTGTTTCTTATGAACCGTTCTCTGGGCCCTAGAAAATCACGCCACTCGACGACACAATAGAAATAGAAGCGAACTCACCGAAGAGTTTCAGCCCAAGGCGCTCTAATCCCAGGTTCTGTTCAGAAACCGCCCTCTGCCCAGGTACCACATCCAAAAAAAGACGCCGATCCTGTAAAAATGACCAAAAATAAAGGTTGCAACCTAATAAGCCACTGCTATAATTTCCACCACAGCACTTCTGTGAGTCAATTCTAGGGAGCAGGGCAATTGGGAGCGGGTAGATAGGCAGTATTTATGGGAGGATATTTTGTTCCCCAAAGGGTATGACTATGACC